>NC_052154.1:149384079-149720476 GCF_902713615.1 Scyliorhinus canicula | reverse complement strand
AATGAATAGATTTAGTAAAAAAAGTGTGTTAGAGCTAAGAGTAACGGGCATATGCTTGTTAAATGTTCATACCCTGAGTGAAATTTACATACCTTTAAAGGACCTGAGATCAGCAGGAACCCTCCAGCAAAGCCTTGGTTGTTTACATCAGAGGAAATAGTCTCTAGCTAGGGGGAAATTACAGGCAATCTTGAGGTAAAGATTTATTATAAGCCCATGTCGACAAGATCGGAATGTTAAAACAATGTTCTGTGTATTGACTAACTGTATAAACAGTGTGTATCTGTGATTTAGAGGAGAGAACTGTATTAGGATGCTTCCCTCTGGGAGCTGTATTAGAGCTGAGTGCAGTATTAAAGGAGAGGGTTGCTGCAGAGGTTTCTCTGTGGCAGTGTCCTCCATGATTGAATCACAAATAAACTATTGTATCCTGTCCCTGAGTCTCCACCTATTGTCGGAATTAGATGGGCTCTTTGGGCACACGATGGGAGGCCCCTTTCAAAATGGAACCAGCCTCATCGTCGACGGTAACGGGACGAGAAGTCTAATTGACTCCATTTCAAGCCTGTTACTACCTCACTACCACCAGGAAAGGGAATGAAAATCAACGCCCAAGTTTGATTTCTCTCATCAATTGATGACTGAATCTATTGTTCCTACTTTATTATCGACTTGAGTGGGAGATGGGTTGTACTGAGTTGGGAATGAGCTGCATTGCTTCAACCAGAGCAAGAAAATATGATTTCAATTCTACTTTTTGGCAGAGAAGCTCTCGTGGAAAGGAAGGAATGTACCTGTAAATTTCAGTGAGAAATTCATTTGCTTCGCTCCAATGCCCCCAGTCCCTTTGATATCAAAATTATTTTGCTTTGCATGACCCAGGGTAATCCTCCTGTACATCCTTTTGTAAACTTGGGGGTTTCTGCCAAGATGTTGTAATCTTTATAAACTCCCTTTCAACAAGCCTCGATTACTTGTTTTTGGGACAGTTCAAAATAAGGATACACAATGAAATTCAATCTGGACAAGTGTGAGGTTATGCACTTGGTCAGGAAAAGCAAGGCAAGGGAATACATGATAAATGGCAGGCCCCTGGAGAGCACCAAGGATCAAAGGGACCTTGGTGTGCATGAACATCCATCCCTTAAGGTAGCAGGGCAGGTGGATAAAGTAGAATTGAAGGCATATAATATACTTGCCTTTATTAGCCAAGAGATAGGGTTTAAAAGGAGGAAAGTTATGCTGGAACTGTCTAAAATGTTGGTTAGGCCACAGCGAGAGTATTGTGTGCAGTTCTGGTATTTGAAACGGTGCAGAGGAGATTTACCATGATGTTGCCTGGGCTGGAGAGCTTTGGTTATGAGGAGAGATTGGATAAATTGGGGCTGTTTTCCTTGGAGCAGAGGAGACTGAGTGGGGGGGACGACGACTATGATTGAGATGTATAAAATTATGAGGGGCATAGATAAAGTCGGCAGGAAGAAACTTTTTCCCCTGGTGGATGGATTCCAATGACCGGAGGCATGGATTTCAGGAAAGGGCAGGAGGTTAATGGGGGAATGTGAGGATAAACCTTTCCACCCAGACGGTGGTGGGAGTCTGGAACTCTCTGCCTGAAAGGGTTGTGGGGGCAGAGAACCTCATAACATTCAAGAAGTATTTAGATGTGCTCTTGCGGTGCTGAGGCATACAAGGCTATGGGCCTTGTGCTGGAAAATGGGATAAGAATGGGTAGGTAGTTGCTATTTGCCAGCGCAGAGATGAAAAGCCAAAAGGCCTTTTCTGTGCTGCAGATCTTCATGATCCTATTGGGCACAATTTAATGGCCTCATCATGCAGCAAAGTCGCTGAATCTTGTGAGAGGCCTCACTGGGCGAGGTCCAGATTTGCATATTTAACTGAGCCATTAGGCTAATTTAGATGTGTCTGCGCCAGATTCTCCAGGTGCGCGGGAACTAGCGGCCATGCCTGTGGGACATCACCAGGGTGTTGTTTAGTACTGGCTTCCACAAATGTGGATCAGGCATAATGGCACCTGGTTGTGGGGGGGGTCTCCAAGGCCATTAGAAACCCTTGGAAATGCCACAGTGGCACTGCCAGGGTGCGCAGGTGGCACTGTCAGGCTGACAGAGGCACTGCAAGGGTACCAGGCAGTGCCAAGCTGCCCAGGCACCAGGTTGGCACTGCCAGGGATAGGCCCGGAGTGGGATGAGGGTGGCTCGAGGACCCCGTAAGAGGTAATTTGGGTGCAGTGGGGTCCTGAGGCTGCGGTGGGGTGGCTGAGGGGGGTCCTGCTCGTCAGTGCAGCAAATGATGTAAGTGCGGCCTTACAGGGCATTCCATGCAGAGACAAATAAAATAGCAAAGTACTGTTAAATAGAAGGCTCTTTCTCAGTGCTGCAGGTGCAGGACTCTGTTTTTGTCTCATTAAATCACGCCCGACAGCTGTATGACTCTATAATTTTAATATTAGAGCCAGGCACTTCAGAGGTGATAGCAGGAAGTTACATGTCACATCAAGACTCGTGAATTATCTCGCTCAAATTACGGGGGGGGGGGGAGGTCAATTGAAAATGCCAAATCTGAGGTTGCTAGATTTTTATCAGGAAAGGATATTAAAGAATTGGAATCAAGTGGAGTGGGGGATGGAGGGGGGAGAGAGATGGGGTTAAGGTATGGAACGCGCATGATCAAATTGAATCGCAAAATTGGCTTCAGAGATCTCAACGTTCCTAAAGAGTAAAGGTTTTTTTGTGAGCTCTCGATACTTAAATAATTGATTCCTTTTGGGATCAGTTAAAAAAAGTCAATTCAGATAAATAATATATAACTCTGGTATAGTATATAATCTGACAATTGTCCCACGAGGCTTCAAGCTATTTGTACAATAAAGGTACGGCATTGACTATGAAAATTAATGAGAAGTCAGTGAATCAGGGTCTCATAAAAGATGGATTTTATTAACAGGTATATGTATATTATTCCATGGCATCTGACACAAAAGTTTTATATTGCTTATAAATTTCTTAGTATTGAGAAGTATTTAATTACCGCACTGACAGTTGATCTTCCAACATTGAACATTGAATATTGTATTTAATGCACTAAAAGATGTATAACTTTGTCAATTTTCAGTTGTTATTTTTTAATCTACAGCAATTCTCAATGTCAAACCATAATGTGCATGAAAACCCCGGGATATATTTTCCGAGGGACAGAAAGAGCTTTATTTCAGCTTGATAATATAATTTTACATTCCCTTTGCGCGGCTGGATGCCTGGAGAAAATTGGATAGGGGGAAAAAAAGAGGAAAGCCTAATAATGAAATAAAGGTAGCTTTCTGTCCGTATCGAGCTGTGGATTTATTACTAAGCTTCCAGCTCGTACGTCTGTGTCAGGTTCTAATAAGTGAAAATAGCTGCTCTATTAAATAAATTAGAGAGCAAGGTTAAGATGTGGAGAACTTTGGTTGCAGAAGCAAGATGTTTCTTCAATGCCGTTTGTCCAGCAGACAACAGCCTTTAGGCTTGTTGTGATGGTTGTAGCAGTCTTGAAGTGTGGCATCTCTCTTCTTTTTATCCTTCTTGTCTTCTCTGTCTTCCCAGTGTTTTCATCCTTCCTTTCCTTCTGATATTTGGACTGGTTGGATCATAGATCATAGAATTTACAGTGCAGAAGGAGGCCATTCGGCCCATCGAGTCTGCACCGGCTCTTGGAAAGAGCACCCTACCCAAGTTCAACACCTCCACCCTATCCCAATAACCCAGTAACCCCACCCAACACTAAGGGCAATTTAGGACACTAAAGGCAATTTATCATGGCCAATCCACCTAACCTGCACATCTTTGGACTGTGGGAGGAAACCGGAGCACCCGGAGGAAACCCACGCACGCACGGGAAGGATGTGCAGACTCCGCACAGACAGTGACCCAAGCCGGAATCGAACCTGGGACCCTGTAGCTGTGAAGCCATTGTGCTAACCACAATGCTACCGAAAGAGGATGTAATGGATACAGCCTGTGTTGCTTTGAATGTTCTTGCACTTGATTTTAGCAAATGTATGGAACGCGCATGATCAATCTGCACAGTAACCCAACTTGTTTCTTTGAATTTCTAAAAATGGAGCTGGGCTACTCCCTATAGAAGGCAGAAGTCTAGTGTTTAAAAAAAACATCCTTCCTGGGAGTTTGGCATCGCTGGAAGGGCCAGCAATTTAAAAAAATAATAATTTATGGACTGCGGGTGTCGCTGGCTGGGCCTGCATTTATTGCTCATCCCTAATTGCCCATAAGAAGGTGGTGGTGAGCCAACTTCTTGGATGCAACTGATTGGCATGCTAGACCATTTTAAAGGGAAGTTGCATGTCGACTACATTGCTGTGGGTCTGAAGACATACATCAACCAGATCAGGTGAGGCTGACAGATTCTCTCTCCGAAGGACATGAATGAGCCATGTTGGTTTTTATGACAAACTGGACACCACGACTAATATGGGCTTTTTTTATCACTGCTTTATTTAATTAACTGAATTAACCTTCCCCAGCTGCAATTGTGGGATGTGAGTTAAATAAGCACACGGGGAGTCCACACCGAGTGAAACAAAGTTTCATTTACACAAGTGATCTGTGCACTACCTGGTAGATCCCTACCGGGTTCCTGTTGAGGGCCTTAATGACCGATCTTATACATGGGCTAATTGAGATACCCTGCTCCTAACGGGAGAGCTCGTACTACACAAGGAGAGTGGGAAGAAAAGCATTCCCACCCTGTAGGTTCTGTGCAGAATGTTACAGTGAACGTGTCTCCAGATCAGTATCTATGCTTTTGGATTACTAGCTAAGTTATTAGCTACCACGTTACTGCTCTGACTAATAAGGCAGCAAGTCACCTTCCAGTAACTTTGTCCCTGGGATCCTCCAGCACATGGCATCCATGACTACCTGGCCTGCAATGGCTTCCAATCATAGGGCAGCAGTCAAGTGTCCACAACAATTTCAGGCACTCAGGCTTCTAATGTCTAACAGAATCCAGAAGGCCGGCATGTCAGAGGTCTTTCAGGCCTCAACGTGTGCTCAAATATCCTGTCCAATTTTCTGGTGCAAGGACTGATCGGCACTCGTCTTCTCTCAAGAAGAAGCATTGACCTGCTGTCGGTATTCCCTTGGAGGAAGATCTACCTAATTCTCTTATTGTTAGGGGAATTATATGACTTGACGTGCTTTTCATTTGATAACGAATGATGCACAGCCACTTTGGCTATTTTTACCTAAATCACATCTAAATTGATTGGGTGCGTTGTTTGGGTGCATTGTAATTTGAGTAGTGGAGAGCTAACTCAACCCTTAATGTGAATAGACCACAACCAAATATTTATGCTTTTTTGATAGCATGAGAGGATGGAGAAGATTTTGGGCTGGATTCTCTGTTGGCGGGTCTCCGTTGCGCCGGCAGTGTACCCATGCCCACGGTTTCCTGACGGCGTGGTGCTGCCCACAATGGGAAACCCCATTGACCGGCTGGCGGGACGGAGATTCCCGTCCTTTGACTCTGTGCTATAGTGTGGCATGGTTGACAGCAAATTGCCCATTCCACTTCTCTCCAACGGTTTCCTTTCACAACTCGATAAAAGCGGGGGTGGTGTGAGTGGGGGAGAGACGTCAGCTAAGCTGCCAACTCACTATCACCCATTTTGTGCAGCCGCACAATGTCTAGATTGACCTTCCCTTGGTGCTAAGGGATCATAGATGTCTTGCTCTTGGTTGACGTGTCATCGGACAGCAAGTATTATGGGCGAAATTCTCCGCACCCGCGGAAAGTCGGCAAACCGTCGTAAAAATCGGGACCGTTTTACGACGGTCGCGAAGGCTTCATTTCCCGACGGATTCACTTCCTGGAAATGGGCTAGTAGCGCGGCCGCATCAATTACGTGCGTGATGACGACGGAACGCGACGACGACACGAACCCGCCCATGTGACGCCGCCCGACGCCGTAAAAAGGCGCGGGCGACCACAGAATCTGTCGGGCAGGATGTCGGAGCCTAGGCGAGCTGCTCCTCGCTTTATTGATGCAGACGTCGAGGCGCTGCTCGATGCCGTGGAGCAGAGGAGGGGCATCATCCGCCCGCGGAGAGGGCATCGCCAACCTGCCAGCACGGTACGCCAGGCCTGGCGTGACGTGGCTGCTGCCGTCAGTGCTGTGGGGCAGACCCCTCGCTCAGCAGAGCAATGTCGAAAGAAGCTACACGACCTCACCAGGTCTGCCAGGGTAAGTGCCATGAGGGTGCCCCCTAGTCACAACCATCCCTCCCCCTTAACTGCCCCGGGGGGGGGGGGGGGGGGGGGGGGGGGGAGAGGGATTGGGGCAGAGTTATTTGAGGGTAGTTCACAAAGTTGTCACAGACCCAGCGCTCTGGCCCCGAGGAGAGATGCAATCATCTGATGACAACTTGCCCCCCCCAAACTGTGCCAGTATCAGAACGGACTGCTGATACCTACCGTTTTGTAATGATCTACCTATGTTCCCTCCCCCAACAGGCCAAGGCCGGTCATAACCACCGTGAGCGGCACAAGACTGGAGGGGGTTCGCCCAACATGCACCCCCTCAGCACCTTTGAACAGAGGGCACTGGACCTTGTTGGGGGGTCTGCCACCCGCGATATCGCGCAATGCGAGGTTGGCGGAACTGCAGCAAGTGAGACAACCCTCCCTGACAAACACCCCCCCCCCCCCCCCCCCCATCCTCTGTCCCTTCACACACCCTGCCCACTGGGACACCTCCCCATCCTCTGTCCCTTCACACACCCTGCCCACTGGGACACCTCCCCATCCTCTGTCCCTTCACACACCCTGCCCACTGGGACCGTCCAGCGGCCTGCCGAGCAAATCGAAATAACCCGTCTCATTCTCTTCCCTAGGACGTGATGCCGAACGACCAGGGCCGTCTGGCTGCAGACGGAGACAGGAATCTGCCGCCACCTCACCCGGGGCCTCACAACAGAGGGTGCCCGATCAGCGGGCAGCCCTATCCGCCCCAACCCAATCTGCGGACCAGGACGCACAGAGGGTTCGAAGTCCACCACCACCACCAGAAATGGCCAGGGACAACTCTCCTGTCGCTGAGCAGCCCCACACCATGGACGAGGACCTAAGCATTGAGAGCGTCGGGCTTGCGGCACTGCTTTCTCCCACCACATCCATCATCCCAGAGATACACACCCCGGCGGGCCTATTTAGTGATGAGTCTCCTGGGGCACAGTCTGGTTGGCACATCACAGATGAGCAGGTACAGCAAGTGGAGGTCGGAGCAACAGAGGGCCCGGACTCGCGGAGGCCAGACCAGGCCCAGGATGCAGCTGGCTCCCAGACGTTTTCTGAGTTCCTGGAGTTTATCAACCCACCCGCACAGCCGATGCCTCAGGAAACCCAGGGAAACAATGACGGGATGAGGGCTTCCTTCCAGACTCTGCAGACGCTGTTAGAGGAGTCGAACCGCATCCAAGAGCACGGAGTGGTGCCGCTCATGTCAGAGACCCAGTCCGACACCGCACGGGTGGCATCCGCGGTGGAGGCAATGGGTCAGGTTATGCAAGACGTTGGGGTTAATGTGCACGCGTCATCCTCGGCCCTGGACAGGGTTGCCCTCTCACAGGCAGCAATGTGCCAGAGCCAAACCGACATTGCCGGCGCCCTGCGGGCCATGGCCGAGTCTCAGCAGGTCATTGGCCAGTTGCAGCACACCATGGCACAGTCACAGCAGTCGATAGCACAGTCCCAGATGTCAGTCGCGGAGACCATCAACCGCCTGACACATGTGCTGGATGGCGTCGTGCACACACAGGTTGAGATCGCACAGTCCCTGGCGAGAATGTCTAACTCCCTGGACTCCGTCTCTGCAAACCTTCGGATCCTGGTGGATACCGCTGCAGGCCTCCAGGACTGGCAGCGCCAGGTGTCGGTGGTGCGACGGGGAACCTCCCCGCTCGCACCTCTGTCCCAAAGTGAGGCCCGGGGGCCACCGGGCTCCCCGAGGGAGGAGGAGGTTTCGGGGCCCGTCCCATTAACTCCATCACGGGACGTCCCGGAATTCTCGGCCTCCCCCGTCCCATCCCTGGTGCATCGGGTGGGCAGCAGGCAGAGCAGGGTGGCACAATGTCACCCGAGACGCCCACAGAGCAGCCTGGCCCATCAAGGCCGGGTCGCCCCAGGAAACGCATAGCCAAGGAGAAACAAATTCGCAGCAATCCTCCTCCACTCCTGCTGTATCATCTGGGGATTCACTTAGACGTAGTGGTAGGGCCCGTAAGGCAACTAAGATAGACACTGAGTAAGTTGGCACGGGTGAAGGGCACAGTTTAGTTGTAGGGGCTAGGGCACCTGTAAATAATTGTTAATATTAAACGCACTGTTTCACCTTACTTGTAATACCGTGTGATTGTTCCACAGCCACAGGAATCGTGATGGTGACTGAGTGTCGCTGGGGGTGACGGGTGGTGAAACCTCGGTGCCGGGTGTGCAGTCCCTGCCCCTACCTCCCTCCCACAGCTAGCCCACGCGGGCACGTGATGGAGTGTCAGTGACGAACTCAGCGGCCACCAAGGTGGATGGTTCAGCTATTGCCATGGGTCAGACTCTCTCTAACGATTCTGAGCTCACAGCTCTTCGCAGAGCGGGCTGTCATCATTCCACATGGCACTGATCACACCCGCTGACACAGCCATCAATGTTGTGCCATTCCGTCTGTACCCAGTGATAAGCGTCATGTCGAAGTGGAGCAGTGTACACTGAGGGGGGGGGGGGGGGGCGTGTGGTGGTGGCAGTTGTGTGGTGACCCTCTGCATGACTAGCGATGCAGGTGGTGGTTTGGTGTTCATCGTCACATGCGATGCGTGAACCGTGCTGCCACCATGGCATCGCGTGCCCGCCGTCCTTGCCGGGTCCGTCGTGCCGCCTCCTGGACATCACCAGCACCTGGGTCGTGTCTGCGTGCTGCGCCCGCCACTCCGCCAGCGTCCTCCTCCTCCTCCTCCTCCTCCTCCTCCTCCTCCTCCTCCTCCTCCTCCTCCTCCTCCTCCTCCTCCTCCTCTGTGCTGGCACCACTGCCACTAGCTTCTCCCTCCGCCTCCTGCAACAGGTCATCTCACCTCTGCATCGCGATGTTGTGCAGCGCACAGCAGACCACTACAATGCGAGCGACCCTGTCGGCCTGGTACTGCAGGGCCCCTCCGGAGCGGTCCAGGCACCTGAATCTCATCTTCAGGAGGCCAAGGCAGCGCTCCACCACACCCCTGGTTGCTGCATGGGCCTCGTTGTATCGTGTTTCCGCATTGGTCTGAGGCCTCCGTATAGGCGTCATCAGCCAAGACCTCAGCGGATAACCCCTGTCGCCTAGCAACCAGCCCCTCAGCCGGGGGGGACGTCCCTCAAACATCGCAGGGATGAACGACTGCGCTAGTATGTAGGAGTCATGCACACTCCCTGGGAACCTTGCACAGACGTTCATGAACCTCATGTGGGGGTCGCATACCACCTGGACATTAATGGAGTATGTCCCCCTCCTGTTTGTGAACACGTCCCTGTCTACAGCAGGCGGGCGCATGGGGATGTGAACACAGTCGATTGACCCCTGAACCCTCGGTATCCCCGGCCACACTGGCAAATCCACGGGCTCGTGAGTCTTGACTTGCTCGGTCCTCGGGAAAGGTGATGTAGCGATCGGCGATGGCATAGTGGGCGTCGGTCACATCCCGGATGCACCTGTGCACCGATGACTGGGAGATCCCAGAGACGTCCCCGCTCGGAGACTGGAAGGAGCCGGTAGCATAGAAGTTCAGAGCGACCGTCACCTTGATGGCTACCGGGATCGCGTGTCCTCCCCCCGTTCCACGTGGGGCGAGGTGCGACAGGAGTTCGCAGATATGTATCACCGTCTGCCTACTCAGCCGGAGTCTTCTCCTGCAGGTGATGTCCGGCATTGTTAGGAAAGAGACCCGGACACGGTACACCCTCGGCTTTGGTCGTCGCCTCTGACGCCGTGGCTGCACCCTCACTCTCTCCTCTTCCTCTTCCTCCTCCTCCTCCTCCTCCTCCTCCCCCCCCCCCCATGCTGCTCGACGACTGGCAACTCCTCGGCCCTTCCCTCTGCTGCTGCAGCTGGCCCTGCAGCCACTGCGGGTTGTGGCTGTGGATGCTGCTGCATCTCCAAATCCAGTAGAGCGGCCCCAACCACTGCGCAGAACATAGCCGTTCTGTTCCCATGCATCGTGCTAACCTACAGAAGGGTGGTAGGAGGCAGAGAAACGGGACATGTTAGACGGACGTTAGTCGACACCTCGGCAGCCGCCAGCCATGGGATACCAGTGTGTCCCGGTGGCCTGGTCGCAGCTGCTGACACGCGGTCAGCCTAACCCCTGGGTCACTTTCTGCATCCACGGCCAGTAAAACTATGGCCTCCTCACGGGTGCGTCAGTGGCCTGTGGCCGGAAGCCACAGGGGAACCAGCGGCCGTGTCCTCGTCACCTGCACACCATGGCATGGTGGCAGACATTTGTTACGGGGTTGGACGGCTCACTCTCTCCCTAACCCCCCCCCCCCTCCGTCGCCCCCCACTGCCCCCTCCGTCTCCCCCACTGCCTCCCCCGTCTCCCCCACTGCCTCCCCCGTCTCCCCCACTGCCCCCTCCGTCTCCCCCACTGCCTCCCCCGTCTCCCCCACTGGCCCCCTCCGTCTCCCCCACTGCCTCCCCCGTCTCCCCCACTGCACCCCTCCGTCTCCCCCACACTGCCTCCCCCGTCTCCCCCACTGCCTCCCCCGTCTCCCCCACTGCCCCCTCCGTCTCCCCCACTGCCTCCCCCGTCTCCCCCACTGCCTCCCCCGTCTCCCCCACTGCCCCCTCCGTCTCCCCCACTGCCTCCCCCGTCTCCCCCCCACTGCCCCCGTTCTGGACCCCCTCCCGTTCCCAGGGATGCCTTCCCCGTTGTGGCCAGACTCGAGCGGTGCGCTGAACGGTTGCGCTGAGCGGTGCGCAGAGTGGTGCCCTGACCTCCTCCAAGCAGTCGTCAGCCAGGCCGACTGGTGACGAATTTAAAAAGCAGGTGTGTTTCACGACGTCCAAACAGGGCGCCATGACGTCGGGACTTCGGCCCATCCGGGCCGGTGAATAGCGGGGGGGCTCTCAGTGGCGATTCTGGTCGTGTCAGGGGCGGGAAGGAGGCGTTTGTCGGGAAACGCGACTCCGACAATTTGCGGGGTTCGGAGAATAGCGGGAGGGCGTCGGAACAGCGTCGCCGTAAAAATTTCCGACGCCCGCTATTCTCCGACCCGTCGTGAGTCCGGAGAATCTCGCCCTATACTTTCCAAATGCTCTGCCTTTATTCCACTGAATGGTTGATGAAAACTCTCACCCTCCAAATTTCATTATTCAAATCATGCGTTCTGAATTTTAAAACACTGGGTTGGCTGAACTCAAGTTAAAACTTCACAGGCCAGAGATTTAGTCATTTTGTAGGGGAAAGCAATTACTACACTCGAGTTAGCAACTGAGACATTCTGATTAAAACAGGTCAACAAGTCACTCGATAGAGGAACGAATCCCACGTTGACTTACTGAAAGCATTGCACACTTTCATTATCAATGGCAGCTGAATGGAAAGATCAGCTACATTACTTTTCCCTGTTGCAATTCTTGATTAAGAATATGTTTGGGTATCACATACACAGCACGACGGAATGCTCTCAGGTTTAGAAGTACTTTCTAAGCTTTTTTTTAAAATAAATTTAGATTACCCAATTATTTTTTCTATTAAGGGGCAATTTAGCATGGCCAATCCACCTACTCTGCACATTTTTGGTTTGTGGGGGCGAAACCCACGCAGACACGGGGAGAATGTGCAAACTCCACACGGACAGTGACCAAGAGCCGGGATCGAACCTGGGACCTCAGCGCCGTGAGGCGGTTGTGCTAACCACTAGGCCACCGTGCTGCCCAGTACTTTCTAAGCTGAGGAATTTAACAGCCTTGGTACCAAAATGGATTGAAGTTTATTTTTCATGTTGGAATCCTGACGAAGATTGGTCCTCAAACCCTATTTATTGCATTTTATATCTAGTGTAAGAGCCTTCAGAATTCATAAGAAATTACGAAGAGTGTGTAGGACATTTGCGAGGAATGGAACATTTAGTCATGTGGAACAGAAGAGACTGGAGGGAGATTCAATCAAGGTGCATAGCGTGATGAAGGGCCTAGGTAGAATGGAGAACAAACCCAACCTATTTCCTTTAGCAGAGAGACCAGCCACCTCGTGAGCACTGAAATCCTGAGTTCAAGCATTTGGAAGCACTTTCTGAAGACGTGAAGAGTTTTAGAATTCACAGATAGCACAGGATGTGCATGTGAGAGGTCCCAATTATCCTGTCATGCTAGCTAATGGTTAGTTCAAATTGTTGTTTTATTCCAGTTTTATAGATATTCGTCTGTTTGGCCAACAGTAAAGCATGAAAACTCTGAACACTAAAGAAATCTCACAAGCAATTAAAAACACCAACCAATAAATTAAATATTTACATTAACCATCAGCTGGAAATTACTTACGCAGTTCTACACTATGCTGACTATGAAGTCATTTTTCTCCTCCTCTATTTGACTGGTATTTATCACCCTTTGTTCTTCAGATACATTTGCATAATCTCGGGGGAAATTCAGCGGATTTGAGTTAAAGTCCGCCGAACGGAATATTAAGCAGGCAGTTTCCTGGCACCTGCAGCTACTCCACAGCAATTTGCTGGGGTTCTTTTGGCCTCTGGGACTTTCTCCCCACTGAGGCTGCACTTGGAAGGATTTCCTGCTGGCGAGCTGAAGCTGAAGCTCGCCAGCAGGAAAGTTGCCTCGCAGATCAGGGCACCATTTTGTCTGGCTGCCCCAATCCCAATCTCCCCACGGCTTTCAATTCCACCCCTCCCCCCCCCCCCCCCCAGGTTTTGTACCCCCCCCCCCATTACCCAACACCTTGTAAGGCCCCTGGGAAACCCACCCTCTACCTGGCAAGGCACCCCCGTGGCCAATCACTGGTACTTGGGCACCCTAGCACTGCCAGCCTGGCACCCCAGCACTGCCAATGCCAGCCTGGCAATGCCAGGCTGACACTGCCAGTGTGCTGCCTGGCAGTGCCAACATGCCAGGGGGAGAGCCAGGGTCCCACCCTGCCCTATATTTGACAAACTGGGGGTTTCCAATGTCATGGGAGACCTCAGGTGCCATTATGTTTGGACCACATTTGTGGCATGGCCATTGAGTCCCGGGATCCGGGTGAATCTGGCGAACGCATATTTAAATACACTGATCTGGATCATGTCCAGTTTGGGCGAGAGCTGGATATTGACATCTTGTGACATTCCGTTGAATCTCGTGAGAAATTTCGAGCGTCGTGAATCTCGCAAAGGGCCATGTCCTGATATAAAGTCGGGTGCGACGAGGCTTCTGAATCGTACCCTTAATCTTTTCTATACTCTCTTTATCACTCTCTCTGTGCCTGAAGTAACATTGACTTCACCCACTTTAGTTTACACTTCATTCTCAGTCACTGTGCAGAGTGTAGTGATATACATAAAGCAAGTTTGTACATAATGCTATGCATGACCTCCGACCACTAGGTGGCAGTACCACTCAACACACGGCAAAACTTCAAATTAACATAGAACATAGAACAGTACAGCACAGAACAGGCCCTTCGGCCCTCGATGTTGTGCCGAGCATTGTCCAAAACCAAGATCAAGCTATCCAACTCCCTGTCATTCTGGTGTGCTCCATGTGCCTATCCAATAACCGCTTGAAAGTTCCTAAAGTGTCCAACTCCACAATCACAGCAGGCAGTCCATTCCACACCCTAACCACTCTCTGAGTAAAGAACCTACCTCAGATATCCCTCCTATATCTCCCACCCTGAATCTTATAATTATGTCCCCTTGTAACAGCTACATCTCCACCCGAGGAAATAGTCTCTGAACGTCCACTCTATCTGCCCCCTCATCATCTTATAAACCTCTGTTAAGTCGCCTCTCATCCTCCTCCGCTCCAAAGAGAAAAGCCCTCAACCTTTCCTTATAAGACCTATCCTGCAAACCAGGCAGTATCTTGGTAAATCTCATTTGCACCCTTTCCAATGCTTCCACATCCTTTCTATAATGGGGTGACCAGAACTGCACACAATACTCCAAATGTAGTCTCACCAGGGGTCATCTGTAGTTGCAGCATAACCTCGCGGCTCTTAAACTCAAGCCCCCTGTTAATAAACGCTAGCACGCTATAAGCCTTCTTCACGGCTCTATCCACTTGAGTGGCAACCTCCAGAGATCTGTGGACATGAACCCCAAGATCTCTCTGTTCCTCCACATTCCTCAGAACCCTGCCGTTGACCCTGTAATCTGCTTTCAAATTTTTTCTACCAAAATGAATCACCTCGCACTTATCAGGGTTAAACTCCATCTGCCATCTTTCGGCCCAGCTCTGCATCCTATCAATGTCTCTTTGCAGCCTACAATAGCACTCCACCTCATCCACTACTCCACCAATCTTGGTGTCATCAGCAAATTTATTGACCCACCCTTCAGCCCCCTCCTCCAAGTCATTGATAAAAATCACAAATAGCAGAGGACCCAGCACTGATCCCTGTGGTACACCGCTGGTAACTGGTCTCCAGTCTGAACATTTTCCTTCCACCACCACCCTCTGTCTTCTATGTGATAGCTAGTTACTTATCCAATTGGCCAAATTTCCCTCTATCCCACACCTTACTTTCTCCATGAGCCGACTATGGGGAACCTTATCAAACGCCTTACTAAAATCCATGTATACGACTTCAACTGCTCTACCTTCATCTACACACTTAGTTACCTCCTCAAAGAATTCAATCAAATTTGTGAGGCAAGACTTACCCTTCACGAATCCGTGTTGGCTATCCCGGATTAAGCTGCGTCTTTCCAAATGGTCATAAATCCTATTCTTCAGGACCTTTTCCATTAACTTACTGACCACCAAGGTAAGACTAACTGGCCTATAATTACCAGGGTCATTCCTATTCCCTTTCTTGAACAGAGGAACAACATTCGCCACTCTCCAGTCCTCTGGCACTATCCCCGTGGACAGTGAGGACCCAAAGATCAAAGCCAAAGGCTCTGCAATCTCATCACTTGCCTCCCAAAGAATCCTTGGATATATTCCATCTGGCCCAGGGGACTTGTCGACCCTCAGGTTTTTCAAAATTGCTAATACATCCTTCCTCAGAACATCTACCTCCTCCAGCCTACCCACCTGTATCACACTCTCAACCTCAAAAACATGGCCCCTCTCCTCGGTGAACACTGAAGAAAAGTACTCATTCAACATCTCTCCTATTTCTTCTGACTCCATGCACAAGTTCCCACTACTGTCCTTGACCGGCCCGACCTTACTTCTGGGATGAAAAGCATTAAGGCACCTCAATAGCTTCTGATTACCGGTAACATAGTTTAGAACTGAAGGGTGTTTAAGCAACAGTTTAAACTCTATGTTGCAGCCCTTGGTCTGCAGGCATAGCCCAATGAGAGGCATATCACGTTGCTGCTCACTGTAGCAGGTCCCCAAGCAATTAAAATCTTCAAAACTTTTGTACTTGAAAATGAGTCTGACAGCAAAAGCTTCAATGAAGCTCTGAAGCAATTCGATCGGCATTGCTCCCCTAAATAAAATGAAACTTTTGAGCGCTATATCTTCCATACGTGCACCCAGAACACAGGACAGGCATTTGATAGCTTCCTCACTGACTTGCGATTGAAGGCGCAGTCATGTAACTTCAGCACACTCCAGTCAATGATGCGCGATCTGATAGTTTTTGAAATCTCCAATGATAAAGTGCATGAGCGATTGAAATATGTCACTCTAGCGAGCTTGCAGCAAAGCAGCTTATCACACTGAATCTCCGGCATTTTGGCACAAAGGCAGAAGAGGCAGCAGACGGCATTAGTGTGGTGATACAGCTGAATAAGAATGAGTTCCCACTCTGGGCGGCCGATTTGAGTGGCTGACCTGATCCTCCATTTTGTGTCCGCGATATGGCAAACGGCATTTGCCACGGCAATGCCCTGCTTATAGAAAGACGTGTACCATCTATAATGGCAGGAGACATTTTGCAACCCAATGTTATTCAAGGAGAAGGCCTGAACAAACAAAGAGTATCAGCGCTATTGATGAAGTGTGCCTTGAGGACACATTCTTTGGAGACATGGGGCTGGATTCTCCCAAAATGAGACTATATCCTCATGCCAGCGTAAAAACGGTGGAGTTTTATTCCCGAAATTCTAAGAAAAAAGTTGAACGAATTCAATGCCCTGCAGGGGGCTAGCAGGGACCCGGAGTGAATCTCGCAGCTTTAGCTGTGGATACGGGCCCCCGCACTTCCGGTTCAGAGTCCACGCATGCGCACGGAGGCAGCCTGCAGCGCCCGTGCCTTGCTCCATGATGGACTCAGAGCCACACCGAAAAAAGAGACCCCCCGATCGGCTGCGCGCCCGAGCCTCAAACCCTGTGCATTTAATCGCTGGCCGTCTATAAGGACTCCCTGGTCTCCGATTTGTCCATCCCCAACCAGGGCGGCCGCGGACTGAGTCCGCAGGTGCCTCGCCAGCATCCCAACCTACAATAGGAACAAGGCCGGTTGGGAGCTGACAATTCCTGGGCGGGCCTTTGGCAATGGCCCTCCTGGCAGCATGGCGTACTCCACTGTCATGCCGATTTTCGGGTCCCGGAAAATTGCCGAACTGGCGCCGGGCCCGATTATGGCGTGAAAGTGGATTCTCCGCCCTCGCGCCGTCCAGCCCATGATCTCCAGCGAAGACAAGGGGATTTAAGTCATACCAAAAAAAAAGTATGCATACCAAACTGCAGCAATAGTGATATGAAGGCAGATAATCATAAATATAAATGGGCAGTGCCATTAAAGATATATGGCACAGTGATAACAGTCAAGCTCGACACTGGTGTGAAGGCCAACCTCATCAACCTGTGCAATGTAAAAAAGCTGCAGATTCAACCAAAAATAGTTATCAGAACTATATTGTTAAGAGATTGTAATGGGAACAAAGCCTTATTCTTCAGAGCATTTTCTGTGGTGGCGGCAGACTGTGAGTCTTTAATTGGAGTTGAGGTGTGTGAGGAGCTACATCTAGTCTGATGAATATACAGCGCAGACAATGCGGCAACAGGCCCTCATCCCTCAGGAGACTCCATGTTGAATGATTTCCCTGATATTTTCTAAGGTTTTAGTAAGTTACCATACATGTACAAGATTCAATTAAAGGAAGATGCGAAGCCTGTGATTCATGCACCGAGACATGTGCCGGCGCCATTAAGGGATAAACTAAAGGCTGAGCTCGAGAGGATGACTGCCTTGGGTGTCATTAAGTGTATTGAAGTCCCTACAGACTGGGTTAATTCCATGGTCTGTGTAAAGAAGCATAATGGGGACTGAAGAATTTGCATGGATCCGAAGAATTTGAATCAGAATATTAAAAGGGAACACTACCTGACACCAAAAAGGGAGGGGATAATGTGCAAAATGGCAGGAGCAACCTGTTTCAGCAAATTGGATGTGTTGCAACGCTTCTGGCAACTGAAACTAGATAAAGAAAGCACCAAAATGTGCACGTTCAACACACTCGTCGGGAGATATTGGGCGGGATTCTCCCAACGGGAGACTAAGTGCTAACGCCGGAGTGAAAACCGGAGTGTTTCACTCCGGCATCGGAGGCCGCTCCTCGCCCCCTATTCTCCCACCCCCGGGGGGCTAGGAGCGGCGCCGCATCATTTACGCGCGCCGGGCCGCGGAGCCGTGTAAATTATGTAAATTCTTTGCACCCTTCAACACATCATCAATGAAGGTGAACATCTTCCCAAGGTCATCCCCACACCCCCACTACTTGCCTTCGAACAACTGCGCAACCTCAAACAAACCATTGTTTGCAGCAAACTACCCAGCCTTCAGAACAGTGACCACGACACCACACAACCCTGCCATGGCAATCTCTGCAAGACGTGCCAGATCATCGACATGTATACCACCATTATACGTGAGAATACCACCCACCAGGTACGCGGTACATACTCGTGTGACTCGGCCAACGTTGTCTACCTCATACGCTGCAGGAAAGGATGTCGCGAAGCGTGGTACATTGGCGAGACCATGTAGACACTGCGACAACGTATGAATGGACATCGCGCGACAATCACCAGGCAGGAATGTTCCCTCCCAGTCGGGGAACACTTCAGCAGTCAATGGCATTCAGCCTCTGATCTCCGGGTAAGCATCCTCCAAGGCGGCCTTCAGGACACACGACAACGCAGAATCACAGAGCAGAAACTTATAGCCAAGTTCCACACACATGAGTGCGGTCTCAACCAGGACCTGGGTTTCATGTCGCATTACATTCATCCCCCGCCATCTGGCCTGGGCTTGCAAAATCCTACCAACTGTCCTGGCTTGAAACAATTCACACCTCTTTAACCTGGGGTTACCCCATCTCTGGATCTGTAAAGACTTAATCACCTGCTAATGCTCGCATTCTAAGCATTGTCTGGCATCTTTGAATTTATCTCTATATGTTTCCTGAACATACCTCTTCATTCACCTGAGGAAGGAGCAGTGCTCCAAAAGCTAGTGTTTGAAACAAACATGTTGGACATTAACCTGGTGTTGTAAGACTTCTTACTCTGCTCACCCCAGTCCAACGCCAGCATCTCTACATCAAATATTGATGAACAGACAACTGCAAATGACTCTACCTCATTATCCTCATGAGCCCGTGGATCATTGGTTAACAGGACAATTGACCTCTCAGAAAAGGAGGCAGAAGGGATTCTGATAGGTCTGTCAAAAGACTTCAACCTCTGAAGCCAGAGGATATGGTAAGAGTAGAAGACCCCAAAGGAAATGGATGGTCTAAACAGACAAAGGTACTGCGACAAGCAGGTCCACACTCGTATCTCATTATTACCGATGAAGGTTGTTGTCTTGAGAAGGAATAGACTAGCTTTGTTCAAAGTAGGCAACCGTTTATGATGCAAACACTGGAAGAAGCATGCAACAGTCCCAAAACATCTGAACAACATATGGAACAAATACAAGAAGAGGATAATACATCAATACACAAAGAACATCAAACACAAGCAACAACATGAAAGAACATGAAAAACCTTTGCAAGTTCAGCAGACACTGAGACGGTCTACAAGAGTAAGGCTCAAGCCAAAAAGACTGAATTTGTGACAGACTGTAAAACAATTCTGAACATGCAAATAGTTACACATATCATGGTGAAGTGTAAAAAAGTAATTTAATCATAAATAAGTAAATAATTTCAGCCTAGATCTTTGTGCTCACGTTTGTGGATTGGGGCTTGAACCTACAAACTTGTAATTCAAGGATGCAGATTCAACATACTGCCCACAGCGGACACTCAGGGAAACTCAGGGACTGCCTATCCAACCACGTATGTACAACTCTGAGTGAATTCTCCTTGTCCCAAGTCTTACATGGTCAATTCCTTTTCTGAGACAATGACCTCACATTCTTGACTCCCCAGGTAGGGAAAACATGTATTTGATTTGATTTGATTTGATTTATTATTGTCATATGTATTAGTATACAGTGAAAAGCATTGTTTCTTGCATGCTATACAGACAATGCATACCGTACATAGGGAAGGAAGGAGAGACCACAGAATGTTACAGTCATAGCTAGGATGCAGAGAAAAGATCGACTTAATACGAGATACGTCCATTCAAAAGTCTGATGGCAGCAGGGCAGAAGTTGTTCTTGTATTGCAAAACAGAAAATCAGGTAAGGAAGATCATGGGCCTCTAACAGATCTCCTTTGATTTCCCATGTGCTTTAAATTCCTTGATGGAAAACTGAGTGGTCTCTGCAACCTGAAATCCTCCTTGTCCTGAGGCAAAGATTTACAGTACGGGAATCAAACATGGGTTTGAACAAGATGTATGAGGATCACATATATAAAACTGGAACATTCTTCCAACGTAAGGACATGTTTTTAGACTCTGCGTGGGTGTTTTTCAGAATACAATTGTCCAACCCAGCTGCCCCTGATAATGTCGTGGCGGAAGAACGAGTTTTTGGTATTTTGAAATGATTGAGTGACTCACTTGACGGGGGGGGGGGGGGGGGGGGGGGGGGGGGGGGACATGTATAGGCCCAGACCAAGTAAGAACGGCAGGTTTCCATCCCCAAAGGACATTAATAAACCAGTTGGAATTTTACAACAATTTGTCGCTTGATGGTCAATCTTACATAATTTACCAAGTGTCAAAGCCCATTATTAATTGGATGAAAGGTCCATACTGCAGCCTGCCTATGTTTCTTAAAGATTATATAAAGATCATTTACAATATATCTTAATTTGCTGTTGGAAAATCATCTGCCATAATGAGACCAGTAGCTCATAAATATTACAAATAAGGTGAGACCTTCATAAAGAAAAATATCAACAGACTCACAAACTGCTCATAAACTTAGAATGAACGATAATGGAGTCTTGTTAACTTTAAATGTCAAAGGATTCATTGTCCAATGCTTCATAAAGTGCTGATCTGCTTATTCATGAAGGTGTCTGATTGGGGGCTAACAAAATCAAGACTGTTTGGATCACTTCAGATTAAGAACTGAAGGTTTTGCTATTTGCTCAAACCCCTGAAACTCTTCAACATCGCATCTCAAATCCTGAATAGGCCCAGACTGAAGCCATCACTATGGCAACAGCTTGGAGTGCACAACGACGCTGACACTTGATGGCTTTAGATGATGTCATGGAGCATGAGACCAGAGCCTGTGCATTTTACAACTCGCACCCAGACTAAGAGAAATTTGTGGCCTTGATTATTTCTTCCAGTACACTCATTTTTTTCCTCCTTCTGATAGTTGCACCTTTCTTTCCTGTGCCAGCTTCCTCATCCCAGCCACGGAATTGTTTCAGTTCCCAAATTCTCCCTGGCAATATAAAATATATTGTACCATTGTAAAGGGGTGTAAGAACAGAGCGACCTGGAGGTGCATGCAAATAAATCTTTGACGGTAGCAAGACAAGCAAGTGAAGGCTGATAAAAAGGCATATGTGATAATTGGTTTACAAATAGAGGCATAGAGCACAAAGCAAGGAAATTATGTTACATCGAACTGTTAGGCCTAGGCTAGACCATTAGCAGGAATCAGAAGTCTCATTCACCAGCTTTTGAGCTGGTAGGAGCCCCACATTTCTTCTTTTCAGGATGGCCCACCGTGGTCCGTTCCACTCAGGCAATTGACTGGCCAGCAGTGGGCCTTTTCCTGGGATCAAGGACCCAGGGGTAGAAGTTTCATTTGCTAAGCACTGCCAGCCAATCAGAGACCACCTGAGGTGGTGGCTGTGATCAGCAATTGATCCCAGGTGAATGGTGGCAGGATGGGGAGGGAGAAAGGGGGGGTCATAGGAGATGAGGGACAGCAACAAGGATAGGCGTGTGTCTCTCAGTGGGCCACCCTCTTTCAGCCCTTGGGTTAATCCCAACAGTGGGTTGAGGCCCTTAAATGAGCATTAATTGCCCACTTAAGGGCTTTGATTGGCAGCAGAGTGGGAAGACGATCCATGGATCTTCCTGCCTAGAGCTAAATTGGTGTGGAGGCAGAAGGACAACAATCTGCCTGATTAAATGCCCTTCCCCTGCACCAAACTCACCATGGATGAGGGTAAAAGATTCCACCATTCATGTCAAACTCTGGGGACAACATCTCAGGAACGATCAGGAATTTGTTAAGGCTACAGAGTAGATTTACCAGAATGGTCCCAGGGATGTGGCATTTCAGTTACAGGGAAGCATATACTGTTCTATATTCAGCAGAGTTGTTTAATATGAGATTTAATAAAGATGTTCAACTTTGTGACTTCATGAATATTTCCCTCCCACATTCATTTATTTCCCTCCCACAATCCCCCATTCTCCTCCAATCCCCCTATGCTCCCCCATTTCCCTCCTCCCCTTCCACCCCTCATTCCACTCCCCCCATTTCAACCCCCCTCATTCCCCGCCCCCCCCCCCCCCCCCCCCCATCACACTGTCCCCTCGCTGACCACCGTGCTCTCCCTCCAAGGATCTGTGTAACATTACTCCAGGGTGATGGGCCTGTGTCGGCACTGCCAGCGGGTGAATATACAAGGCAGAAGAGTGATGGTCACCTGCTGTGAGGAAAGCTCTGGTGCTCCTCAGTTTCTGCAAAGTCTGACTCCTGTCTTTCTGCTGATAGAGCGCTCACACCCATCCGCTGAACATGGTCTGCATCGAGTGCTTTTGATCTTGGACCACTGTGCCCAGGAAGGTGAGGGGTGGGCGGAGCAGAGGGCAACAGGCAGGGAGCTTTGAAGATTAACATGACAAAGGCTTCAAGTGTAATATGTTTTAATTGTGAACATTTGGCTGTGACAGGTTTCATTCGCCCTCACTCTCGATAGCCACACTTTGCCCTGCGGAGTTGAACTTGCCAGCAGGACCAGCTGCTCACAGATCGAGGTGCCATTTTGAAAGGCTGCCCCAATCTCTCCATCGCCCCCTTTCAGGACCTCCCCTACCCCCCCCCCCCCATCATGACCCCCATTAACCTTTCCCAATCTTTCTGTGACCCCCTCAAAGCCACCCTCACTCCCCTATCATGGGTATGCTCTCCTGGCCCAAACCCTTGGCAGTGCCAAGCTGGCACCGAGACACCTTGGCACTGTCAGCATTGCACCCTGGAAGTGCCCCTGGCACCCTGTCAGTGCCAGGTTGGTATTGCCATGTTGTCATGGTGGCACTGCCAGGGTGCCTGTGTGGCATTGCTAGCATGCCAGGGTGCAAGGGGGAGTGCCAGAGTACTACCCTTTCCTGTCTCCATCTACCCAGGGTGCTCTAATGGCCTACCAGATATACCAAGGTGACATCATGCATGGTCCATACTTGTGTTCATCTGCACCCGGTTGAGGCGTTACAGGCACAAGACTCCCGGGAGCCGGGTAAATGTGGGGTCAGGATATTTAAATAAGTCGATTGGCTAATTTCAATATCATTATCTTGATCATGCGCAGCAGGGTATGCCCCAAATCGCGGCGGTTGTAGTGAGGTGACCCAATATTGGCCCGGTGCCCAATACGAAGCCCGAATTGGGACTCTCCCAGGATGTACCCATCACGGCTAGCTCTGCGCTGGACACAATGCGATGGATGAATCGTGCCCAGTGTTTCATTATTTACTGGGACGTCCCAGAATATTTCATTATTTTACTGGGAACTTCCCAGAATGTTTCATTATTGACTGGGAACTCCCCAGAATGTTTCCGTATTTACTGGGAAATCCCAGAATGTTTCAATATTCACTGGGAAATCCCAGAATGTTTCATTATTTACTGAGACTCCCCAGAATGTTTCAATATTTACTGGGAAATCCCAGAATGTTTCATTATTTACTGAGATTCCCCAGAATGTTTCATTATTTACTGGGACATCCCCAGAATGTTTCCGTATTTACTGGGAAATCCCAGAATGTTTCAATATTTACTGGGAAATCCCAGAATGTTTCAATGTTTACTGGGAAATCCCAGAATGTTTCATTATTTACTGGGACATCCCCAGAATGTTTCATTATTTACTGAGATTCCCCAGAATGTTTTAATATTTACTGAGATTCCCCAGAATGTTTCAATATTCACTGGGAAATCCCTGAATGTTTCATTATTTACTGAGACTCCCCAGAATGTTTCAATATTTACTGGGAAATCCCAGAATGTTTCATTATTTACTGGGAAATCCCTGAATGTTTCATTATTTACTGAGACTCCCCAGAATGTTTCAATATTTACTGGGACATCCCCAGAATGTTTCTGTATTACTGGGAAATCCCAGAATGTTTCATTATTTACTGGGACATCCCCAAAATGTGTCATTATTTACTGGGACATCCCTAGAATTTTTCCGTATTTACTGGGAAATCCCAGAATGTTTCAATATTTACCGGGACATCCCCAGAATGTTTCATTATTTACTGAGATTCCCCAGAATGCTTCATTGTTTACTGGGAAATCCCAGAATGTTTCAATATTTACTGGGACTCCCCAGAATGTTTCAATATTTACTGGGACATCCCCAGAATGTTTCCGTATTTACTGGGAAATCCCAGAATGTTTCATTATTTACTGGGACATCCCCAAAATGTGTCATTATTTACTGGGACATCCCCAGAATGTTTCCGTATTTACTGGAAAATCCCAGAATGTTTCAATATTTACTGGGAAATCCCAGAATGTTTCAATATTTACTGGGACATCCCCAGAATGTTTCATTATTTACTGAGATTCCCCAGAATGTTTCATTATTTACTGGGACATCCCCAGAATGTTTCATTATTTACTGAGATTCCCAGAATGCTTCATTATTTACTGGGAAATCCCAGAATGTTTCAATATTTACTGAGATTCCCCAGAATGCTTCAATATTTACTGAGATTCCCCAGAATGTTTCAATATTTACTGGGAAATCCCAGAATGTTTCATTATTTACTGAGACTCCCCAGAATGTTTCAATATTTACTGGTGGTGGTAAGAACATTCAAGGGATGTCCAAGGGAGACAGCAGTTGGAGGTCTGCCAGATCCCAGGACTCAGCTGGGTCCCAGTCAGATGCTGGGCCTCTGGACAAGGTTCTCTCAGACCTGATGCAAATGATAGGCCACAGCCATGAGATTATGAAGAGGGTGTCAGTGATATTCCAGGGACCGCAAGGCCGACTGGAGAAGTCCCAAAGCCTTCAGTTGCAGGAGATGTTGCCGGTATTCTGCGGCACTAAACCCAACACTGCTAGGTTGGCAACTGCAGTTGAAAACCTGAAGCATGCATCCAGGTCTTGAGTGGTCACATCTAAGGCATTGCTCAATCTGTGACAACCATGGCTGAGGGCCTCGACATCATGACCCATTCACTGAGGGACATGTCCCTGACACAGGCGGACATTGCCGAGGCACTCCAGAGCGTGACCCAGTCACTGAGGAACATCGCTGAAGGCATCAAAACTATGGTGCAGACAATGGAAAGCCTCCAGGACTGCAGATGATCAGAGGCTTCTGGAGCTCACTACATCTGATCCTCCATCGCATGGAGTCACCCAGGCCCTAAGGACACCCTCAGGGAGGAGGAAGAGCTGGTGTCCATCCTGGGGCCTTCCACCAAGGAAAATAATGCAGTCTCCAGTGTTTCTGAATTCACCCATCCTAACAACAGCACATCTCAACGGTAGCAGGCAGAACAGGGTGGCACGGCAACGCCAGTGACACCTGTAGGTTGGCCATGGACCCCCGGCTCTAGGCCTTCCAGCGGACAACCGCCAAGGACATCAAAACCCACAGGACACTGAAGCTGCCTCCACACCTACTGAGCATTCTAGGGGCACACCACAACATAGCAGGAAACTACGGAGGATTAAGAAGAGTGTGGAGCACTGAGTGGGCACTGGTGAGGTCACTTTCCATAGCTAGGGTGAATGGAAATCTGTCATATTAAAATTTTCACCATTAAAACATTTCATACCTGATACATGCAAAAGTCTGTCACTTTAATCTTCACAACAGGACTGCCCGCATCCCCTGTTCCCCACACTCATCATAGGGGCTGGTTTAGCTCACTTGGCTAAATCGCTGGCTTTTAAAGCAGACCAAGCAGGCCAGCAGCACGGTTCGATTCCCGTACCAGCCTCCCCGGACAGGCGCCGGAATGTGGCGACTAGGGGCTTTTCACAGTAACTTCATTGAAGCCTACTCGTGACAATAAGCGATTTTCATTTCATTTCATTTCATCCTTTCCCCACCAACCCCCCCACCTTGGCAGAGTGTTCCAATATCAAAAGCCCCCAATGCAGATTGTGTCATGAGAATGTGTGAGCACGCTGTCAGCAGAGGGACAGGAGTCAGACATCGTCCGTACCTGAGGAGCATTACAGTTTTCCACAGGGTGAGTGGCCATCACTCTCCTGCCTTGTATAATGACCCAGTGACAGTGTCAACACACGCCCATTGCCGTGGAGTTATGTTACATAGACCCTTGGAGGGGGGAACAGGATGGTTGGGGAAAGGGTGGTGTGATGTGTGGGCGGTGGGGGGGGGGGGGGGGTAATGTAGAGCTGAGGGACACAGCCTTATATCATGAAATTCTAGAGACTATGAGGACCACTCTGGTCATCCTGGCATCTCAGACCCTTGCCGCCTCCTGTCCTCCATCCTCTGCTCCTCCTCTAGCTCGTTCTCCAGCCCTTCCTGTTTTTCCTCATCGTCATCCGCAGATGAGGCCGCATGTTTTTCCTCCTCCAGCATGTCCTCTCACTGCTGTGCCAAAGTGTGGAGGACACAGAAGACCACCACACAATGGGAGATCCTCTGGGGGTGTACTGGAGAGCCCCACCAGAGCGGTCTAGGCAGTGGAGCTGTATTTTGAGCAACCCGATGCACCGCTCAATGACACCATGGTGGGTAGCCATGACCTCAGTGGGAATCCCGCACGAGACAACCCATCATCCTGGGTGGCCCTTGAAGACACCGGGGATCTCCGCGAGCCGAGTATATAACTGCCATGCACGTTTACAGGATAGCAGGTGCATATATGCATGACCCTGAGGCAGTAGTCGCACATGAGTAAAACATTTGGGGAGTGGATCTCCTTCATGTTAATATAGGGAACTCTCTGATGCCCTGGTGCTCACAGGACAACATGCTTGCCATCCACGTGATGAATCATGCAGCCTGGGTACCTTGGTGGGTCTGGTCAAGCTCAAAGGTGATATAATTGGATGCATGGGCATACAGAGCATCTGTCACCTCACAGATGCAGCTGTGGGCTGATGACTAGGAAATGCCACACAGGTCCTGGCTCGAGCATTGGAATGACCCGCGTCTTCTGCGACAAGCAGAACAAAGGCAGCCTCCACAGGAATGACATCGGCATTCATTTTTGTATCTGGAAGGAATTGGAGAAGAAGAGAGACCAACACTCAGTTAGGTCTTCCATTCCAGGACCCTCATATCTCCCAAGACTCCCCCACCCTTCCCATGACTGTCCCACCTTCTCTCAAAGTGCCATCCAGCGAGCCAGTTGTTCTGGCAAATCTCGCTCGGCGCATTCACTCCCTGCCAAATTAGGAGCCTCGACACCCCAGACCTCTCCAACAACATTAGGGAGGCCATGCTCAGCTGTCCTCCGCTCATCGAGGCACTTACCCTTTGGCCATGAGAGGATCCTCAGTGGTGAAGCCCTGCTCTTTACTGTTAAATTGTTGGCAGCTGCCTCTACGGAGCTACCACATGTAGAGTACAGGCACAGTGTTCAGGCATCAAAGGTAGCAGGACATCCAGTCCATTCATAATCTTTTCAGACAGCGCACCTGCTCCTTCTAGGAGGCACTTGAGAGTTCACAAGCATGAAGCGATCTCGCAACTAACAAGGCAAATCCAACATTTGAAATAAACTTCAACTGTGAAGCTAAAGGCTGCTCACAGTCAAAGAGGGTGAAATTGACTTTCATGAGAGAAGCTGCAGCGTGGCTCTGTCATCGGAGAATTTGTTAGGACAGACAGGCTGTAGCAGTGGTTTCCAATGTTATGGGTCTCCACAATATTTAAAGATGGCTTAAAGGCCTCACATTTGAAAACCACTTCCCACCACCCAGCCCGGGTGGCTCCTGACCTGGCCACGTCCAGACGTACAAATAATTCCAGCCCACCGAGAGCTCTGGGGCAACATCTCCGGTGCCCGTGAGCTGCATGGCAGTAAATGGAAAGAGCTGCTCATCTCGCCACTTCCTGTCAGTAGCCATTGTGCCAGGTCCTCGTTTTTGTAGAGGAGTACTAAATGATGCCCGTGTGAATTCTCGTTGGGTGTGTGGTGAGGTAACTCCCAGGAGGCCTTTACATTTGACTTCAATCTCGTTAATGAGATTTCAATGAATGCAAATTAGGTTTAATGAGTTTCTTTTTCGGCCCAATCTGGATCTTGCCTTGGGAAGCGGGCTGGATGAAAATGGTTTGTGCCTGGCCTGAAACTCGTTTTTGGCCTTTCCCACTATTCACCCGGCACAACGGGATTGGCGTCGGGAGCAACACGGTGGGGAAATTACTGTCGATGCCGGAACCTGAAACAAAAGAAGAAAATGCTGGACAACCTCAACAGGTCTGACAGCATCTGCGTAGAGAGAACGGAGCTAATGTTTCAAGTCTGGATGGCTCTTTGTCAAAGCTGGAGAGAACTGGAAATAGAATGAGATTTATATTGTTGTGGGAGGAGCATGGAGCAGTGGGGCTGGATAGAGATCCAATAATAGTTGGAGATCAACAAAGATTCCATGGAGAAAAAGACAAAGAGAAGGTAAATGGAATTTTGTCCTTCATTGCTAGAGGGATGGAGTTTAAGACTAGGGAGGTTATGCTGCAATTGTATAAGGTGTTAGTGAGGCCACACCTGGAGTATTGTGTTCAGTTTTGGTCTCCTTACTTGAGAAAGGACGTACTGGCACTGGAGGGTGTGCAGAGGAGATTCACTAGGTTAATCCCAGAGCTGAAGGGGTTGGATTATGAGGAGAGGTTGAGTAGACTGGGACTGTACTCATTGGAATTTAGAAGGATGAGGGGGGATCTTATAGAAACATTTAAAATTATGAAGGGAATAGATAGGATAGATGTGGGCAGGTTGTTTCCACTGGCGGGTGAAAGCAGAACTAGGGGATATAGCCTCAAAATAAGGGGAAGTAGATTTAGGACTGAGTTTAGGAGGAACTTCTTCACCCAAAGGGTTGTGAATCTATGGAATTCCTTGCCAAGTGAAGCAGTTGAGGCTCCTTCATTACATGTTTTTAAGGTAAAGATAGATAGTTTTTTGAAGAATAAAGGGATTAAGGGTTATGGTGTTCGGGCCGGAAAGTGGAGCTGAGTCCACAAAAGATCAGCCATGATCTCATTGAATGGCGGAGCAGGCTCGAGGGGCCAGATGGCCTACTCCTGCTCCTAGTTCTTATGTTCTTATAAATGGTGATGATAATGACTAAGAAGGGTGCAAAAAAGAGATCAGAATGTGTTAATAGCAGAACAGAGGTGAGCAGTGTGTCAAAGGACAATTTGGAATAGGGAATAGGGAAAGGTTGGCCCTAGTGGGGTGGGATGGGGGAAAAGGACTGAATGTACTGAATGATCTGTTGAGCTGCTTGCAGAAAATACTTTTCACTGTACCTCGGTACACGTGACAATAAACAAATCCAATCCAATAAAGGGATATTCGCAAGTACCTTGACTGAGAGGGCGAATGATTGCTCCACTGTTGTGATGCCAAGGGATTTATCAATTCCAAGTTATGCCGTTTGGGATGAAGAAACGCCCCCACCACTTTTCAGAGGCACACAGAGTTGGCCCATTCTCAGCAGTCCATCACTGAGGGCATTGGCGCCATTGCCCAGGTACTGGCCAGCGTCGCCCAGACACAGACAGGGAGGGCTAACTCCCTAGCTCCATGGCTACAAACTTGCAGACCCTTGTCGATACCAGGGTGGACCTTCAGGACTGGCAGCGCCAGGTGTCGGGGGGACGTCGGATGGCCGGTCCATTCACACCCCCGACCCATGTAGAGCCCCGGGGGCCATCGGGCACCCCGAAGGAGGAGGAGGTGCTGGGCCCTCACCGGGTCCCTCTGTAGGGGAGGTCCCGGAACACCGCGGCACCTCGGATCCCACACTTCAATCCCAGGTGCATCTGGCGGGCAGGACAGGCTGGCAGCTCGCCATCCCAGTCGCCCGAGCTGCAGCCTGGCCCATCTAGGCCAGGCCACCCCAGGAAACGGCCACCAGAGGGATCCTGAGTCACAGGGCAGGAATCACAGGAGTCCTACCTCCAGTTCTGCTGTATCGTCTAGGGAACCACCTGGACGTCATCATGGGGCCAGTAAGGCCAAAAAATTAGACACTGAGTAAGTTAGCACGGGTGCAGGGCACAGACGAGTTATAGGGGCTGGGGCACGTGTATGGACTCTTCGTTATTAAAATCACTTTCACACCTACAGAAGCTGCCTTTGTGCTCTGTCCGAAGTATGCGGGGGTGCAGTGTGCGGTGAGCGCCAGTGTGTGTGTGAGGGGTGGTATGACGTGGGCCCCAGGTGAGTGTCTACCCTCCCCCCCCAATAGAGGACGGGACCACACGCTGCAGTGTCAGGCCGCATGCAGGGATGGTACGGGTGGAGGGTGGCACTGTGGCCATGGGTCAGGCATTGTCCAACGAGGTAGAGCCAGGAGCTCATCGCAGAGCAGGTCGTCATCATCCTCCATGGCCTGCAATAGACACGCTTCCACCGGTGACCATCTGAGCCCGGCCCGTTGTGCCGCAGGTGGATGTGCAATGGAGGGATGGTGTGCATGCAGGTGGGGTGGGGTGGTTGGTGGTGGGTGGGTAGGGGGAGGGGGTGAGGGTGTTGGTGGTGGGTCGGGTTGGGGGGGTTGAGGGTGGTCGGCTGGTGCCGTGGTGTGCAGTCTGTGCCCATACTTGGCAATTCCCACGTCCCCCTCCTTGTCAATGAACCAGGCGGCTATCAGCCGGTCCCATGCCCACTGACCCAGCTAGTAACGGTGGGTAGCCTCTTGCCCATTTCCAGCCCATCTGTCCTGACCATTGCCCCCATCCTCCTCATCTGGGGAGGACTGAGCCTCATCCTGCTGCTCCTCCACTCCTCCCCCCTCTGCCTGCGGCACATCGCCCCTCTGCTGGGCTATGTTGTGCAGGACACAGCACATCACAACGATGGGGCCGACCCTATCTGGCAGGTACTGGAGGGCCCCTTCAGAGCGGTCCAGGCACCTGAAACGAATTTTTAACAGCCCAAAGCACTTCTCTATCACACCCCTGATCGCTGCATGGGCATCGTTGTGGCCGTTCTCCACGTCAGTCTGTGGCCTCCATATAGGCATCAGCAGCCATGACCACAACGGGTAACACTTGTTGCCCAGCAACCAGCCCCTCAGTCGGGGGGGGGGGGGGGGGGGGGGGGGGGGGGGCAGGGGGGTGGTGTCCCTCGAACATGCTGGGGATGTAAGTCTGCGCCAATACATATGAGTCATGTACACTGCCCGGGTACCGGGCACAGATGTGCAGGATCATCATGCGATGGCGGCAGACCACCTGAATGTTCATGGAATACATCCCCTTCCTATTGGTGAACACGGCCCTGTTATCCGCAGGTGGCCGCACTGCGATGTGCATCCCATCAATCACGCCCTGGACATGGGAAACCGACCACGGCAGCGAAGCCCGCTGCCCGGGCATCCTGGCTGGCCCGGTCCACAGGGAACGGTTTGCAATGGCATATAGGTCATCTGACACTGCCCGGATGCACCGGTGCACCTGTGTCTGCGAGATGCCGAACAGGTCCCCACTCGGCACCTGGAATGACCCCGTGGCATAAAAGTTCAGGGCCACCGTAACCTTGATGGACACGGGGAGAGGGTGTCCTCCCCCAATGCCACGTGATGCCAGATGTGCCATCAGGTGGCAGATGTGTGCCATTGTTTCCCGGCTCATCTGGAGTCTCCTCCTGCATGCCCGGTCCGTGAGGTCCTGGTATGATGAGTGGGGCCAGTACACACGGGGCCTCCTCGGGCATATCCATCACCGTGGCGCCACGACCTCCTCCTCTCCCTCCTCCTCTTCCTCCTCGTCCTGTTGGGCGGGCGGCCCTCCAGCCTGGGCGGCTGCCACCTGCTCCCTCTGCGGCAGCGTCCACCAACTCGCTGGCATGCTCCTCCTCCTGCCCCCCAGGGCATCATGTAGATGCTCCTCCTCCTGCCCCCCAGGGCATCATGTAGAAGTGCGGCTCCCGCCACGGCGGCCAACATCACTGGCTGATCACCAAACATAACGGCCTGCAGGGGGTGGGGGGTGGGTCGGGGGTGGGGGAATGACGACATATCAGCATTGCCCGTACCCCCCACCCCCACAACCAGGTGCCATGGGCTGCATGGTAGCGTCAATTGGAAGCTGGTACCTGGCCAGGCGGATGACTTCCCTCGCCCTCTCCCCCATCCTGGCACTCGCCCTCCCCCCCTCCCCGGCACTCGCCCCCTCACCCCGGCAGTCGCTGCCCCCCCCCCCTCCCCCACCCCCGGTACTCGCCCTCCCTGGCACTCCCCCTCCCCGGCACTCGACCCCTCACCCCGGCACTCGCCCCCTCCCCCTCCTCCCCGGCACTCGCCCCCTCAACCCGGCAGTCGCCCTCTCCCCGGCATTCGCCCTCCCCCCCCCTACCCAGCACTCGCCCCCCTCACCCCGGCACTCGCTGCCCCCCCCACCCCCGGCACTCGCCCTCCCTGGCACTCGCCCTCCCCGCACTCGACCCCTCACCCCGGCACTCGCCCCCACCCCCCTGGCACACGCCCTCCCTGGCACTCGCCCTCCCCCCCTCCCCGGCACTCGACCCCTCACCCCGGAAATCTCCCTCCACCCGGCACTCGCCCCCTCACCCCGGCACTCGCCCCCCCCCCCCCCCCCCGGCACTCCCCCCCCCCCCCCCCCCCCCCCCGGCACTTCCCCCGCCCCCCCCCCGGCACTCGCCCTCATCCCAGCACTCGCTCCCTGTGATGATCGGAATACCTTGCCCCTTTAAGAGGCTTGTGATGATCGGAATACATTGCCCCTTTAAGAGGCTTGGAATCCTGGGGGACTCCGCCTCTGGCTACGCCCCCTGGGAAACAGTACTTAAGATGAGACTTTATTTTGCGAGCACACTTCTCATGGAGGCTGCCATTGTTCACTGCTTATTAAAGCCTTTGATTACTGACCTAACTTTCGTGTCGTAATTGAGAGTGCCTCACTCCCCCTCCCCGGCACTCGCCCTCTCCCCCCTCCCCGGCACACGCCCTCTCCCCACCCCCCCCGGCACCCCCTCACCCCCCTCCCCGGCACTCGCCCTCCCCCCCCCCGGCACTCGCCCTCCCTGCACTCGCCCTCCCCCCCTCCCCGGCACTCGACCCCTCACCCTGGCACTCGCCCTCCAACCGGCACTCGCCCCCTCACCCCGGCACTCCCCCCCCCCCCCCCCCCACCCCCGGGACTCGCCCTCATCCCAGCACTCGCCCCCTCCCTCTGGAACTCGCCCTCTCCCCCCCTTCCCGGGACTTTCCCTCACCCCCCTCCCCGGCACTTGCCCGCCCCGGTACTCGCCGTCTCCCCCCTCCCCAGCACTCGCCCCCTTTTCCCGGCACTCACTCCCCCACCGGCACTCACCCTCCCCCCCCGGGAACTCGCCCCCCCCCCTCCCTGGCACTTGCCCTACCCCCCCTCTCCCTGGTACTCGCCCCCTCACCCTGGCACTTGGCCTCCATCCCCCTCCCCCCTCCCCGGCACTCCCCTCCCCGGCACTCGCCCCCTCACCCCGGCACTTGGCCTCCATCCCCCTCCCCGGCACTCGCCCTCCCCGGCACTCGCCCCCTCACCCTAGCACTTGGCCTCCATCCCACTCCCCGGCACTCTCCCTCCCCAGCACATGCCCCCTCACCCCGGCACTTGCCCCCCCCCCCCGGCACTCGCCCTCTCCCCGGCACTCGCCCTCACGCCCTTCCCCGGCACTCGCCCTCTCCCCTCCACGGCACTGGCTCTCACCCCCCCTCACCGTCACTCGCCCCCTCACCCTGGCACTCGCCCTCCCCGGCACTCCCCCTCCCCAGCACACGCCCGCCTCCCCTCCCCGGCACTCGTCCCTCCCTCCCCAGCAGTCGCCCTCCCCCACTATCTGACCCTCACCCTCCCCCCCTATCCGGCACTCGCCCTTACCCCCTCCCCTGCACTCACCCTCCCCCTCCCTCCCCGGCACTAGCCCCCTCACCCCGGCACTCGCCCTCTTCCCGGCACTCGCCCTTCCCCCCTCCCCAGCACTCGCCCCCTCACCCCGGCACTCACCCCAGTCCCCGCCAATCTCCGAGGAGGGCGGAATGATTCATGCGGGGCCAAATTTTGGGGGGGGGGGCAGAGAATTCGGAGGACGGTGGGAGCGGGATTCATGCCGGAGCCCGGCGATTCTCCGAGCCGACGGGGTGTCAGAAAATCCCGCCCATCATTACGTCCCCCTTTTTTCAAAGATGTTTGGAGATTTCTACAAACATGTGTATAGTAAGAGCATTGTAAGTTCTTTACATGTCATTGAGTACTGATATTGCACAATAGTTAACAATTTTAAAAAACCTTTTACAATCCACAAATTGAGTCTGTATGTCTTCACTGTGGCAGTGTGTTACATAACCAACAAGTCATCAGTCCAAGCCATCAAATGTTCGAATGGTTGAACCACGTTCCTTATCTGACCTGGTCCTTTTCCTGTGCTTGTGGTGTCCATTTTGCGTGTCCTTTGCCCTAAAAACCTGTTTGGCATCTGACTTTACAGCAAGAACCACCACTTCCAGACTATTGGAATGTCTTTGTTTTCTTCCAAACAAGATACCATGTTGGAACTTTCCACTCCTGTTCTTCCTGACATTGGTGCAATTATGTGTGAACTTGGCATTTTCAACACACGCATCGGTTTATTCTACCTTGGATGGTAGCTGTGTTGCACGCACTGTGCTGCTGTGCCTTGTCCAGTTGTCAATTGGTATGGTTGTCAAGCATGACTGCTTGTCGTCATTGAATTGTCCTTTGCTATCACAGTCGTACCTATGAGTATATTCTGTAGTACCATAACTATCCTTGGTGCGCTCAGGATCAGTTCTTTTAATTTGGTTGATTCAGTTTTAACTTGTTTACCATCCGTGTCCTGAGGATTATCTGATGTCTCATTAGGCTTTGTGATATCAGTTCCTGTTGGATGCTCTGATGTATACATGAACTCTTTGGTGCTCCTCACCTGGAGTCAACGTGTCCACAATGTCATTTGCTTGTCGGTTGTTCACAATTGATGGGCTCTCAATTGATCTGATCACTGTTGCACTTTCATTGTTATGTTCTTGTTGGTTGTTCACAATTGATGTGTTCTCAGTTGATCTGTTCACTGTTACACTCTGATTGTCATCTTTTGTACAGTCCAGCTGAGAACTGCCAGTCTTGCTTTTGTTCTGCACAGCTTGTATGCAACTTGTGATCACTTTGTCACTAGTCAGAAATAAAGTGGATAGCCCGTCATAGTCTTCTTTTTTGTTGCTCATCATCAGTTTCTTCACTGTTGGCCTTACTGACAAGTACAGTGGATAGACTTTCAGAGTATCTTTTTCTGGCTCAGCAAATATACGAGGGATACCTTCATAGTCTGCTTCTTCTGGCTCAGGAACTAAGCTAGATAGACTGTGATAGTCTTCTGCTTCTTGTTGTTCATTTGTCAGATTACTGTTGTCCGATGTCACAACAACCTGCCATTCCATCAATGTATTGGATTCATCTACCTTCAGTAGAGTGGTATTTAGATTTTCAATCTTGTTTCTAACACAATAATCATCTAACCCGAATATCTCTGCCATATCTGAGTAATATTCTTCAATTTAGTATTTATCTTCTTTATTTTTAGATTTATTGACATTTTTTTCTTGTTGTTTGCTGCAAACTTCTTGTTCAATGGTGCTTCAAAAGTTTTCTTCAGCTGTTTGTTCAAATTCAGGCAATGTTCTGCCATGCAAGGTAAAATGTTTTTTTTGGTGCCTTTTAAACCTTTTTTATCGATTGCCAGGCATTTCATAAGTGGGCCTGGCCATAATGTCTACACGTCATCACACTCGTGACGTCATGCTCAAACCTCCATTGCAAATTGTTCCACGTCCGGAGTGTGCTCTTTTTTCAAGTGCGCATGCGCAAACTTCTGCGCATGAGAAGATCTGTCATCTCTCAGCTCACGTCTTTTTTCAATGTGCGCATGTGTGAACTGGACCCATACATATGCAGAACATTCAACATGTGAGTTGCATTTTTCTTTAGGTCTGCAAACTTACTAATCTGACCAGTTACATTTTCCTACAAATCATTTAAATATACTACAAACAGCAAAGGTCCCAGCATTGATCTCTGTGGAACACCACTAGTCACAGCCCTCCATTCAGAAAAACACCCTTTTACTGCTACCCTCTGTCTTCTATGACTGAGCCAGTTATGTGTCCATCTTGCCAGCTCACCTCTGATCCCATGTGACTTCACCTACTGAACCAGTCTGCCACGAGGGGCCTTCGTGATGTCCAGGTAGATAACATCCACTGCCCTACCTTCATCAATCATCTTTGTCACTTCCTCGAAGAACTTGATCAAGTTAGTGAGACACGAACTATCCTTCACAAAATCATGCTGCCTCTCGCTCATATGTCTATTTGCTTCCAAATGGGAGTAAATCCTGCCTTAAAGAATCCGCACCAATAATTTCCCTGCCACTGACATAGGCCTACCTACAAGTTTAGTCTGTAAAGGTCAGGCCCAAATGTCTTGGAGCCATCTTATCTGTTTAACTATTTTCTCAAAAGCAGAAAAAAATGCATTGGCATCTCTTTCATCGAATTTGGGGAGAGCTTGTACATATCTGAACATCTCCTCTCTGTTTTCCCATCTAGAACCATTTCTTCCTGATGCAGCTCTGCTGTACCGGCTGCAAATCACTGCATGTTAATTTGATATTCTCTTTCTTTGTTCTTTTTGTCGTTCTGCCATTGCTAACTTCTGCATTTCCAGAACTCTCTCACTTTTTCTTTCCGCGCTTTCCCTCTATCTTTCCTGCATTTCTAACTTCTTCATTTCTATGTCTCCTTATAATTGGAGCTAATTCAATTTCCTCACTTCTCGAAATATCAGGTCCGGCTAACCACTCTTGTATTTTTAAGTACGTTGCTGTGCTTTCAATTATCTCTGCCTTCTAAGCCCCTATAGATAGAAGTACTTCCAATTTACCTGCCAATTCCAGCAATTTGGTTTTGGTATTTACTATCACCCCCCCCCAGAATGTTTCAATACCTAGTTGGGCTCCCAGGATGTTTCAGCATTTACTGCCACACTCTTTAGTGTTTCAGTATTTCCAAGGCCTTCTAGGCATCCCAGTAAAATTTTTCCAGTCACGTTCCTAACCTAATTGAAAATTATCACGTATTGAATAACCATTCGTGGCAGTAGGCAGTAGGTGGAGATCCAGGTTGAAATCCAGCCCACACTGACACAAGGCTTCTCCTGTCTGATGACTAAATAAGCCTAATGGACAAGGATCCTTGAAGACGCCAACATTTGGAACGTAGCATAAATTGCCGCTCAGGGAAGGCTGAGGGTTGCCAGTGAGAGCAAGTTGTATTGATAGTAAGGAATAGTTTTCTGAAGCTTGGTGAGGTTATTATCGATTCATAGAAATGTTACAGCACAAAAGGCGGCTATTTGACCTGTCAAGCCCTGTTGGATCCTACATGGGTCCAGTTCCAGCTTTTCCCTGTAGAACTGCGTTGTCAGGGCAGCACGGTGGCGCAGTGGGTTAGCACCGCGGCCTCAAGGCGCTGAGGTCCCAGGTTGATCTCTGGGTCACTGTCCGTGTGGAGTTAGCACATTCTCCCCGTGTTTGCGTGGGATTCGCCCCCACAACAACTATGTGCAAGCTAGGCAGATTGGCCACGCTAAATTGCCCCTTAATTTGAAAAAATGAAAAAAATAAGTTACATAGGTTGGTACTAAGTTGACACAGGAAATATAAAGGACAATGGGGGGTGGGTGAAAGGGCATAGGTTGGGAGTTGTAAAAAGGACCATTGGGGGTTTAATAAGGACATGGAGAGTCCAAACTGAGTAAAATTAAGAACTTTTATTTATTTCCAATGACTGTATATACATTTCCCATTAGGTCCCTACCGGTCTCTCTCTGCTCAGTGCCTTACTGGCCGACCTTTTATGCATTCCCACGCCCCTCAGCTGCGGAGATCATACTCCGCGAAGTCCATGGCCCAGGACATGGCTGCCCTCTCAAAGGCAGCCATGAGCCAGTTGAACTGCGCAGAGGTGCTCAACACCGTGGCCCAGTCTCAGCAGGCCATGGCCCAGTCCCAGCAGGCCATGGCCCAGTCCCAGCAGGCCATGGCCCAGTCTCAGCAGGCCATGGCCCAGTCCCAGCAGGCCATGGCCCAGTCCCAGCAGGCCATGGCCCAGTCTCAACAGGCCATGGTGCAGTCCCAGAAGGCCATGGCCCAGTCCCAGCAGCCCATGGCCCAGTCTCAGCAGGCCATGGCCCAGTCTCAGCAGGCCATGGCGCAGTCCCAGCAGGCCATGGCACAGTCCCAGCAGGTCATGGCGCAGTCCCAGCTGGCCATGGCGCAGTCCCAGCAGGCCATGGCCCAGTCTCAGCAAGCCATGGCGCAGTCCCAGCAGGCCATGGCCCAGTCTCAGCAGGCCATGGTCCAGTCTCAGCAGGCCATGGCCCAGTCTCAGCAAGCCATGGTGCAGTCCCAGCAGGCCATGGCCCAGTCTCAGCAGGCCATGGTGCAGTCCCAGCAGGCCATCGCTGAGGGCATCGGCACCCTGGCCCGGGTGCTGGCCAGCGTCGCACAGACACAGACAGGGATGGCCAACTCCAGCGCCAGGTGCCTCAGGTGCTGGATCCGTTCGCACCCCTGACCCATGGAGAGGCCCAGGGGCTATTGGGCACTCCAAGGGAGGAGGAGGTGCTGGGGCCCCGTTCCAGGTCCCCCTGCAGGGGAGGCCCCGGAACACTACAACACCTCGGACCTCCCCCTTCCGTCCTGGGTGCATCTCATGGGCAACGGGCAGGACAGGCTGGCAGCTCGCCATCCCAGTCGCCCGAGCCGCAGACTGGCCCATCCAGGCTGGGCCGCCCCAAGAAACGGCCTTCAAAGGGGTCCCTAGTCACAGGAATCACAGGAGTCCGCCTCCAGTTCTGCTGTACCGTCTGGGGAACTACCCCGACGTAAAAAATTAGACACTGAGTAAGTTGGCATGGGTGCAGGGCACAGATTAGTTGTAGGGCTTGGGCACGTGTATCAAATGTTTGTCATTAAAATCACTTTCACACTGACAGAAGCTGCTTCTGTGCTCTGTCTGATGCGTGCGGGGGTGTGGTGTGAGGTGAGCACCACTGTGTGTGAAGGGTGATAGGATGTCAAGCTCAGGTGTGTGTCCCCTGCGGGTCGACCTCGCCATCTCCCCGGGCAGACGACGGGACCATGCAGTGCAGTATCAAGGCCGCATGCAGGGACGGTAAGGTGGAGGGTGTTACTGTGACCATGAGTCAGACATTGTCTAACAATATAGAGCCTGCAGATCATCGCAGGGCGGGTTGTCATCATCCTCCATGGCATGCAATAGACCCGCTTCCATTGGTGACAGTGAGATCCGCGCCCGTTGTGCTGCAGGTGGATGTGCAATGGAGGAGTGGTGTGCATGAGGGTGATGCAGTGGTGGGTGGGGTGAGGGTAGTTGATGGTGGGCGGGGTGAGGGTAGTTGGTGGTGGACAGGGTGAGGGTGGTTGGTGGTGGGTGGGATGAGGGTGGTTGGTGGTGGGTAGGGTGTGAGTGATTGGTGGTGGGCGGGGTGTGGGTGGTTGGTGGTGGGCGGGGTGAGGGTGGTTGGTGGTGGGCGGGGTGTGGGTGGTTGGTGGTGGGCGGGGTGAGGGTGGTTGGTGGTGGGCGGGGTGAGGGTGGTTGGTGGTGGGCGGGGTGTGGGTGGTTGGTGGTGGGCGGGGTGAGGGTGGTTGGTGGTGGGCGGGGTGAGGGTGGTTGGTGGTGGGCGGGGTGGGAGTGGTTGGTGGCCGACCCTCTCCGATGGGTACTGGAGGGTCCCTCCAGAGTGGTCCAGGCACCTGAAGCGCATCTTCGGCAACCCAAAACACCTCTCGACCACACCCCTGGTTGCTGCACGGGCATCATTGTAGCGGGTCTCCGCGTTAATCTGTGGCCTCCTTATAGGCGTCATCAGCCATGACCGCAACGGGGTTCCCTCGTACATGGTGGGGATGAACGATTGTGCCAATATGAATGCGTCATTCACACTGCCTGGGTATCGGGCGCAGACGTGCATGATCCTCATCCGGTGGTCACAGACCACCTGCACGTTCATGGAGTAGGTCCGCTTCCTGTTCGTCAACACCGCCCTGTTATCCGCTGGTGGCCGCATGGTGACGTGCATCCCATCGATCGCCCCCTGGACCATGGGTATCCTGGCCATGGCAGCGAAGCCCGCTGCCCGGGCATCCTGGTGGGCAGGTTCCCCAAGGAACTGAAGATAGCGATCCGCGATGGCGTACAGGGCGTCAGTCACTGCACGGATGCACTGGTGCACCGATGCCTGTGAGATGCCAGACAGGTCCCCACTCAGCGACTGGAATGACCCCGTCGCGTAGACGTTCAGGGCCACCGTAATCTTGAAGGCCACCGGGAGCCAGGTGTGCCATGAGATGGCAGATAGAGGCGACGGTATCCCGGCTCATCCTGAGCCTCCTTCTGCATGCCCTGTCCCGGTACGACAAGCCGCGCCGGTACACTCGGGGCCTCCGTTGTCGTAGCACCGCCACCACCTCCTCCTCCTCCTCCTCATCCAGGTCGGGCGGGTGGCTCTCCAGCCTGGGCGGCTGCCACCTGCCCGTCTGCGGTACACTCCAATGTGGCAACCTCCGCCGCCTCTCTGGCACGCTCCTGTTCCAGCTCCCATGGGGCAAAATGTCGAAGGGCGGCCCCCGCCATGGCAGCCAACATCATTGGGTGATGCCCAAACATAACAGTCTGCAGGGGATGGGGTGTGGGGGTAGGAAATATTTCATCATTGCCCATACTCCACTCCGCAGTCAGGTGCCATGGGCTGCATGGTCGCCACAGTTGCCAGCTGGCATCTGGCCAGGCAAACCCTCCCCCCATCCCCGGCACCCCCCATCCCCAGCACTCCCATCCCAGGCACTCCCACCCCCTGTACCCCCCATCCCCTGTACCCCCCATCCCCGGCACCCACCATTCCCGGCACCCCCCATCCCCGGCACCCCCCCATCCCCAGCACCCATCCCAGGCACTCCCACCCCCTGTACCCCCCATCCCCTGTACCCCCCATCCCCGGCACCCACCATTCCCGGCACCCCCCATTCCTGGCACCCCCCATTCCCAGCAACCCCATCCCCGGCACCCTCCATGGCCGGCACCCCCCATCCCCGGCACTCCCATCCCCGGCACCCCCATCCCCAGAACTCCCATCCCCGGCGTTCGCATCCCCGGCACCCCCAATCCCCGGCACCCCTCATCCCCGGCACCCCCCCATCCCCGCCATTCCCATCCCCGGCACTCCCACCCCTGGCACTTCCATCCCCGGCACTCCCATCCCCGTCACTCCCATCCCCGCCACTCCCATCCCCAGCCACTCCCATCCCCGCCATTCCCATCCTCGGCACTCCCATCCCCGCCACTCCCATCCCCGCCACTCCCATCCCCGCCATTCCCATCCTCGGCACTCCCATCCTCGGCACTCCCATCCCCGCCACTCCCATCCCCGCCACTCCCATCCCCGCCACTCCCATCCGATGCACTCCCATCCCCGGCAATCCTATCCCCGGCACTCCTATCCCCGGCACAGGTTTATAGCCATCAAACAATTCTCCAACTATGGCCTACAGGCATATTCATTAACCAATAAACACCTATTCCTGACACATGTCAGTCAGTAACAGATCTTTCAGATATGTAAGTGAACCCCGACTCAGGACTTCTGCCCTTAAAGTGCTTTGATGTGGAGAGACTAGAAAAGCTGGGATTCGAGCTGATAAGATGAAGAGGGAGATTTAATCGAGGTGTTCAAAATCATGAAAGGTTTTGATGCAGAAAATATTGAGAAACTATTTCCACTGGCGTGACGGTCAGTCAGCAGAGGACACAGATTTAAGATAGTTAGCAAAAGAAGCAGAGCAGCGATGAAGAAAAAAAATATTTTGCAGCACGTTGTTATGATCGGGATTGCAGTGTGTGAAAGGGTGCTGGTAGCAATTCAAGAGCAATTTTTGCAAGGGATTTTTTTAATGCTTGAAAGGGAAAAATTTGCAGAGCTATGAGGAAGAGCAAGTGGACATGGGACTAATTGGATAGATGTTTCAAAGAGCCAGTACCAACACAGGATGAATGGCCTCTTCCTGTACAGTACCATTCTCTGAATGCCATTTCCTTATCAACCATTACTCATCCTTCTCAAAACCCTTTCAACTGGTTCTCCTAATTAACCCACATACTCTCACTGGGATATATATCCTTTACCCTGTTAAAAGCACAACACTATGGAGAGTCGTTGCTGGACTCTCTCATGCGGCAGTCTCCGAGAAGCCTGTTTTTGTGCTCAGAGAATCTGGGAATCTGCTTTCCGATGGTTAATGGAGAGGGAAATTCCTCCTTTCAACTGAGATTAGAAATGATGGGCTCAGAATCTAAGAGTAAGTCAATCTGTAAAAAAAAAAGACAGAACAGTTATGTCACTCATACACCCTGAACAGAAATTGTTTTTTCACAGCAGTACCAGTGGAAGCAGCTGGATGTTTCTCTGAAAGTAATTCCATAACGCAGTGTGTTTAAAAAAACCCCCAAATGGTTCAGAATCATTAAGCAGCTAAAAATTACTTTTTGTGAAAAGGAGACACCAACCTAATTAAAATGGAACTAATTGATGATACAAATCAGAGGTGTGTTTGGATCGGAGATTTCCTGAAATCCTACTGTCATTGAGGATGTGGCACAGATCCTTCTCAGCATCAATGATCCAGCCTTGCACTCGGTTTTCTACAGGCACCAATTTAAAAGGAGAGCAATTTAAATACTTGCTGAATTCCCTTTCTGCTTGTCTCAGCCTTTTATTCTTTCCACTCGTTGCTGATAATCACATATGCTATCTGCCCTGCTGGCCTATTAATATAGAACTTCCCTGCCGATCTAATCACAATCATTGCCCAGCACAGGAAATGCTGAATCGGACTTGAATGTACATATAATTGGAACACTCACAGAAACATATACATCAATACGTTCAGAATTGGACATACGAACGTTCGCCAAATCTGTCATGTGCTCAATTAGGTTCCGAATTATGAATCCAAACAAAACCTGATGCACGAACACGCAGATCATCAGAGTTACCCAACCCCCTGGTGCCCGCTCCTCAAAGAAGGTGAGGATTCTCAAGTCCGGCACCCCTCCGCCAGTCTGGGCCCTCTCCCGCCGATTGTGAGAGAGCTTTTCCTGAGGAGACACAGAGAGGACATCGTTAGCCAAAAGAACGGATCAGTGGTGGAAGATGGGGTGTGAAAGCGGAGTTGGGGGGGACTGTGAGGGAGGGCTGGGGTCACTTGGAGAGTTGGGGGGTGGATGCTCCTTGGGCTGGTGGGGTGGGAGGCGTTGGTGTCTACTCCCTGATGCGGCCCTGTGTAGGTCGTTGACCTTCTTTCTGCATTGCTGGCCAGCCCTCTTGGTCATGCTGTTGGAACTAACAGCTGCCGCCATCTCATCCCAGGCAGCACTGGCTGCCTTGTGGTTCACCCTCTGGGACCCCAGGGGAACAGGACATCCATCCCTTCTGGTCTCCACCGTGTCCAGGAGCCCCCCCAGGTCAGTGTCCTTGGAGTCGGTCTCCTGGGCTCCATTATTGCGAACTGGTTGGGGTTAGCCGAGCAAGTGCAGTTTAAGTGCTGCTCGACCTTGTTAGTGGGGGGGGGGAGGCTGACGAGCACAGTCCTGGCGAATCAGCTTGCGAGCCGTTATTTGCAGTGAGAAGCCCATGACGCCTCCTTAAGTGAACCAATTAACGTTGAATTGCGTTGCCGGTTTCGCAGAACCGAGCACCGGGAAACTCTTGGCAATTCCCGCTCGCTACACGCTTCGAAATTTTACCGGACGATCGTGCCCAAAGTGTTGTCTAAATCGGTGAGAAACTCCCCATGGCCCAAAAAAGTGATAAAGTGTCATTGAATAGCAGCGTGGAACTTGCCGACAGAGCCAGCGGGAAACTCGCTGAAAAACCCGCCACAGATTTACTTAGAAATCTTTGGGGAGAATCGAGCCATTTTTCGCATCTTTATGCCCGGTCTCACGGGCACATTTGGGATGAGCTGGGATGAGCTGGTGTGGGAAGTTGTAAGGAATCAGTGGAATATCAAAGTTCCAGAAGAAAGGTGAGGGAAGGAAGACGGTGAGCGAAAGTCCACCACCAAGTGATGTTGTGAGTCCAACAGGGGGAAAGAAGGCAGGTGTTAGTTTGTCAGTTCAGGCCACTCACATTACGGATGAAACTCTGACCGAGGTGGTATTAGGGGAGTTTGAAAGGCTGTTCGCCAAACATTTAAAGATGCTCCGGAGGGAGGTGATGACCTTGCTCAAAGAGTGGGTGGAAGGGCCGCTTGCCCCGGTATAGGCTGCATTTACGAAGACGCCGATGGAGGTGCGGGAGCAAGGAGAGAAGCTGAAGGGGGTGAAGGAAACTCTGTCACAACATAGTGACCAGTTCATCTCAATGGGTGAGGAGCTGCGGAAGGTGATGGGGGTCAATAAAGGGCGAAGAGCCAAAGTGGAGGACTGGAGAACAGGTCGAGGAGACAGAATTTGAAGATTGTGGACTGGCCCAAGGGGGTGGAGGACCGGAGGCCGACCGAGTACTTTGCGGGCATGTTCACCAAATTAATAGGGCAGTGGAGTGAGGTTTGGAGTGGTCTACCCAGCGAAGCTGAGAGTGACTCACGCTTCGAAGAACTTCTATTTTGAGATGGTGTACGAGGCAGAGGCGTTCATGAAGGCTGAAGGCCTGGGACTGAGATGAGTTTCGTGATTTGGACTTGGAAGGTGTGGACTGGGATCATTTTTCTTTGATTTTTTTCCACTAGGTTTTTTTTAATGTGTTTTTCCTTTTTTGGTGTACATTCCATGGTTCTAATTCTATAGTGTGTTTCTTCCGTCTGTCAGTGCCTCATTTTAGGTATCTGGGGGTGCAGGTGGCTCGGGACTGGGCAGGTCTTCGGAAATTGAATTTTTCAAATCTGGTAGGGAGTGTGAAGGCAGATTTGTTGAGGTGAGATAATCTTCCTCTGTCGCTGGCGGGCCAGCTGATTTCAGTGCCTGCCGGTCTTTTTGCCTAAGGCATTTTTCAAGGGGCCGATTTCTTCTTTTGTCTGGGCAGGGAAGGTGGCCAGAATAAGGAAGGTGGGACTGCAAAGGGGATAGCAATCGGAGGAGTTAGGCCTCCCAAATTTGATGTATTATTACGGGGCGAATGCAGAGAAGGTTCAGGGATGGAATAGGTAGTTGGGGGTTTTGTGGGTAAGGATGGTTCATGTAGGGGGTTGGGGTTGCAGGCACTGGCAACGGCACCGCTCCCGTTGGCTCCAGGAAAGTTTTCCGGAAGTCTGGTGGTGGCCACGCTGATATTTTGCAGGCAGTTCCAGCAGCCCTTTAGGTTGGGAGCAGCATCGAGGGTGATGCCAATCGGGGGAATCATGGATTTAAGCTGGGGAGGGTGGACACGATAATATGAGGATGGGTGAAGAGGGGGATCAGGAAGATGAAGTATCTGTTTCTGGGAAGGCAGTTTGGAAGCTTGGAGGAGTTGAATGAAAGGTTTGATTGGCGCGGGAGAAGATTTTCCAGTACATGAGGATGCGGGACTTTGTGAGGAAGATGCCGGTAGCGCCTGCCTTTTTCTTGCTGGAGGAGGTGCTGTCAGCAAGGGGGTTGGAGAGGGGGGTCATCTTGGCGATTGATGGGTGTCTTTTGGAGGAGGCTAAGGTGTCAATGGAGGGGATTAAGGCTAAGTGGGAAGAGGAATTGGGGCGGCATTAGGTGGGGGATTCTTGTGCGAGGTGCTGGGGAGAGTGAATGCCTCAACCTCGTGTGCGAGACTGAGGTTGAAACAGCTGAAGGTGGCATACAGGGTGCTCCTGACAAAGTCAAGGATGAGCCAGCAGTTTGACGGGGTATAGGAGATCTGTGAGCGATGTGGGAGGGGCTCGACTAATCATGTGTTCTGGTGCTGCCTTAAGTTAGAAAGGCTCTGGAGGTCAGTTTTCAACACCACCTCGGTGGTTTTGCACGTAGATGTGGGTCCCGGTCCCCTGGAGGCCATATTCGGGGTGTTGGACCGACCGGAGTTGCAGACAGGTGCAGGGGCAGATGTTTTAGCCTTTGCTTCGCTGATTGCTCGCACGCGGGTCCTGTGGGGTGGATCAGCTTCTCCACCATGTGCCTCTGCGTGACGGAGGGACTTATTGGAGTTCTTAGCCCTGGAGAAGGTGAAATTTGTGATAAGGGAGTCAAGTGGTGGGTTCCACAAGAGTTGGGGTTTGTTCATTTTGCATTTTGGAGAGTTGGATACCATTGACTATTAAGGGGGGGAGGGAGGGGGACCTTATTGGGTGCAGGGTTTAATATGTTACCGTAGACTGTTAAGGGAGGAGGGGTTCTTATTGGGTGTGGGTTTAATCTGTTGGGTGCGTTTTCTTTTGCAGAAGGTACAATATTGAAAGTTGCAATCAAAATACTATAAAAAAAACATTGGCACTTTTGCAAAATGTCCTCATGCGTGCCTTACGAAAAGCTTTGACGCGTCTCTTTTTTCAACAATACTAAAGACGGGAAAGTTGTGAAATGGGCTTTGGCAGAAGAATGAAGCAAATCAACTGAAGAGAATACAGAGAGCAATGAAGAAGGTCTCAGGATGATGGAGGGGGCAAGATCATTAATGAAGATCATTAGGAAAAGGCATCAAAGTTGGATTGGCCTATTAAAAGGCATGAGATCTTGCTGAAAAAGGTGATTGAAGAAAGCTTGGAGAGATGTAGACCAAGTGGGAGAAAGGGAATGATGATGGACAACATGAAATTGGAGATAAGAGGAAAGCACAATACTTGTCTAACTCCTTATGACTCGAAACTAAGGTGCCAAATTCTGGAATTTGTTTCTGGAACTCCATTACCTTGCTCCCTCTCTTTCCACCTTTAATGCACTCCTTAGAATCTACCTCTTTCATTAAGCTTTTGGTCATATCTGCATATACCCAGCTCATGGCTTTATCTGTAGGTAGGGACTGACAACTTGAAAGGTTGTCAGCTGAAAGTCAAGTACACCAAGCACCATGGCTTATGAACCTCCGAGTACTCACAACTTCTTAAGGGGAGCCCCAATCCTGTTTTCAGAATTCCCTCGGCCTTTGATGTTTCTACATCCTTTTCCACTCTCAGAACAGGAATTCTGAAGTAGAAAATAGGGCAAAGGGAGATTTTAGCTTCAGGCAGACAATGGTGGACGCTGTCACTTGCCCTGTCTGCCGGCCTGAAACTCGAATCATTGTGAGGTCGGGGAAAAGGGTTTCCAACTCAAACTGCAGGTACCCCTGGAAATGTCATCACATGACCTCCTGCCTCCAACTATTCCGCCTTCACATTCCTGCCATTGGCCGCCCAATACATCCGCCTCCTGGCATCTCATGTTGATTGTCAGCCAACTGGAACTTTCTTGACTCTCAGTCAAAGCTACCTTCCTCTCCCACCCTAGCTTCAATATTATTAAGACTAAACAAAAATATTCACACTCTAACAAAATCCCTGCGTGTTTTCTTCTGGGTTTTGAGTGCAGTGGTAACCTGGAGATTAATCTTCAATTTCTGGAGGGCAAGCCTTGAGGCTTGGAAACTGCACAGGTGCTGCTTTTGGAACTTGCAGGTTACCATGAGGGTCCAGGTAGGCCTGTGGCAGGCTGTAGGTGTTTCCCTTTGGACCAAGATGGGATAATCCTGGTCTCACAAATATAAGAAGGAGAAAAGAAAAAGTCCCTGCAGCCATTTTGTGAGTGGTTCTTTCAAAACTATTCAATGTCTGGTGCTGGTGAGCAGTACGGCCCACTTTGTGGTTGGAAATCACAAATCGGTGCTCTGCTTAAATCATAGAACACCAATTTGTATGTGGCAATTGATTCCCATCCCACACACAGTGCTCTTCCATCCCCTAAATGAGGCGGATGCTTTGACCACCCCTCATTGGGGACATGGTATTGACCCACCTCTGCATCAATGATCCATAGATCCAATTTTGTACTCGGTCTCATACCAGGACCAATCTGGAAGGAGAACGATTTTAGTGTTTTCTGGATTAACGTTCTCTCTGTCAGCCTTTGTTCCACCCACTTGGTATTGATAGCCACATGAACTATGTGTGCTACCAACTCAATAATACAGGATGTATTAAAAAATACATTCCCTGAAAATCTAAATACATTCAGAATTTGTCATGGGAATAGAATCAGACATAGGAATGGCTGCAGGATCTAACATATTGTGAAATGTAAAAACCATCTCACGGTTCAATCCAAGATGGCTTTGTCAAGACCTCTGGCCTAAACAAGCTTTGAAGTGAGTTGACAATGTTTTTAGATCTCATGTGACTCTGGCAGACTAAACTCAGGCCAACCCAGTGTTGACTGAATCAACATACCTTTTTGAAAAAGTCACATGAGGGTCTTGGTATCCATTGGAAAATCTGAAAAGTTGACTGCTCCTAGCCTTGTCAGTCAATGGTAAGCACTGGCATTGGCCATTCTACTCTTTTTGTTGTAGCATCGCAGAAACATAATAATCAACAAAGCTTTATGGACCTGGATGTCCTGGCAATGCTCCTTAATAAGGCTGTTCCACATTGAAAAACAAAGAGGCAGGGCAGAACGCTTGAATTTAATCCTGGTTTCATTCGATCGTAAATACCACCAGGAAAGGCAAAGGTGCATAAAGCATTAATTATTCAAAGGTATGTGTTATACAGAGCTAACTACACAGTGGGCGGGATTCTCCTGTCCCCGAGGCCCATGTTCCTCGGTGGTGTGACATTCGGTGGAGCCGGGATTCTATCTTCCTACCGTTTGCCAATGGGATTTTCCATTGTAACCACCCCGTGCTGCCAGGAAACCCATGAGCGGGGGTGCACTGCCAGCTGGAAAAGTCAATCTCTACAACCAGAGAATTCTAGCCAGCGTTTGGAAAATCTTCTGGCCTCAGCACTTCCAAACAATTTTTACTCTGATGTGTTGGTTTCTTATACCAAAAGTCACAGGCAGAATTTTCCTCGCAGTCTTCAGTCTCCACTGTCATGGTAAAATTGAGGCCGAAAGCTGGGGCAGGATGAAGCCAGGAAACTGGGATACCAGCCAGTTTTGTGGATTTACTTGCTTGCGCACCACCATATCTGCTCTCATCAGAGCTGTGAAATTCAACCCTACATCTGTAAACTCGTCAGGGTAGAAATGAGTGTGCGTTCACTTTCTGTCCACCGTTTGGGCCTCAGGAAGCCATGCAGTGCCTGAAAATTGGCCATTACATGAGCCAATGAAACTCTGTAAATGTGAAATAGCAATTAATTGTTATAACATCTGATTGACTTGACTAGGTGAATTTGAAGACCTATGTGAAGAAGAAAAGAGATGCCCTGGAACAATCTATCCTTCAAGACACACCAACAAAGCAATCAGCTCATTGCTGAGTGTAGGATCTCATGACATGCAATGTGGCTTTCGCCTTACATTACAACAGTGTCTACATCCAAATGCACTTTGAGACATCCCGCAGACATGAATGGAACCATATTTATATAAATGTAAGTCTTTTCTTTCTAATGCCTCTTGCATTGGGACTAGCAGTTTACTGGTGAACACGGGGCATTTTCGCAGCATTAGTACAGCCCAACATGCTTTGCACCAGCAAATAGCTTTTTGAATTGCAATCACTGAGACAGGGGAGGGTGGCATCTCCATTATCAACACTGTGAGTCCCTCGTCCCTGAAGGACATTAGTGAGTTAGTTGAGCTCCTACCAGCTTTATTGAATTCAATCTCACCACCTACCCTGGTGGGGTTTGAACAAGTACAATATAGCCCAGTACCGCATTATCATTCTCACTATGCCACCGGACAGCTCCCTAACACCACTAACCTTAATCTGACACTTCTCGTTTATCTCAAGTTGTACAAGGAGATTAGTACACCAGCAACATTGGCTAACAGCAAGCTTCTTCTGATCAAAAATGATGTTGAAATGCGGCAAAAAATTCGCTGCAATAATTCAATCTCACTTCTGCTTTTATGGTTTTTGCTCATGTATCCTTTTCACTTCCTCACGTTCGAGGAAACGACAGCAGGTACTTTTTTTTATTATTATTCCTTGTTTAATGGCCATGAAATTGCCAAATCCAAAAGTAAGACACTGAAATTAAGCCAAAAAAAAATTAAATTCATCCATCACTGTTTATGAGGCGTGGAAAAGGAATGTAAGGACTTGAATAAATCTTCGAACAAAAGGCACCACTGCTCCAGGAACCCCAAAGCATTCTGGTCTGCAGATAGACCATCCAGCAAATAGACAGTGGACACCTCGCTTTCGCCCCCCCCCCCCCCCCCCCCCCCCCCCCCCCCCCCCCCCCCCCCCCCCACCCCACCAACATACCCCACACACACACACGGACATAACCAGTCCCTGAACATCAATCTTTTAATCTGACCTGCCCTGCCTCTGTGTGTGACTGTCCCTTCAAGTGCTGTGCAGATTTCCTCGTCCCTTTTCAGATTGTACAGGAGCCTGTGAAATTTTTTACAAAAGGTCACTGTATGAAAAACAACATTATTTTGCTCATCGGAAAAAGACACATTGTACTAATCAAGACCATAAAAAAAAACAGGGGGAATATACATAAATTAGATAATTTTCCACACAGTGTACAGACCTTGTGCAAAAGGGTATGCTGGAATCAGCCAGGGACACGAACATTTTACATAAACAACTGCCATTTAAAAGGGCCTTGTCGCCCATGCCAACATCCACGTCACAGAACAAATAGTAAAATATCTGACAAAAGAAAAGTTTACAGAACTCAAGCCATTACCATTCAAAGTGCAACATTCAAGCGTTGGTGTGCAGTTTGCACATTCTCCCCATGTCTGTGTGGGTTTCCTTCAGGTCTCCGGTTTCTTCCCATTATCCAAAGATGTGCAGGTTAGGTGGGTTGACCACGATCAATGCATGGGGTTATGGGGATTTTGCGAGAGAGTGGGCCTGGGTGGGGTGCTCTCCTCGGAGGGTTGGTGCAGACTCTTTGATTGGGCTGAATGGCCTCCTTCTGCACTGTAGAGATTTTGGGCGTGATTCTATAAAAATGGTGCTAGGTCCCCACGCCAGCAGGAACACCGGCACCAAAGACTCTAGCATCAACGGCCCCCGAAAGTGAGGAATTCTCACCTTTCAAGGGGGCTAGGTTGCTGCCAGAGTCGTCCCCACAGCTCCAGCCAGTGGGGAACGGCCCACGCTAGTCCATGCCAATGGCCGCAAGCTGAACAGGGCAAAGTGCTCTTTTGGCAAGACAACACTGAAGTTCTTGGGTGACCAGATATCTCAGCAGGGTGTGCCCGGACACAGACACGGTCAAGGCCATCTCTGCACTTCCTAGGGATGGTGAACCTCCTGGGCAAGTGCATCCCGAATCTGGCATCACACAGCACGGCCCTCAGGCACCGGGTAAAAAAATCTACTGCCTTTGAGTGGCAGGCAGCTCATCAAGCAGAGTGCTTGGAGCTGAAAGCCAAGCTCACCACTGCACCTGTGTTGGCTTTTTTTGATCCTGACACCGAAACGAAGATCTCACCATTTGCGAGCCAGGATGGCATCGGCGCGGTGTTGCTCCAGCGCGATGACACCTCCTCTTGGGCTCCAGTTGCCGACGCATCACGGGCGATGACACCCACCGAGCAGCAGTATACCTAGATCGAAAAGGAATGCCTGGGGCTGCTTACTGGAATCCTTAAGTTCCACAATTATGTATACGGCCTGCGGACATTCACCGTCGTAACAGACCACAGGCTTCTGGTCCACATCATTCACAAGGACCTGAATGACATGACACCCCGGCATTCTCCTCTGGCTCAGACGGTATGACTTTGAGCTCGTGTACATACCGGGCAAGGAGCTCATTATTGCAGATGCCTTGTCCCGCTCCGTTACCTTGCCTGCCGATGCCCCGGCATTCGTCTGGCAAATTGAATCACAGGTGCAGCTGTGGGCCAGCAACCTCCCCACGTCAGATGAAAAGGTGATCCGCATTCGCGACAAGACAGCCAAGGACCTGCTTCTGCAGAGTGCCATGTGCCACCTCACCGATGGCTGGCAGAAAGGGCAGTGCCCCCTATTCTTTAATGTGAAGGATGACCTCACAATGGTTGATGGCATCCTCCTGAAGCTGGATCGCATCGTCATTCCACGCAGTCTTCAGAGCTTGGTGCTCAGGCAGATACACGAGGGGCATCTTGGTGTTGAGAAGTGCAGGCACCGAGCCAGGCAAGCTGTCTACTGGCCTGGGATCAGTCAGGACATTTCAAACATGGTCCTCAACTGTCCGACCTGTCAACGCTTCCAGCCAGCACAGGGTAAGGAGACGCTTCAGCAGCATGAAATTGTGACCTCCCCATGGTCTCAGATGGGCATCAACCTCTTTTATACCAATGGCCGTGATTATGTGCTCATCATCGATTACATCTCCAACTACTCAGAGCTTGTGAAGCTCTTGGACTTCACACCCAGGACCGTCATCAAGGCCTGCAAGGAGATGTTCTCCAGGCATGGTATTCCCCTCATTGTCATGAGTGACAACAGTCCTTGCTTCAGCAGCCAGGAATGGTCGAGATTTGCCCAGCTGTATCAGTTTCATCACGTCACTTCAAGCCCACATTACCCGCAGTCCAATGGGAAGGTTGAGAAAGGGGCGCACATAGTAAAGCAGCTCAATTGCAAGGCTGCGGATTCTGCTTCTGACGCCAACCTTGCACTGCTCACATACAGGGCAACCCCTATGTCTACCGGCATGTCATCGGCTCAACTCCTGATGAACAGGGACCTGCGGACGACTCTTCCAGCCATACACTTGCCTGATCTGGATCACCTCCCGGTGCTACAGAAGGTGCAGAAGCTCAAGGACCAGCAGAAGCAGGGCTATGATGCTCATGCCATTGATTTGCCTGCGCTATCCCTGGTGGATATGGTCCGGATCCAGCTGCCTGACGGAGGATGGTCAGCTCCAGCGGTTGTTGTCCAATAGGCTGCTCCTCGATCGTACGTTGTGGGTGTGGCTGATGGCTCTGTTGTGCGGCGCAACAGACGGGCCCTGCGCGCAGTTGCCTGTCCGCAACCATATTCTTTGTTGTTTCCATCTGTCATTGTGCCACCTTCTGACACCTCGAACCATGAGGCCACCAGTCAGGCTTCAATCCCGCCCATCAAGCCACCGTCATCCCCGCCACCACCTCTCCGGCGGTCGACCCGGATCAGACGCAAGCCCCAGAGACTGGACTTATGAACAATTGTTTTGTTTGCTATGTTCTGTTTTTGCACATTAGACACCTGTTCGCATATGTACATATTTTTTTAATTGTCATCTGTAAATAGGTTAGTTTTTCGGCCTACACATGTAAATAGAGGCTGCAGAAAAACCTTTCAAAGGGGGAGATGTCATGATATGCTGACAGGCACTTAATGAGATACAGACAGGCAGCTAATGAGCACAGGGAACAGGACATAACCAATCAGCAGGCAGAACACTTGGGAGGTGGTTTCCCACTATAAAAGGCACGAGGCACTCACACTCCACCTCTTTCCACTAGGGACATCTTCAGAGTGAGTCCAGTGTACATACCACGTAACGCATACAGCATGTGGGGAAGAGTTAGCCTGGTTCAGTCTAGATACAGAAATCACAGCTAGGTTAGCAGAGTGTTGAACTCACATAGCGCTGTGCTAACTGTGTGACAGGTTCAATAAATCAAGTTGAACTAAACTCAAGGTCTGGAGTCTACTTGAGTTATAGCTGCATCCAGTTGCAGCCCGTGTTATCTCAACGTGCTTAACACGACAGGGTCAGAACCCCCGCCCCTCCTCTAGGACAGCCCCCGCACACTTACCTTCCAGGTCCCGCCGTGTGTGAGGTGTGTAAACCACGCCAGCGGGATTGGGCCAAATTCGTCGGTCACTAGGCCCATCGGGGCCCAGAGAATCTCTGGGGGGGGGGGGCTGTCAAGGGCCCCGGACCGGCGGGGCGGGAATCCCACCGGCACCCAGAAAACGCCGGGTCGGAGAATCCCGGCCTCTATGTCATGAAACACATCTGGTATCCGCTAAGGCCTCTCAGTCACTAACAACAAATGATATGGTCATTATCTCCTTGCATTTCGTGTGAGTTTTCTGAGCCCAAATTAACTGTTGCATTTCACAGAAGCACAGAATATTATAGTGCCAAAAAAGGCACTTCAGCCCTTCTAATCTGCATCAACGCATGAAAGACCTGCTTGATCTGCCTACCTAATCCCATTTTCCAGCACCTGCCCCATAGCCTTGACTGTTATGATGTGTCAAGTGCTCATCCAGGTACTTTTTAAAGGATGTGAGGCAACCCGCCTCTACCACGCTCCTAGGCTGTACATTCCAGACCATCACCACCCTCTGGGTAAAAACACTTTTCCTCAAATCCCTCCTAAACCTCCTGCCCCTCACCTTGAACTTATGTCCCCTCGTAACTAACCCATCAACTGTGGAGAAAAGCCCTATCCATCCTGTCCATGCCCCACATAAACTTGTACCCATTGATCAGGATTGGTTTTCTCTGCTCCAGCGAAAATAACACAAGCCTATCCAATCTCTCTTCATAACTTAAATGTTCCATTCCAGGCAACACCCTGGTGAATTGTCTCTGCACCCCCTCCAATGCAATCACATCCTTCCTATAATGTGGTGGCCAGAATTGCACACAGTCCTCCAGGTGTGGCCTCACCTATACAACTCCTGCATGACCTCCCGGCTTTTGTAATCTATGCCTTGATAAATATTTCCTACTTTACAACTCTTTCGGATGTCCTGAGGTTGCCATATAAATGGATGGTCTTTCTTTCTTTCTGGTTTTGGCACTAGACCTAATGCAGAGGCCTGTTTATTTTTCGAAAGAATGTAGGTTCAATTTCTGTCATATTGAGGTGGCCATGAAGCTGTGTGATTTGTAAAATCGCAACTGCTTCACTAATGTTCTTTAAGGAAAAAAACTGTTGTTCTTACCTAGTCTGGGTTTTTATGTGACTCCAGTCCCACATCTGAGGTGGAATGTTGTGGGGGTGTGTAGAAGTCAGATATTTTAAATACACTTAATATAGGTAAGAAGACTGTTTAAGACAAAAATATTAAATCCCAGTTTTAAAATGAAAGAAATATACAACTTCCAAACTCAGACATGTGTTTGGGAAAAAACAGAACCACTGATAAAAACATCACATTTTTCCAAGGGCAAGGGCGGAATCCATAGCAACGAGGGATAAGGATGAAGGATTGTACGGTTCTCACGCCGCTCGAGATTAGGTTGAATCATATCCCATAAATTATACAAGCTAAAAAAAATATCTTGAACTATATTGCCTTGTTTTTAATAAATGGACAGTTAAAACATCGACTCAAATATAATATATATGTATATATTTGATTCCAACATTCTCAGTGAAACAATCTTATAAAAGACAGTTTGAGTTGTATGTTCTGAATTATGCCTAGCCTAGCATGATGAGATAACATGAGGTCTCCATGGTGGCAATAGGTAGGTCAGCATTAGACCAGTTTTTGCTGGTTTTGATAAAGCACAATATCCCATGAGAAACATACCAATAAGCAACAATTAGAAGTGGCGTTACATTGTCATGATGGACGGCTTGTTATCAAATCAAATGTGTTTTGAATATAGTTTAAACCAATGAGGATTATAGTGAGGTGTGATCAGATCGCTTAAGACAGATATCAAATAGTATATCCATGGATAATTTGGCCACCATTTTGAGACTAGAGACTAGAGACTAGAGACAAGAGACTAGAGGCGAGGAGACTAGAGGCAAGAAGACAAGAGACAGACAAGTCAAAAAGACGAGAGGCAAGAAGAAAGACAAGTCAGAAAGGCAAGAAGACAGAAAGTCAGAAAGACACAGAGAGAAAGAGACAGGAAAGAGACAAAGAGAACAAGACAGAAAGAGAGAGAGAGAGAGTAAAGGAAGAGAATTAGAAAAGAGTTCTGTATTCCTATTTCATTTTCATACTTTGACTTCAGCCTTTGACTTTTAAAGTTGTGTTCAGGCTATTGTCTCAGAAGATAATTCCTGTGATTCTTTGAAGAAAATCAAATTGTCTACAAGCTACCTTTTAAATCATTTTCAAGTTGTAACCAATGAACTTCAATAAAACAATTCTTATTTGCACCTGACAAGTTTTAAACTTGAATTTCTACTGAGTTTCAGCAATGTCTCACCAACAACCGGCAACCGTAATTTAAACAAAACTGGATTCAAATCCTTAAGATACTACAGGGTGACAGGGTTTTTTCTGGCTTGTGAGCCAGCAATAGACACACATTGCCTCCTTTGCAGAAGGCATGCTGAACCAAGAGTATTCAGGCAGCAGTTAGGCCACCAATAGGCCTTTCCCAGGATCAAGTCCCATGAGGTAGAAGTCCCACCTACCAGGAGCTGTTGACCAATCTGAGGCTGGGGAGGTGGCGACTGCTGCTGGAATGTCAGCCACTAGAAACCCTGGATCAAGTAACATTCCAGGCCAGAGGTAAGTAAGGGTGGGAGGAGTTTTGACAGGTTGGGGTCACAGGGAGGGGGAGAGGAGTCAGCAGCAAGGTGAGGGGAGGGAAGTGTGCCTCTCAGCATGGCTGCCCCTGCTCGATGCCAGGTCCCTTGATCAGGCACTGAGTGTCTTTGAAGTAGGGATCCTCCTCACCCCTCACCTGGAGATGACAAGCAGCCCGCACATGGTTACTTCTTGTGTTCCCTGTGTTGTGACAGACCCACCTGCAGCCAGATTAATACTACCAGTAGCAGGATGTGGTCCATAAGTGGTCATTAAGTGGCCACTTGAGGCCCCCAATTGCCAGTGGACAAGAAGGCCAACCATGGGCTTTCCTACTCCAAACTCAACCAAGGTGAAGTTGGCTATGTGCTCATTTACCACCCTCCCACCTGACTTATTGCCCTCCCTGATGTGTTAGATAGATTGGTTTTACGTTGACTGCAACCGGATGCAGGGAAGTTAGAAACAAACGTATGACACAGGAGATGATCCAACACTGTTTTATTTAACTAGTGGACTGCCGTACATGTTCAGCTGTGGGTTGACACTCTACTAATCCAACTGATGACCTCTTCCTGGCTTGACCAGACTTACTAGCTACCGCATGGTAATAGCGCTCACTAACTAGTGCACTCTGACTGTCTCAGTAGCTGGGTCCTGAGAGAGAGAGAGAGTCTTAATGCCCTGTGGGCTTTATAGTGGTGGTGTCCTGTCTGGTGATTGGTTGTTCTGTGTTGTGTGTTCATTGGTCATCCTGTGTGTCAATCACTGCCTGTCTGCATCTCATTATATACATGAGTAGATATTATGACACTCCCCACCTCCAAATGTGCCATTAGGGAGGGCAGAAAATTGAGCCCTTCATGTGGATGTCTCTTAACTATCCCTTAAAATGGCTCAGCAAGACACTGAGTCAGGGATGGGCAATAAATGTTAGTCCAGTCAGCACAGCCACATGAGCCAAGGGCCAGTTACCATAGAGATAAGCAGCATGAGTTTGGCATATATAGCATGCACCTCACCAATCAAACAGGTCAGCGGGCCCCACTCTAGATGCATCCGAACTGTGAGGTAGACGTGTTCTCTGGAGATGTCGGTAGGCTTGACTTTTCCCGCCCTTCAACTTGTTAACGTAAGAAAAGAACAAATGGGAAAAAATAAATGGAAGAAAAATAGGCTTCACTTCTGAAGTTTTAAATGACTTGTGGCCCCATAGACAAGCCTTAACAGGCACTTGTGCATTATTTCAGTCGGCTGAATTTATTGGAACTAGCTTCAGCACTTTAGACCACCTCTGAGAGAAGATGATGGCTCTGTGCAATCGAGAGTTGGAAATCGTGTTGAATATGTATGATTCAGTGCAGTGAGCAGAATGACTCTCCCATGCTGCGGACAATATGATGTACTTTTCACATCTGTCGAATGGAATTGAAAGCTTCTGAAAATGTTGAACCGGCTAAATTTTAACAAGCACTTCCCCACTGGCTTTAGAGCAGTGAAAGAAGTATTCATTTGATATTCAGTCAGTGCCTGTGTCTATAAGACACTGGGAATGGGCTGGTGCTGGATGGCTAAAGACAGCTCAGGAAAGAGGCTTCATTGTAAGAATAATTAACCCACACAATTGACGTGTGTAGGTCCACATGAGCCGTAGGGATTTGCAGAAGGTATAATGAGCCCTGACCATTTGCAAGCGGTAGCAAGTGGGCTAAGTTATAGCTTTCACTAAGAATGATCCTTTAAGAGCTTCTGGTCCTTCAATACATTAGTTGCAAGCTGTTATGTCCCTTTGGTTAAGTTCAACCTGAAGTTCCAAGTCAAATAGTACAGCTTTTTCAGAGGAACCATTGTGTCGGACAGGAGGAGGGTTAATTTAAACTGCCCGCATTTCTCCTCTCATTACCCACCTGTAAACCGAATGGAATCTTTGATTTCCCCTTTTGTAAGTGGTGGCATATTTTTCCCAGATCTTCAATTTGACTTGATCCAAACCTCTCGTAATGATCCCACAGCAAATTCAAGATAAGGTAGAATAAAAGGGTTGGTTTATTTTACACAGAAAATGCAGGAAGGTGTTTCTAACGTCCTCCCCTTTTGCACTCATACAAGAAAAGTGGGATAATTAATTGAAAATGGTACAGGATAAGACCAGGATGAAGATAAGAGTTATGATTTTACATGTGAATAAAGTCCAGAATCGGAAGTCCAATGCCTTAAGCAAGTTCACTGCTGCAGGGTGATCCATCTTTCCAGAAGCGGGGACTTCCACAATTTGAGATGCCACATGGAGAGGAATTAGTCTTGAGGGTACAGATACAGAAGTTCCAATGTCCCAGTAGTACACAGTGTAGATGAGCGCCAGACAATGTACCTGGAGAGAACTCTTTCTGCTTCTACCTTCTTGATGGTGTCAGGAAAACAGAGGTAGTTTTAAGGGATTTACGTTTATATTGTTAAACATTAGAAATATGGTATCATTTTAATTGTGTTTCATTTAGTGTTTCTGTGTCAAAAAGGGTAAATCTATAGTTAGATCCATGCTAGACAAAGGTGTTTGCATCTGGAGGGTCTTTGGTTTCAGATAAAACTGTGCATTTATTGTGCTTAGAGAGGGTTATGGTGTGAAAGATAAACAGGTTTGCAGTAACATAATGTGGTTGCTTAGCAACTGGGGCACTTTTAAGGGAGGAAGGTTTTTAGGGTTTAACTGGATAATTGCAGTTGATGATAGGAAGTTTGAGAGTGAACATCTCTCAGCTCTGCCAGAAGAAGAGCTGGATAGGACAAAAGGCTGCAAAAAGGCAGACTTCCCAAAGAACCAAATAAAGACCAGACAATTAGAGAATTTGGACAGAATTAATGTCTTAGGAAGACTGATGCTAAGGGGACAGAAACTAAGCGGTTGAACAAGGTACTGTTCAGGACAATTCAAGCAAAAAGCAGATAATGTTCTGAATCAAAGACACAGCTGCAGTAGCCAGAGTTAAAGTGAGAAAGCAGACTTCAGAGGTAAATCAAAATGTTGCTGCTGTATTAATATAGTCTGGGAATCAATAGTTAAAGAAATTGTGTAGTTTGGGCAACAGTCCAGGCAAAAGGAATCCTGGAGGGAGAGGCATAAAACCGAGATCAGAATTGTTAATGAAGCAGCTGAGGGAAAGCATTATTTAAAATAAGATATGGAAGTGTGTCATTTTGAAAGCGGAGTTTGAAGACACTCGTGCGGAAGCTGAAGCTCAAAGATACAAGGTGGCTCATTGAATAAGAATCATCTGGGAGGATTTTGGGAAGAAAACCACAGATATTCACTCAGGTTTATAGTGGAGTGTGCCTGACAGCAACCAGTCTGCATGTTTAAAGGGACTGTGTGTTACTGAGACCAGTATAGCCTAAGCTATACTTTGTAACCTGTGGTAACCTTAAAATCTGTGTAAATTTGTGGAGTTAGGAGGTGGGGGGGAAAGTAAAGAACTATTGTATCATAATCAAATATTTATGTTTAATATAACTTTTTTTCTTGTTGTTAAAACTAATTAGCAGTCCTATGATACGGTTCCTCCACGTTTTCAAAAAAAGTAAAAAGTTATGAGCCAGGGTTCCATTATCGGATCTTCACATCCAGTTACAACATCAACTGGGATCATAACATTGGTAAGGTGGTGGACAGAGAAAGGCTGCATGTCTCTCTTCTGAGGTCACATAGTAACTGAAGATACATTCCAAAAGCTGCATGATTAAAAGAATTCAGATAGCTCAAGCGTTGGTCTTGTGGCAGGATGCCTCCAGGTTAAGCTATTCAGCTAACCCGGCCAATGGGTAAAACCCATAATGGGCGCGATTCTACCGAGTTACGAAAAATCGGGAAGCTGGCGTCAAAAACGACCGGGAACCGATTCTGCTCCCCGGTCGGGGCTAGCATCATGCGGCCGTGAACTCCGGCATCGCGGGCTTAATGAATTTCGTTAAGCCCGCTAGCCAAAGTTAGCAACGGCTGACGCGTCAGATGACGTCAGCCGCGCATGCGCGGATTGGACGACTCCAACCCGCGTATGCGCAGATGGCGTCATCACGCATATGCGTGAAACCCGCGCATGTGCGGGCCGGTATGCCCCTCAGCTGCCCCACGAATGGATCCAGTGGGGCGGCGGGGGGAGAAAGAGTGCGCGGGGTAAGTACCTGCTGCCCGCGATCGTTGCCCACCGATCGCGGGCCCATGGCACCCTTGGCACGGCCGTGGTACTGCCGTGCCAATCGGTACCATGGTTCCCCAGATCGGGACTTTACGGCCGTTTTTACAAATGGTCAGACCAGGTGTGTTTTACGTTCATAAAAACGGCCGTAAAGGCCTTGGAAATTGGCCCATCGGCCAGGGGAGAATCGCTGCTCGGCGTTAAAAAACGGCGAGCAGCGATTCGTGTCGGGGGCAGCCGTGGGGGGGGGGGGGGGGGGGGAATAGCGGGAGGGCATCGGACCAGCGTGTCCGTAAAAATTTACGCCGCCCGCTATTCTCCGATTTTTCGTAAGTCCGGAGAATTGCGCCCATTGTGTTTTGGAGCTGGTAACAATGGGGCCATTAGCACCATGTTGGAGATTCAAAGCCACAAACACCTGCCATTGTGTATAAGTGGTTGGGGCAAGCATTTTCTCTGATTATCGATTGTGTTGGCTTGCCTGGAATATTTATACAATGCATGGAGTATTACATTCTGGGACATATGAGGTGTTAGTCTTTGCTATCAAACTGCTCAGGAATTTCCAGAAGCCAGAGCTTAATCAACTAGAACCATTTTAGTGTTTTTTTAGTGGTTAGCACTGTTGCCTCCCAGTGTCAGGGACCAGGATTCAATTCTGGCATTGGGGACTGTCTGTACGGAGTTTGCACTTTCTCCCAGTGTCTGCATGGGTTTCCTCCGGGTGCTCCGGTTTCCTGCCACAGCCTAAAGATGTGCTGGCAGGTGGATTAGCCATGATAACATTGCTCCTTAGTGTCCAGGGATGTGGTTAGGCTGGGTTATGGAAATAGGGTGGGTAAGTGGATGTGGGTGGGGTGCTCTTTCAGAGGACTGGTGCAGACATGATGGGCCAAATGGCCTCCTTCTGCACTGTGTGATTTTATCAGCCCAGCAATCATCTATTTAGTAAAACAGAAAAATGAATTATGAAGTAACCAGGCTGGTGAAGATGTATATTTTTTATCCCAGTAAAGATCTGCATGGATCACAACTCTTGACCAAATTGAGTGACTCTTGGAAGCATATTGTTATAGCCCTACAGGAGGCCCAGGGTTCTGCAACATCAGAGTCCCTGTGGCCTCACCTGAATATGATCTATCCAGATGATATCACTTCTGTGATATAAGTACCCCAGTCCAGTTGCGGGCCAGGGAGTAGGAAGAGTGTTAAGATACCGGAATAAAGACAAACTTTCCTTCGCTTCCAAGTGCCTGAGACTTTTGTCATGTGAGAGTACCTTTACCAAATGGGTGTTTACAAATGGGTGTGTATATAAATATCTGTAGTGAGAGTACCTTTAAGAAATGGGTGTTTGTTACTGCAGTGATGTCAGAGAGTGGGTGGAGCTGGGCTGTCTGTCAGCTTTTTACTTTTGTTTTAGGCTGTTTGCTGCAGGGTGTGTTTTAGTTTCGTGTTCAGTGTTGGAGCTGAAGCCAGACCAAGCAGGTGCACTGCTGTTCTCTCTGCCATCAAAATACTATCTCTTGATCATTTGGTGAATTCAGAATTATAAATGTTCTCAGTAGCGAATGTAAACCTAATGTGCTTCTGTTGAAAGGTGTTTCTTCTGTCTTCTGGATGCTGTTTGGGAAGTTATTAAAGATTACTTAGTGTTGTATTCTTTGGGGGTTGTATTTGAATTGATGGTTGCTGAGATGTTCACTGTATGTTCTATAAAGGTTAACTTGAGTTCATAGAATAAACATTGTTTTGCTTAAAAAAGTACTTTTCCATTTCTGCTGTACCACACCTGTAGAGTGGGCCGTGTGCTCCCCATACCACAATCTATTAAAAGTTGTGGGTCAGTGAACTCCATGCTACACTTTGGGTTTCTCTAAATCACTGCCCATAACACTTTATAATGGTGACGAGGATCAAATGGAGCTGCAACAGGCGCCATTACCTCCCGACTGGGCCCACCTCGATTGGGCTTCAGGAGGCCTCCACTCAGGCGGCAGATATGTCATTAATTGGTAAGCTTGAGGCGGTCGTCGCCGAAATTGGAGATTGGACCCAGTACATAGAACAAATAAAATATTTTTTTCATCTGAACAACATAGTCAGGGACGACAGACCGATAATGACCCTCTATGTGGTTTGCGGTGCGGAGGCTTACAGAATTCTCATAAGTTTAACTTTTCCCAACAAACGTCAGATCATGGAACTCATTACACTGGTTGCAACCATTTTGACTCAAAAATACCAATCTTTGGATGTTTTCATTTCCACATGATTTCTCAATGGCAGGATGAATCTATAATGGAATTCTTGGTCCGATTGCACAAGTTCACCGAGTTCGACGAGTGCGGGCCGGCGATATCAGAGGCGCTCCAAGACCGGTTGGTTTCCGGGATCAGAGACTGGACGTTTATTGAGTGAAACTGACCTAGACCTGAAAATAATGACTGAGATAGCGTCCTGGAAGAGCGTAGAATGTGGTGACCAGGAGCCCGGAGGGATGGCCGCCCTGAACCTCGGTCACCCAGCAGGGCGGAGAGTGCCTCTCTCCCATGCAGAATTTTTGTGCTCCCACATTTGGGGGTGCACTCCAGGGGACCAGGATCAACAGCATCAAGTCCTCACTGATGGATGTACAATGTAGATGTCTGACGAACGGAATGAATACGCCGGTGCCAGAGGAAGGCGACGGGACAGACGGCAACAGGAAAACTCACCCACTTGCCACTGCCGCACCGATGACTGCCCCAGAGCACGGGCGCATTTGTTGACAATGAGCCGGAGGAGGCCTTTACTGCATTTCGGCACAACGGGAACACGCCTATCCAGGTCACGGTGGGATCAACGGGTTCCCGATTCGGATGGAACTTGATACTGGAGCCGCATTCTCTGATCAGCCGCTGCACGTACGATAAAATTTTTTCAGTGATTCACGTCTTAGTGTTGAAAGATACCGACGCTCGGCTGGCGATGTGTACAGGGGAACTTTTGGAGATTGCGGGCACCTCGGATGTTCCCGTGGAATATGAGGCTCAGGCGGCGAATCTACCACTGCTGGTGGTGAAAAGCTCCAGACCATATTTGCTGGGGCGCGACTGGCTAAAATGTCTCCGGTTGGACTGGCAGCGGGTATGCCAAATTAACCCTAATGGGCCGGTCGCCGTATTGGCACATTTCCTGGGGTGTTCCAAAAGGGCCTCGGTACCATCCGGGGGGCCTCCACCAGGATATTGTTGGACCCAGAGGCCCAATCATGCCATTTCCTGACTCATTTCAAACGCTTTGAAACTGAAGATAGATGCCGAACTGGACCGCGTGGAGAATCTGGGAATCAACTGCACAATGCAATTTGTGGGGCCATGCCGTTCCTGCGGGTTATGAAGCCTGTTGGGTCAGTCTGCATTTGTGAGGATTACAAACTGACAATCAACCGAGTTCCCCGTTTGAATCGTTACCCAGTGCCGAAGATTGAGGACCTATACGCGAGGTTCAGCGGAGGAAGGACTTTTACCAAACTCGACATGAGCCACGCCTATCTCCAGGTGGTTTTGGATTCATCCTCATGCAAATACATGACCATCAACACGCAACGGGGATTGTATGAATATACCAGACTACTATTCGGGGTCTCGTCGGCATGTGCCATATACCTAAGGGTAATGGGAAATATCCTTCACAGATGGCAGTTTACCTGGACTATGTGCTGATCATCGGTTCATCCAATCAGGAGCATCCAAAATCCTGTAGGATGTGCTGCGTAGGTTCAAGGCAGCTGGAGTCCGCCTGCAGCACGAAAAGTGCGTAATGCACGTGAAGGAAGTGGTCTATTTGGGCAACAGGGTTGACAGGCATGGACTACACTCAGTAGATGATAAACATCAGGCCATCCGGCAGGCGCCTGTACCAAAGGACCTTATGGTACTCCTTCATTTATGGGCCTGGTCAACTATTACGGGAAGTTCATTCTGAACTTGGGGACAGTCTTGGCCTGGCAGCACCTGTTGTTAAAGAAGGACCAGCGATGGTTTTGGGACCCGCTGCAGCAAAGAGCATTTGATGTAGTAAAGTGATGACTGTCGTCCTCCCACTTGCTGACTCACTTCGACCCATCAAAGTCCTTGTTGCTCACATGTGACGCCTCGTCATATGAAATCAGGGCCATCTTGGCACACAGGATGGACGATGCTACCGAGTAGCCCATTGCATTTGCTTTACGCACTTTGCCAACGGCGGAGCAAAATTACACCCAAATAGAAAAGGTTGGCGTTTGTTTTCGGCATTAGACAATTCCATCAATATGTCCATGGCCATACGGTCACTGCTTACACCAAACATAAATTGCTCTTGGGGTTATTCAAAGAGGGAAAGGCAATTCCCCCGGTGGGGTCTGCCCACATTCAGCATTGGGCTCTCCTTCTGGCGGCATATGAGTATATTTTGGAACATTGCGCCGGGACAAAGATTCCTCTCGCAGACGTTCTCAGCCACCTCCCACTGCCCATCAACATGCCAATGCTGGCAGCAACAGATGACGTAGTCGCAGCCTTTCATTACTGGTAACGAGGCCCAAATAACGGCTTGTACACAGGTGGACCCGCTGCTGGCCAGAGTCCGCCACATCGTGCTGTACGGGGCCCAGCACTGTGCCCTCCCTGCGGGCCTGAGGGATTTTACCATAACTGTGGTGGAACTCAGCGTGGTGGATGACTGCCTCCTGTGGGGTTCCCGAGTGGTCAGCCCCGACACCCAGGAGTCTCCAAAATGAAGGTGTTAGCCTGGAGCCATATGTGGTGGTCCTGCATCGATGCAGAGATCAAGAATTTGGCAAAACAGTGTACCCAGTGCCAGGAGCACCAGAAGCTCCCCTCGGCAGCTCTACTTCATCCATTGGAATGGCCAGGCCAGCCATGATCCTGCCTCCATGTAGATTTCGGGGGGCCTTTGCAGGGGGCAATGTACTTACTGATAATAGACATGCATTCTAAATGGATGGATGTACACCGGATGGTGACAACTACATCGCATTCCACCACCGAGCGGCTCAGGCAGACTTGTAGCATTCATGGACTCCCGGAGGTACTCGTGTCGGACAATGGCACCGCGTTCACTAGTTCAGAGTTTGCAGGTTTTTTAGAAGCAAAATGGGGTCCGTCATGTCTGCACTGCGCCTTGTCACCCATCCTCAAATGGGTTGGCAGAACGTGCCGTATACACATTCAAGCTTGGGATGGGAAAACAGACCTCGGGCTCACCAAAAACCTGCCTCACCCATTTTTAGTTCTACTATAGGTCCACGCCGCATGCTACCATCGGTGTGACACCCACGGAGCTTTTGATGGCCCATTGCTTGCGTATTGGATTGAGCCTCGTTTCACCGGACATTGGGGATAGGATCCGTGACCAACAGGAACAGATTTGGGGCAGCACGGTAGCATGGTGGTTAGCATAAATGCTTCACAGCTCCAGGGTCCCAGGTTCGATTCCCGGCTGGGTCACTGTCTGTGTGGAGTCTGCACGTCCTCCCCGTGTGTGCGTGGGTTTCCTCCGGGTGCTCCGGTTTCCTCCCACAGTCCAAAGATGTGCTGGTTAGGTGGATTGGCCATGTTAAATTGCCCGTAGTGTCCTTAAAAGTAAGGTTAATGGGGGGGGTTATTGGGTTACGGGTATAGGGTGGATACGTGGGTTTGAGTAGGGTGATCATTGCTCGGCACAACATCGAGGGCCGAAGGGCCTGTTCTGTGCTGTACTGTTCTATGTTCTATGTTCTATCAGAGCGAAGCGAGCCTGGCCCATGAGAGAATTTGCCACTGCCGACTCCGTTTACGTCCGGATGTTTACTGACGGGGCATGATGGATTCTGGGAACAGTCATAAAACTCACTGGGCCGGTCTTGTATATGGTGCGGGTGCAAGGGAAGGACTCGAATGGACACATGGACCATCTCTGGAGCCGGGTGGAACAGGTACCCGAGGACCACTCACGGATCCCGAGCCCGGTGGTGTCCCTCCCTCCGGAGCAATTTCCGGTGGTACCCAGAGAGATGGCTGGACCCTGTGACTTGGAAATGCGGGAGATTGACTATTCCGACCAGGAGCCAAACATGGAGTTTTTGCCCACGGATATGGGCCCAGGTCCAGGGGTGACTGCCAAATGAACAGCTGCGGAACCTCCCAGACGATCAACCAGGAAGCGAGACTCGGCCGGCCAGTTACACCCTCCGGGCCCGGAGCGATGGGTGCCAGATAATCCGCCTTTGGCAAAGGATTTCCCCCCTTCCATCAAAATTGATGACGTATCGGACTTGGGGGGGGGAAGGGGGGAGGTGTGGGGGTTGGGGTGGGTGGGAGAGGTGTTAGAATCCTACAGGACCTCTTGCAATATCAGAGTCCCTGTGGCCCCACCTGAATACAATCTACCCAGAGAGGGATGGGCTCACTCTCCTTTTCCCAGGACTGCTGGAATATAAATACCCTGGCCCAGGTATGGGCTGGATGTGGGAGACCCTTTGGGGAGTAGGAGGAGTGTTTAGTGAACAGAATAAAACCAAACCTTTCTACAGGCATTGCTTCTGAGTGGCCGCTTGCCTGAGACTTTACACATGTTTACTGCACGTAGTCACCAAGTTGATCCTGAAGAGCTACAAATATCTAAAAGTTACAATTGGAGATAAAAAAAATAACAGAATGACTCTCAATAGTTGAAAATCCCTCTGTTGACATCGGAGACAGGAGCTTGCATCTTCATCACTGACAAGATTTCTAGTGTGAGTAATCATGTTTTACTATCCGTCCCATATGATGTAATGATACTGGGCCAAGTGAATTTGCCAGGTTTATTGTGTATTTAAGCTAATTGGTAAAAGAACCAAAGGAGAGATAAATTGGCCATTAAACTCACTGCAGAAGGTCCAACCTGGTAATTAACAATGTAGATTCCATTTTAATGTCATAGTCCTTCACGACGGCCAATCAACCTCTTTTGCCTAAAAAAAGAATAATCAAAAGTGTAGAATTTTATTATTTCAGCTTCTGAATGGTTTTGGGAGACTTTAAAATGTCAAATTTCAAATTTTATTTTTTTGCCTTTTTATTTCTCTCTTAACCCAATATTTATTTCCCTCTTTATTTTTCTTCCTGCAACTAATTGGACTTTAATTCACCCGCATTCTCAGTCGTCATTCTGTTTATTTCACAATCCTTTCATCTCGTTGGCTAAAGCAATATACCATTGGTCCCATCACACATCAAGGGGCCAGTGAGGAGGGGGGGGTGGGGGGGGAAGCGACATGGCAATGTTGGAGAAGCAGCGGGATAATGGCTGGAGAAGTGGACCATCTGGATGGGTCCGGTTTCAGGCAAAAATAAAGGTGTCGGAACCGGAGGTGGAGGATAGCGGACAATAGCCTCTGGTAAGGTTCATAATATGGAATGTATGAGGGCTGAACGGGCCGGTGAAGAGGTCTCACATATTTGCGCACTTGAGGAGCTTTTAGGCGGGATGGTCTTTCTGCAGGATACGCACCTCTGGGCGAAGGATGAGGTTAGGTTGAGGAAGGGATGGGTGGGTCAGGTATTTCACTCGGCGTTCGATTCAAAATCGCGGGGGTAGCTATCCTTTTGAGCAAAATGATGGGTTTGTAAGTGCCAATGAAGTGCGAGAGGAGATACGTGACACTGAGCGGAGTGTTGGAGGGGATGCCGGTGGTGCTAGTGAATGTTAATGCACAAAATTGAGATGACGTGGGGTTTGTGAAGAGGTTGCTGGGAGCGAGTCCAGACCTGGACACGCATCAGTTGATCATGGGAGGGGATTTTAACTGCATACTGGAGCTGAGGGTGGATAGGTCGAGCCCAATGTCAATGGAAAGGTCGAGGATGGCGAAGGAGCTGGGAGAGTTTAATGAAAGGATGAGAATGGTGGACCTGTGGAGGTTTAGGAACACAGGGGAGAGGAAGTATTCCTTCTTCTCGCACGTGTATAAGGTATTCTCCAGAATTGATTTTTTTTGTGGTGAGCCGACAGGTGTTGCCGTGGGTGGTGGGGGCAGAGTATGCGGGAATTGTGATTTCTGTAACAAAAAGGGTTTCCTTTACTCCACAACAGGCTGGTATTGGGTGTCAGATAATTGTGGGTGTCTCTCTCCTGCAGGTGTTAATACCACGACCCAGAAGTGTCACACTGGAACAGCTTCGCAAGAGAGAGGGGGCAAGTCTCACTGTTTATACCTAGCCAGTGAGGTTGTCCTTATGCCACACCAGTTACCTTGACTGCCACCTATGCCTGTGTGAGTCTCTCTCCTGTGATGGTGAAATGTCACCCGGAAGTGCCCCACTAGTGCAACTTCACAAGAGGGAGAGAAAGAGGGACCACTGTTTATTCCTGACCAGTAGCCTCTCTTGAGTGAGCGTGTTCGAAGCGCTCAGATTCCCTTTTTCGATCCTTGACTACGGGATTATGTCCTGGCAATTATTGTGACTTGACCAGAGCGGACAGTGAAAGGAAGGTGAGAACCACAATATTGGTAGTTTTAAAATAATTGATTTATTCAAGAGCAATTAAGTCTTCTGCAACTCAGATTAACCCACACACACACATACACCAATTATGAAATACTCTGTGTAAAACAAGAGACTAAACGGCACATCGAAAATTCTTACAGTTTACACAGATTTACTTTAGCGATGCAAACACAGATACATTCACTCACCCACCCCACCCTCAACAAGCTATATTAATTGGGAGTTTTCTGTGAGCTGGAGGAATATACTCACCACTCCAGGGACAGGATAGTTAAAAAAACATTTTCACAGATTTCTTTAGATCTTCTTCCAAGCTATCTGGTCCTTGCAGCTGTTGCTCCTTCAGTTCTCGTGCTCTCTTTTCAGCCAGGCGAAGCTTGTGTCAGACAAGAGAGTAGAGTTTCTTTCAGGAGAGTAGAGTTCTTGCAGGGGCGAGTAGAGTTCCTTTCTTTATTCTCACAGTTCCTCAGACTTGACTTTTTAAAGGCAAAACCCTGAATGGGTCAAACACTGACCCTCCCACCGGTGAGTTCCAGGACAAAGGAAGCCTTTCTGATTGTTGACAGAATGGAAGTGATCATGTTCCCCAATCACAAGGTGTCACAATGTAATCAGCCCTTACAAAAACTTGCAATGTCTCTGGTTTCTGCTGGTCTCTTGACAATGGTCGCTGGAGCAAACTTGGTTACCTCATTAAGGTATTGTGCTTCCGTCTGGCCAGGACAATAAGTGATTTGCATTTCAAATGCCCCTGGTCTCTTGATGAGATTGGGCTGTTTCATGACTAATGGCCTGTTTGTCTTGATTCCGTTGTCTGCCTGGTCTGCTCAAATAAACTTGAATTTTGGTCCTTTGATGAGTTTGCTACAACTTACATTTCTGACATGCACCACATTGGCTGGAGGTTAGCTTTTCCTCATGCTGAGATGGAGGTTAGCTTAGGGGCTTTTAGTGGACAAGGGGTTAGAAACATAGAAACATAGAAAATAGGTTCAGGGATAGGTCATTCGGCCCTTTGAGTCTGCACCCCCCTTCAATATGATCATGGGTAATTATGCAAATTCAGAAATCGGGAACAGTTTTCCCACATCTAGCCTATACAGTCCCATTTTATATGTTTTATGTGATCCAATGTCATTCTTCTGAACTCAAGTGGGTACAAGTCCAGTCGATCCAGTCCTTCTTCCTATGTCAATCCTGCCATCCCGGGAATTAGTCTGGTGAACCTTCTCTGGACACCCTCAATAACAAGAATGTCCTTCCTCAAACTAGGAGATCAAAACTGCACACAGTACTCAAGGAGTGGCCCTCAAAGGATCATAGAATTTACAGTGCCGAAGGAGGCCATTCGGCCCATCGAGTCTGCAACGGCTGTTGGAAAGAGCACCCCAACCAAGCCCACACCTCTATCGTATCCCCATAACCAAGTAACCCCACTCAACACTAAGGGCAATTTAGCATGGCCAATCCACCTAACCTGCACATCTTTGGACTGTGGGAGAAAGCGGAGCACCCGGAGGAAACCCACGCACACACGGGGAGAATGTGCAGACTCCGCACAGGCAGTGACCAAGCCGGGAATCAAACCTGGGACCCTGGAGCTGTGAAGCAATTGTGCGAACCACTGTGTGACTGTGCTGCCCCCTAACTGGCCCTATGTAACTGCAGCAAGACATCCCTACTTTTATACTCAAATCCTCTCGCTATGAAGGCCAGCATGCTATTAGCTTTCCTCACCACCCACTGTACCTGCATGCCAACCTTCAGTGACTGTTCCACCTTGACACCCAGGTCTTGATGCACTTCTCCTGCCCCCATTCAGATAATAATCTGCCTTCCTGTTTTTGCCACCAAAGTGGATAACCTCACATTTACCCACATTATATTGCATTTGTTAAGTATTCGTCAACTCAGCCAGCTTGTCCAAGTCACCCTGCAGCCTCTTTACACCCTCCTCACAGCACACACTGCCATACAACTTATTGTCATTTGCAAACTTGGAGATATTGCATGCAATTCCTTCATCCAAATCATTAATTTATATTGCGAGCAGCTGGGGTCCCAGCACTGAACCCTGTGGTACCCCACTAGTCACTGCCTGCCACTTGAAAACAACCCTTTATTCCCACTCTCTGTTTCCTGTCCGCCAACCAGTTCTCTATCCACGTCAATGCATTACCCCCCAATACCAGGAGCTTTAATTTTTCTCACTAATTTCTTGTGTGGAACCTTGTCAAAAGCCTTTTGAAAGTCCAGATACACAACATCTATTGGTTCACCCTTTTCCACTCTACTGGTCACATCCTCAAAACAATTCCAGAAGATTTGTCAAGCATGATTTCCCTTTAGTGAATCCATGCTGACCTGGACCAATCCTGTTCCCCGCTTTCCAAATGCTCAGATATTTCATCCTTAATAACTGACTCCAGCTTTTTCCCACTACCGCTATCAAGCTAACTGGTCTAAAATTCCGTTTTCTCTCTCCCTCCTTTTTAAAAAAAGTGGGGTCACATTAGCTACCCTCCAATCCATTGGAACTCTTCCAGTTTATAGAATGCTGGAAAATGATCACCAATGCGTCCACTATTTCTAGGTCCACTTCCTTAAGTCTCTGGGATGCAGAGCATCAGGCCCTGGAGACTTATCAGGTTTTAATCCCATTAATTTCCCCAATACAATTTCCTGGTTATTAAGGATTTCCTTCAGTTCCTCCTTCATGCTAGACCCTTTGTCACCTCGCATTTCCGGAAGGTTATTTGTGTCCTCCTTAGTGAAAACAGATCCAAAGTAATTGTCAAACTGGTCTGCCATCTCTTTGTTGCCCATTATGAATTTACCTGATTCTAACTGTAAAGGACCTACATTTGTCTTCACTGGGCTTTTTCTTTTGCATTTCTCTAAAAGCTTTTGCAGTCAGTTTTTACTTTCTGCAAGCTTACTCTCGTATTCTATTTTCCCCTTCTGAACTAAACCCTTTGTCCTGCTCTGCTGAATTTTAAATTTCTCCCAGTCCTCAGGTTTGCTGCTTTTTCCAGCCAATTTACATGCCTCCTCTTTAGCTTTAACACTATCCCTGATTTCCCTCGTAGCCATGGTTGAGCCATCTTACTCTTACACCAGACAGGGATGTACAATTCTTTAAATGCCTTTTCCACCGTCAACCCTATAAGTATCCTTTGCCATCTTATCCTAGCCAATCTACGTCTCATACGATCAAAATCAGCTTTTTTAAGTTCAGGCTATAGTCTCAGCCTTAACTGTGTCACTCTCCATTCCAGAAAATCCTCCTTATTTGCTTTGCTACCAGTTTGATTAGCCCAATCAGTATGCCGATTGAAGTCACCCATAATAACTGCTGTACCCTTACTGCACACATCTCTAATTTCTTGTTTGATTCCATCCTCACAACTACAGTTTGGTCATCTGTGAACAGCACCCACTGATGGTTGTTGCCCTTTGGTGTTCTGCAGCCCCACCCATGCAGATTCTGCATTGTCCAGGCTAATGACCTTCCTTACTATTGTGTTAATCTCCTCTTTAACCAGCAACACTACCCCATCTCCCTTTCCTTTCCTTCTATCTTTCATGGATATTGAATACCCCTGGATGCTGAGTTCCCATCCTTGGTCATGCAAGAGCCAGGTCTCCGTGATCCCAATTACATCATATCCGTTAATGATTGTCAGTGCAGTTAATTCATCAACCTTATTACAAATGTTCCTTGCATTGAGACATAGAACTCTCAGGCTTGTTTTTTTGACATTTATTGCCCTTTTAGAATTATGATGTAATGTGGTCCTTTTTGATTTTTGTCTTTGGTTTCTCTGCCTTCCACTCTTCCCTTTACTACCTTTTTGTTTCTGTCTCCATCTTACTTCCCTCTGATCTCCTGCACCATTCTCATCCCCCTGCCATATTAGTTTCAACCCTCCCCAACAGCATTAGCAAACACTCCCCATTGAACATTGGTTCCGGACCTGCCCAGGTGCAGACCGTCTGGTTTGTACTGATCCCATCTCTCCTAGAACCGGTTCTACTGTCCCAGGAATTTGAATCCTTCCCTTTTGCACCATCCCTCAAATATGTATTAGTCTTAGCTATCCTGCCAATCCTACTCTGACTTGCACCTGGCACCGTTAGCGACCCTGAGATTACTACCTTTCGGGGTCCTACATTTTAGTTTAGCTCCTAACCCTCTACATGCAGCATGTAAGACCTCATCCCATTTTGTACCTATATCGTTGGTGCCTATGTGCACCATGACAGCTAGCTGTTCAGCCTCTCCCTCCAGAATGCCCTGCAGCTGCTCCAAGACACCCATGACCATTGCACCAGAGAGGTAACACACCATCCTGGAGTCTCATTTGCGGCCACAGAAACACCAGTCTACTCCCCTTTACAATCAAGTCCCTTATCACTATAGCTCTGCAACTCTTTTCCCTGTCCTCCTGTGCAGCAGAGCCAGCCATGGTGCCATGTACCTGGCTGCTGCCGCCTTCCCATGCTGAGTTATTCCCCCCAACAGTATCCAAAATGGTATATCTGTTTTAGAGGGAGATGACCACAGGGGACATCTGCACTGCCTTCCTACTCTTCCTCTGTCTGCTGATCACCCATTCCCTATCTTCCTGAATAATTTTCATCCGTGGTGTGGCCAACTTACTGAAGGTGTTATCGTCGATTTCTTAAGCATCGTGGATGCTCAGAAGTGAATCCACTTGCAGCTCCAGAGCCATTAAGCAGTCTTACAGGATCTGCAGTTGGACACACTTCCTGCATGTGAAGGAGTAAGGGATTCCAGAAGGGTCCCTGAATTCCCACATAGCACAGGAGGAGCATGAAACAGGTCTGGGATTCGCTATCATGACTTAACCCTTAAGTTAACTTTATAAAAATGGCAAGGGAGAATAAGAGAATAAAAAATAATATAAAAACTACTTACCAGGGTAGCACGGTGGTGCAGTGGGTTAGCCCTGCTGCCTCACTGTGCCGAGGTCCCAGGTTTGATCCCGGCTCTGGGTTTGTCTGTGTGGAGTTTGCACATTCTACCTGTGTTTGCGTGGGTTTCGCCCCCACAATCCAAAGATGTGCAGGCTAGGTGGATTGGTCACGCTAAATTGCCCCTTAATTGGAAAAAATGAATTGGGTACTCTAAATTTATATATTAAAAAAAACTACTTACCAGTCACCAGCCAATCACTTATGTGCTAGCCTCTTGCTTATCCTCCTCACAGTTCCTTTTTTTTTGGTTAGAGGAGGAGGGAGGAAGGGAAACACTAATGTAGTGTTTTGAGCTTAACCGCTCCTTGGGTTCTGTAACAAGGTGCAATCGGTGATTAAGGACTGTGTAGAGCTGAACCAGAATGGGGAGGCTTTGGCGGCCACATTCTGGGAAGCATTGAAGGCCATGGTTCGGAGGGCGATTATCTCATACCAGGTTCACAGAGATAGGAGAAGGAGGGAGGAGTATTGACAGTCATTGGATGAGATAGTCGAGGTGGACAGAAAATATTCAAGGGTCCCCACCAAGGACGTATTGGCAAAAAGAAAGAGGTTACGGGGCAGTTCGACAGGTTGATGATGAAAAGGCTATTGGGCAGCTATGCAGGGCGAGAGGGGGTGCAGTACGAATATGGAGAGAAGATGAGCCATATGCTAGCCCATCAGGTACAGAGGTAGGCCACGTCTAGGGAAATCCTGAGAGTGCGGACAGAGAAGGGGGTCAGAGCCGGGGAAGATAAATGAGGTGCCCAGGGAGCACTGAGAAATTGGGGGGGGGGGGGAGGTGAAGAAGGGAACATGGTGCGGATTTTGGACAGGCTGAAATTCCCACGGCTGGATGAAGAGAGGAGATAGGTGCTGCAGGAGCCCTTAGAGTTGTGAGAAGTGATGGAAAGCATAAACGGGATGAAGTCAGGGAAGGCCCCAGGGCCGGACGGTTACCTGGCAGAATCTAGAAGGAGTTTGCGATGGACTTGGCACCACATTTATTGGGGACGTTTAGTGAGGCGCTGGAGAAAGGGGAGTTGGTGGAGACACTGACACAGGCGATGATCATGCTAATTCCGAAGAAGGGGAAGGACCCACTAGAGTGTGGATCACATACGCCCATATCACTATACAGATGAGAAAGTTTTGGCTAAGTTAGTGGTGGGGAGGATGGTCGGATACATTCCAGGGATGATTGCAGAGGACCAAACTGGTTTTGTGAAGGGTAGGCAATTTTGCAGTAACATTAGGTGGTTACTAAATGTGATCAGGAATGAGTACCGAAGTAGTGGTCTCTATGGACATGGAGAAGGCTTTCCACCGGGTGGAGTGTCAGTACATGTTCGAGGTTGTGGGAAGGTTTGGGTTTGGCCCAATGTTTGTGGTGTGTGTGCGACTGCTGTATGTAGACTAAGTGGCAAGTGTACGGACAAAAGAGATGAGTTCACGGACCTTCGGGTTGCACAGGGGAACGAGGCAGGGGATTACAATGGGGAGTAGGGAACACCAGGTGTTGCTGCGTGCAGATGACCTGTTGTTATTCGTCTCAGACTGCTGGTGAGTAGAGGGAGAACTATGGGCTTATTCAAGAGTTTGGGGCCTTCTCGGGTTATAAGATGAATGTGGGAAACTGTGGGAGCCAATTTGGGGGTGTTGCCATTTAGGGTAGCCAGGGACAGGTTTAGGTATTTGGAGGTCCATGTGATGGGGGAGTGGGCGGCAATGCACAATAGAACTTAACAAAGTTGGTGGAGGAGACAAAGGATGACTTCAGGAGATGGAATACGTTACACCTGACACTGGTAGGGAGGGTCCAGCTGGTAAAATGAACATCATGCTAAGGTTCCTATTTGTATTCCAGACCCTCCCTTCATTCTGAAGGCCTTTTTCCAGGACGCAGCGATCTCAGAGTTTATTTGGGAGGAGAAGATACCTAGGGTGATGAGGGCCCTACTCCAGAGGAACAGGCACGAAAGGGAGTTGATGTTAATGAATCTGCTGCACTATTACTGGGCGGTGATGTGGAGAAGGTGAGGTGGTGGTGGGAAGGAGAGGGGTCAGATTGGAGGAGGAGTCTTGTAGGGGGTCCAGCCTGAAGGCCATGTTATCGTTGGCACCGAGGAGGTATACTGGGAGCCTGGTCGTCCAGTCCACGATTAGGGTGTGGAACCAGCTGAGGAGACACTTTAGGATGGAGGTGATGTTGACCTTAATAATAATAATCTTTATTGTCACAAGTAGGCTTACATTACCACTGCAATTAAGTTACTGTGAAAAGCCCCTAGTCGCCACATTCCGGCACCTGTTCGGGTACACAGAGGTAGAAATCAGAATATCCAAATTACTGAACATTACCGCTGAAGATACAGATGTGTAGAGACCATCGGGTGGGCACCAAGCCTCTCATACAATCTGATCCCCCAAAATTCCTTTCATGGCTGTCTTCCTTTCTTCCCAGCACTTTAAAAAAAGTGGATTCTCATTGGAAACCATTGTTGTCATTTGGTAGTACAGAACTTGAGTATTGCTGGGAAAAGGCATGTTGTTGATGCTTTTCGCCTTGCACTGATCAGGAGAACGATGGGTTTAAGCTGGGGGAGACGTATGACTTATATAGGAGGTGGAAAGAGGTGGAGAAAGTGAGGTTGATGGATCTATACCTGGAGGGGAAATAAGTCTGGAAGAGCTGTGTGAGAGGGTAGAGCTTCTGAAGGGAAGAGAATTCAGGTTTATGCAAGTGAGGGACTTTGCGCAGAAGGTATGTGCTTCCCAAGTTGCCGAAAGATAGCTTACTGAAACAATTGCTGCTCCTGGACGTGGAAGGGGAAGGAAGAATCGGGGACATATACGGGTGGCTGAGGAGTGGGGGAGAGCAGGTGGTGAGGATTGTGGAGAAATGGGAAGAGGAGTTGTGGGGGAGGGGGGAGTTAGGATGGAGAGTGTGGAGTGAGGCGATGCGCAGGGTGAATTCGACCTCCACATGCATGAAGATGAGTTTGATTCAGTTTAAGTTGGGCACAAGGTGTACGTGAATCAGGCGAGGATGAGTGGGTTCTTTTAGGGGGTGGCCAATGAGTGTGAGAAGTGTGGGTGAGGACCAGCAAACCACACGCATATGTTCTGAGGCTGTGAGACGTTGGGTGATACTGGGAGGGAGTGTTTAGGATGTTCCCAGAGATTGTGGGGGCGGAGGCCAGGCCAGACCCTATGGCGGCGATTTTTGGGAATGCTGGAGTTGAGGGAGGGAAGGAAGGCTGATGTAATGGCCTTTGCCTCTCCAGTTGCCCGGCAAAGGATTTTGCTGGCATGGTAGTTGACAACGCCGACGGGGGTGGCGCCCTGGCTGGGGGACCTGTTCCACTTCCTCCGGCTGGAGAGGGTTAAGTTTGAATTGAGGGGATCAGCAGAGGGCTTTGAGACACGATGGGGACTGTTCATGACCATGTTCGAGGAACTGTTTGTCGTGGGGCGGGGAGGGGAAAGGGGGTGAAAAGGGGAATGCTTGTACAAACTATAACCATGAGTTGTGGAGAATGTTCTCCGATTTATTTATGTTTTTGTACTTTTGAACATGTTTGGAATGAATACATTTTTAAAAGGATTCAGTCCAGAAGCAGCACAGCCTATCCTGTTTGCCAGTCGAGAATCTCTTTTCCTTGTTGAACTAACTCTTGAAAAGAAACCACTCTTGTAATAGCTCCTTTGTGAGTGCTTCATTAAATATTCATTAAGCCACCTCTAATGAGTTTCGTAATATAACATTAATTTTTATGTGACTAATGAATTAACCAAATTGAGTCTCTTGTGCTTAAAATATTGTGACTGTTTCAAACAGCTGGTGTTCTGAAACCATGGAGTCTTTTGCCCTTTCGAGTGTTCTCAGAACTCGCTTCAAGAAGTGAGGAATTAGGCTGACATCACCTGTCAGCAATGGCTGGTTTGTGGATATATTCCAACAGTAATGTCACAAGACCTCTTCCTACACCTTTCTAAGTTGCATTGATGAAGGTAGGGCAAACTTCAGCAGCTGATAAGGGAACCAAGGTTATGACTGCCCCATCAACCATTGTATTTTTTGTTCCATGATGCTTCCAGGATTGGAACAGAGGCAAATACAGAGGAACATAAGAACAGGAGCAGACCATTCAGCCCCTCAAACATCATTTATCTTGCGGATGATCTTTATCTTAACTCCATTTATTCACCTTCGTAACTTGCAAAATACATGCCAAAGCAAAATCTGTCAATCACAGTTGTGAAAATTTCAACTGAATCCCCAGCCTCAACAGCTTCATGGGGGGAGAGAGTTCCAGAATTCCACTCCCTTTGTGTGAAGATGTGTTTCGTGAAATCACCCCTGAACAGCCTCGTTTAAACTTAAACCAATGACTCTCTTGTTCTGGACTCCCCGCAACCACAGGAAATAGTTTCTACCTGTTGCCAGAGACAAAGTCAGTCGATGTCTAATTCACTGGGCACTTGATGTTTTTGAGGTTCTGTCCTCAGTGTGACTTTTTAAAACAAAATTAGGTCATTGAATATGGGCTTTACTGGTAAGGTGTATTGCCTGCACATAAATGCTCTTGAGAAGATTATGGTAAGCTTCCTTCTTGAACTGTTATAGTTGTACAGTGTAGGTGCAATTAGAAAGAGAGTTCCAGGGTTTTGGACACAGCACTGACGAAGGAATGGCAATATATTTCCAAGTCCGGATGTAGATGGTACATATTGCTGCATTGTGCACTAGTGCTAGAGGGAGTGAATGTTTAAGGTGATGGATGGAGTGCCAATCAAGTGGGCTGCTTTGTCCGGGTTCATGAATGTCTTGGAAGTTGTTGGAATCTTTCTCATCCAGGCAAGCGTAGAGTATTCCATCACATTCCTATCTTGTGTCTTGTAGATGGTGGACAAGTCTCAGAGAGTCAAGACGTGAGTTACTCATCACAGAATCGCCTCACAGACTCCCCTAAATCTGACCTGCTTTTGTAGCCACTGCATTGACATGGCTGGTCCAGTTAACTTTCTGATTAATGGTAACCTCTGGGATGCAGATGATGGGGATTTAGCAATGCTGTTGAATGTCAAAGGAGATCGGTTAAATTCTCTCATTTTGAGATAGTCATTGCCTGCTACTTGAATGGCGTAAATGTTACTTGCTATTTAGCAGGCCAAGCTTGAATGTTATCGAGGTCTTTCTATCCGTGGATGCATTCTGCGTCATAATCAGCGGAATTGCAGATAGACTGAGCACTATGCAAACATCACTGAGCTTCACCACTTCTGTCCTTATCAAGGAGCAGCCAAAGGTCGTTGGGATGAAGGAACCCCTGCAGTTATAACCTATGGTTGAAATGGTTGCTCCAAGAACCACAACCATATTCCTTTGTGGTAGGTACGACTCCAACAAGTGAAGAGTTTTCTCCCTAATTTCCATTGACTTTAAGTGTGCTACAGCTCCTTGATGTACCGTTGGTCAAATGCTGCCCTGAATCAAGAGCAGAGTCTTTCACCTCTGGAATTCAGCTCTTTTGTCTATGTTTGGAACAACTATGAAAGAGGTCTGGAGCAGAGTCTGGTGGACTGGTGAGCAGGTTATTTTGCTGAGTACATGCTGCTTGATAGAACTATCAATAACATCTTCCATCATTTTGCTGATGATTGAGAGTAAACTGATGAGGAAGTAATTGGTTAGATTTGATTTGTTCAGCATTTGTTCGATAGGAAATAGCTTGGCAATTTTCCACATCGACAGGTACATGTTCGTGTTGAAGCTGTTCTGGAGCAGCTTGGCCAGGGGCATGACTAGTTCTGGAGCACAAGTCATCTCAGTGATACTTCCAGCAATTTGTGGGGGTGCCTAGCCTTTGCTGTATCTATTGCACTCAGCTATTTTTTCGATATCATGGGGGGTGAATAGAATCGGCTGACGACTGAAATCTGTAATGCTGGGGACCTCGGGTGTGGGGAGCTGGGGGGGGGGGGGGGGGGGGGGATGGGTTGTCAACATAGACAAGATAGCCCACTCGGCATTTCTGGCAGAGAACGGTTGAAAACTTTACAGCCTTATCTTTTGCAGTGACATGCTGGAATCTGTCATAATTGGATGGGGATGTTCATAGAACTTCCTCCTCCTGCCGATTGTTTCATTGTTTGCCAGGAATCATGACTGGATATAGTACGACTGCAGAGCTTTGATTAGTTCCATTGATTGTGGAATTGCTTAACTCTGTCCATAGGACTGTCCTTAGGATACTGTTTCTGCTGCTTAGTATGCCTGTAATTCTGTGATATAGCTTCACGAGGCTGGCGGTTCATCTTTAGGTATGTTGCATGCTGCTCTAGGCATTCTCTCCCACATTCCTCATTGGTATTAGTGCCAGAGTGAGGGATATGTTGGGCACTCGGGTTACAGATTATGATGGAATACAATTCGTCTGATGCTAATAGCCCACTGTGCCTCATAAATGTCAAGAGCTGATGGATCCGTTCTGAATCTTTCTATGCAATTTATTTTATGCAGTTGTCATGGGGCGGAATTCTCTGTTTCTGGGACTAAGGGCAGGATCCTCCTGCCGCATCCGCCCAGCGACTGGAGAATCCAGCCCGAGGTCAGTCAAGTTTTCCATTGTACGCCGCTCGCCTTTGGCGTTCTTGCGGCAGCAGGGTGGGAGAATCCAGCCCGAAGTGCTGGAGCAGAATTCGTGGACTTCCATGTTAGCAAAACTGGCACCAAACCTGGATCGATTCAGTGACTGTGGAGGGGCTAGCACCGGCGCCACGTGGAACACAATCGATTCCAATGAAAAATGGTGCAGGATACACTGGGACTGTGACTGTCACTCGGGAGGCTAAGCAGCTGTACTGCATATACACATTACAATCCCCATACACACTCATTCCAGCCAACAAGATGGCATTGGTTGTGCTGGAGCGCGCACCTATACAGCTGATGGATTGCCTGGGGCGAGAGTGCATGGAGGCCACCTATATGACCTGTACCTAAGTTCACAGTGGGCTGTTAGCAGTGTGTGCAGCTGCATGGCTGCCTTGCTGGCTGCGGCAATGGTGTTTTGTGCACATTTGCACAGCCTACCTCCTGGCCACTCCCCCTCCCCCCTCCCCGGCCCTGGCAGAAGCCCCCCAGTCAGCGGCACAATTGTCAGCACGCTATGGCGATGTTGGACACTTTCCGCACCCTCTCTCTCTCTCCCTCAGCAGCCACATTGCCGATTTCACGATTTTCAAAAGCACAAGTGAACGGCGCCGTCGGGAATTCGGCCCATTGGAGCCAGAGACTTGCGGAGGCCTCAGAGAATTCCGAGTTGGGCCTGCTAATGATATGTAAACGGTGTTTCCTGTACGTGTGATCCGGACCGCATTGATGCCGCTGGCGAGATGACAGAGAATTGCGATTTGGTGTCAAATCGGCGCCCGCCCCCTGCAAAATTAGCTTCGGAACTTATTCTTCGCCCAATCGCGTTTTGTGATTTTGTCATCAGCCAATGGAGAAACCCGCCCATAGTATTTCAACACCTCATATCTACTGTTAAAAATTGGGGGAAATTAAGATAAAAAATGAAATTTGGATTAAAAAAAGGGGGGGAATTGATAAGGTCAATTGTCTGAAGGGGTTTCTTAATTTGTGAATTGGAATTTTAGTTTTACAGTCTCAAACCAGGCACCAATTTAGATTAGGAAACCGGACAAGTGCCCAATGATTTTTCAATTTGTAAAACTTTGCAGGAAAGGATACTTCACCCAGGAGTGACACCACTGACAAATAGGGATCTTTTCTATTAAAACAAACTATTATTAACACAAGAGTGCTTTTGTTACCATTTTGTGCCTTTGTTTGAGAAGGTCACAGGGAAAAGCCTGGGAACTACAGTTAGGTGAGTCTATCGCAGGGTTGGGCAAACTACGGCCCACGGGCCGCATGCGGCCCGCCAAAGGTCTTTATGCGGCCCACCAAGATCAAGTCATAAAAAAAAAATAATTAAAAATTTTTTTTTTTTTAATTTTATGGTTAATGGGGGGGGGGGGGGGGGGGTGTTGGTAACTGGTATATTGTGGATACGTTGACTTGAGTAGGGTGATCATTGCTCGGCACAACATGTGTTTCATGTGAAGTTTCTACTTTAAAATATTAATTAATAAATATTAATTGCTTTTTTCTTTAAAAACCTTTTATTTTGGCTATTTTAAATATTAATTATTTTACTTAATATACTATGCGGCCCTTTAAAATTGTGAATTTCTGAATGTGGCCCTTGCACGGAAAAGTTTGCCCACCCCTGGTCTAACGTCTGTGGTGGGTAAGTAGTCAGACGTTATTCTGACAGACAGGATCTACAGGCATTTAGGGAGGACAGGACTGATTAGGGACAGTCAGCATGGTTTTGTGAGTGGAAAATCATGTCTCACGAATTTGATTGAGTTTTTTGAAGGGGTAACCAAGAAGGTAGATGAAGGCAGTGCGGTCGACATTGCCTACATGGACTTTAGCAAGGCCTTTGACAAGGTACCACATGGTAAGTTGTTGCATAAGGTTAAATCTCAGGGTGAGGTAGCCAATTAGATACACAATTGGCTTGACGACAGAAGACAAAGGGTGGTTGTAGGGGGTTGTTTTTCTAACTGGAGGCCTGTGACCATGGAGGCCTGTGACCAGCAGTGTGCCTCAGTAATCGGTGTTGGGTCCACTGTTATTTGTTGTTTATATTAATAATTTGGATGAGAATTTAGGAGGCATGGTTAGTAAGTTTGCAGATGACACCAAGATTGGTGGCATAGTGGACAGTGAAGAAGGTCATCTTGGATTGCAACGGGATCTTGATCAATTGGGCCAGTGGGCCGATGAATGGCAGGTGGAGTTGAATTTAGATAAATGTGAGGTGATGTATTTTGGTAGATCAAATTGGGGCAGGACCTACTCAGTTAATAGTTGGGAGTTGGGGAGAGTTATAGAACAAAGAGATCTAGGAGTACAGGTTCATGGTTTCTTGCAAGTGGAGTCACAGGTGGACAGGGTGGTGAAGAAGGCATTCGACATGCTTGGTTTCATTGGTCAGATCATTGAACACAGGAGTTGGGACATCTTGCTGAAGTTCTACAAGATATCAGTAAGGCCACCCACACTTGAAATACTGCGTACAGTTCTGGTCACCCGATCATAGAAAGAATTTTATTAAACTAGAAAGAGTGCAGAAAAGATTTACTAGGATGCTACTGGGGCATGATGTTCTGAGTGACAAGGAGAGGCTGGATAGACTGGGACTTTTTTCCTGAGAATGTAAGAGGCTTAGGGATGATCATATGGAGGTCTATAAAATAATGAGGTGCATGGATCAGGTAGATAGTCAACATCTTTTCCCAAAGTTTGTGGAGTCTAAAACTAGAGGACATAGGTTTAAGGTGAGAGGGGAGAAATATAAAAGGGTCCAAAGGGGCAATTTTTCACACAGAGGATGGTGAGTGTTGCCAGAGGCAGTAGTAGAGGGGGGTACAATTGTGTCTTTTGTCTTTTAAAAATGTTGTCTTTTAAAAGCATTTAGACAGTTATATGGGTAAGATGGGTACAGAGGGATATGGGCCAAATGTGGGCAATTGGGACTAGCTCAGTGGTAAAAACGGGCGAATGGACAAGTTGAACCAAAGGGCCTGTTTTCATGACATCTGGCTGGGGCCCAGCTGAATCCTGGGATCCAGCAGACCTCTGACTGCTGTCTCGCTTGGATGTTCCTGCCTCCTCCTGATGTGCATCAGCAATTGTGAGGTGGTTACCAGAGAGTGCCCCCGAAGCCTGTCCACAAATGTCATCCACCAAGGTGTGCGTCTCTGCACTGGTGGAAGGCGCAAGTTATAGCTGTGATATATTGCCAGTGGTCTTTTCTGGCACAGGCCAATTTCACTGTCAGTTGCTGCTCTGTTCTGAGGACAACCCTGTGATGCCCAGCATCTTTTTCTTGTGGGGTGTGAGGGCTCGGATCTCTGGCTTCCTGCCCTCTCGTCTTCACCCTTTCCCTCTTATTAAGGGCTATCTTCTCCTGCGGGATCAAAGAGAGGGTATTGTAAGCTGCACACTTAATGGGTCGGGGGGTCTATAGCAGTTGGCATGTGTGGGGAAAGCACCTAGACATTAATGGGTTGTGATGGTGGGTGCCAGAGGGTTCTGAGGAACGAGCTTGGAGATTGGATATTGGACGTTGGGCGGGCGCAAGGTGTCAACCAATGGATCTAGAGGGGGATATTTTGGAAATTGAAAGGTGGTAGGTGGGACTGATGCCAGGAGAGAGGTGGTAACTTACCTTTGCAGGTCATATGAGGTCATTCATCTTCCTCCTACATTAGGTGGCAGTCCTCCTCATCATGCTGCCTGCACTCACTGCAACTGCCACTTCCTCCCAGGTGGCATTGCTCACCCCGCTGCTGGTTATCCAACCAAATGGGGGAAGCAGGATGCCCCACCTCTCATCCACTGTGTCGAGAACCCTCGCCAGGTTGGCATCCCTATAGTAAGGAGAAGGACGCCACTCTGCTATCTTCGTGTCTTGACTTGGAGTGAGCGCTGAAGAGCAATTAAAAGCAGCTCCCCCTTGTTAATGGTGAGCAACTGAAGTGCGAGTCAGGCAAATCAGACGGTGAGGGAGTCAGGCATGGCGAGAATCATGTGGGGGCTAAATGCCCTAAATGGAGATGAATACAGCTCATGATCTCACCATTACAGCCAGCGTGAAATACCGCACCAAACTTACCCAAAGTGACACTTTTCCTGGTGAATCGTGCCCAATGTCTCAAGTTATCTCATCTCTGGGAATCTCCAGCAATCATAACAAAATTCCATTCGGCATCTCTTGATAAACAAGTACATCGTTAGAATGAATGAGTATGTCATTTATATGACATCTTAATTGCCACTTTTGCAGGCCTGTATGATAAACCAGGATTTGAAAAAAATATTGCTATATATACCCGAAAATTGAGTGTGGGGAGAGATTGCCTTTCTGCTTCGCGGGATAGGGACGTTCCTGTTGTCTGCTATGGACCCGATGTCCATTGGGGAGGGGGAGGGGGTATCCTGATCTCTGTGCAGCCGTGTTTTTCAGCTCTATCAAGCCCCGCCCTGCCAGAGTGATGCCGTAAAGCATGCTCCCTGCTTTTTTTTGACATTGGGTGCAATCTTCATGTAACAGGAACTTCTGGCCCCATCGATAGCGCATCCCCGTCGCGGGATTCCCGACAGCGTGGGGTGGATTCAATGCAAAATGTCATCAATAGTAGCAGGACCAATAGATTCCTCCACCAGCCAATGGTGGGCCACCTTCCACCGCCAAAAATTACGCCGCTGGGTGGCCAGGGGATCTTGCCCGAAGTGTCAGACGATCTGCAGTGAAAGCCAGACTATGGTTCTGGGGAAAAATACACCGGTTTTCAGTCAGATCCTGACTCTTTGGGATTTCTTAGGAAAATTCCACCCTTTGTGTGGGCTACAGGAAAGTGACTGTCATCACCAAGAGGAATTTGTTTCCTGTACCATGGTTGGAGGTTTGCATTCAAAGAGTTGGACAGTCTAAATTCATCACAAATATATACTTGCTAAAGTGATATTGGGGCGGCATGGTGGCACAGTAGTTAGCCCTGCTGCCTCACAGCCTGCAGCTTGAAATCTCCCATTGAAGAGGTAGAAAGGGAACAGCAACAGGAGCCAAAAGCAAGAACCCAAACTTCCATAATCCCATCTCCTGGCCCTAGATCAAAGGACAAGACAGATCACCGGACCACCAGTACTGCCCTCGAGAGGCCAACAGGATATCACAGGGCCAAGAACCAAAATCAATATAAACTGGTCACAATCGTAACACAGGGGGGGGAAACCCACTCCAGGATGGGAGGGCTGTCAGAGTGACCCTCAGATTGGGGAGTACACTAGGAAGGAGGGTTGACCTGCCTCCTGATCTGCCCTCAACAACCAGGACCTCTCAAAAGTAGAAAGGATCAGGCCACCCTAAAGCCAACTTAGATCCATATTTGAGTATCCATGACACCAATGCCCACTATCCATCACCACCACAGACAGTCCTCACGGGCACCAATACTCAGAGAAGTAGAAGCAATGCCCCCAAGTCAGAGGAAGAGCAAGAACTGACAGAACTAATCCCTTGAATTCAAAACCACCTCCTAAAATATTAAGGCTTGACAAGAACCGACCAACCAAGTGAAAAGTGGGCCCCTTCCAACTCCCAAGACAAAAAGAATAATGATAATTACTGAACGCGACCTTCAGACCCTTCCCAATCTTCACATCTCCGGATGTGACCTACCCACATCGGACTCCCCCACAACACCCCTAAAGAAGTTAACCTTGTCCAAGGAGCAACTTGTGGTAACCTCGCAAGGCCTAGATTTAGGCCCAATTAAAATTGGGTATATTAAATTAAAGAATTCAATACTTTAAATCAAGCCACAGACACTTCAGCACATAGCACCATGGGAATTCGAACTGGCCAAGTTTGAATACACAGCCAACAGAGGTAATGCCAGAATATGTCTGGGCCTGCTGTGTCAATCACCCATCAAGAGATCATCACACACTATTGATATGCACAGGGCTATTGTCAGTAGCCCAATCAGGCCAGACTTTCTGTCATCCAGAGTTTCTGCTGTTACCTTTATGTGGGAACAGGTTATGTGCAGCCCACAGCACCAGAGATGGACACCTGGGGTGGGCTCAGGTGGCCTGTCAAACGGTCATCAACTGGACCGTTGGATGCTGAGACCCCTCCTGAGGCATCATTGGAAGAAATCCAGAGGAAACAGCAAAAGGACGTGAAAGAAGGGAGTATAAAAACAAGCACTCAAAGCACATCAGGAGTGAAGACTCCGTGCAAAGGCAATCAAGCAGACTGACTAGAGAAGGAAGGAAGAATGAAACAGTGTGGGAGACTCACTTTCATGACGATGGCCCAGAGGGACTCACGGATCAGATCCACGATCTACCAAAACTCCTTAAGGGGAGTGTAAACTGATCTTAGATACCTCAAGATTATATTTGTGGGTAGTATACGGGTAAATTGTGGGTTAACTACTTAACATTATAAATTGGGTAAATTGTGTGTGGGGCGTCATGGTAGCACAGTGGTTAGCATTTTTGCTTCACAGCACCAGGGTCCCAGGTTCGATTCCTGGCTTGGGTCACTGTCTGTGCAGAATCTACACGTTCTCCCTGTGCCTGTGTAGGTTTCTTCCGGGTGCTAAAGTTTCCTCCTACAAGTCCCGAAAGACACGCTGTTAGGTGAATTGGGCATTCTAAATTCTCCCTCAGTGTACCCAAACAGGCGCTGGAATGTGGCGACGAGGGGATTTTTACAGTAACTTCATTGCCGTGTTTATGTCAGCCTACTTGTGACAACAATAACGATTATTATTATTATTGTTGAACCTGAATTTGTATTTGTGGTTTGTTCTCCTCGTTATGTTAGACACCTAGATAAAACCTTTGAGTAAGTGAACTGGTCGAAAGTATCTGACGTTTCACAGATACAACAGTACTGACCATGGTGCCAAGCCTGGCCTTGCCCAGCACCGCCACAAAGAAAAAAGAAAGATCGGAGAACTGACTCCAAGGACTCCTGAGCCTACACTCCTGCAAAGTTAAGCCAGTTCAGTCCTGTAAAGAACACAACATCCCCCCTCCACCACCACCCCCCCCCCCCTCCCAAACCACCCAAAACACATCCTAACAACAGGACCAGCACCCACGCTCCAAGAGAAGAAAAAAATAGAAACCCTCTTGGGAGGGACCACGCCACTAGACACACCCCCACCTACCACCAAATAAAGGATATTCAAACTGGCCTCACTCACAAGAAGTCGGAAAACAGTTAAAACAGTCAAAGAGATCCACATCATACAAAACGACTGACTCCTCGCTAAAGGGGAGTCCAACAAACTCCATCCAGATAAAGTAAGATCTGAAATGGAGAGAACTCTTCAGGATCTTCCAAGGATTCTAATGAACGGAGCACAAACATCATTACTTCCAACGCGTTGACTTGCCTGAGCCCAGGCGATCAACCACCTAGTCTCCAGCAGAGGGGGATGGCCAGGCTGGCTCAAGCAGCCCCAACCCCTTTTGACTGACAACAGGAACAAGGACACACAGACCCAGAGGTTGGAAGGCCAACCCAACCCCAGGCCTCAGAGACAGGATTAAATGTGGTCCATTGAATTTGAGCTGCCCAGCTTCCAGATCGAGATTCTGGAAACATGGCTGCAACTTGGCTGGGAACCTCACCACCATCTCCCTGGAGACACCAGGCATGACCAGGCTCCTTACCAATTCCCCTTTGTCTTCACCCGAATTCCACAGGATGGACAATAGGCCGTGCAACAGGAACTCAACCATGTGGAGGCAGTCTTCCACCAGAGACGGTGCTTTTCTGCTACCATAACCTCGTGCACCACCACCGCCTCAATAAAGATGCCTCGCAACTATTGAAATTGGATTTTAACATTCTGTGCTGTAACATTCTGTATTGCACAGCTATGACTATCAGACAGATCACCTTCATCATTAGCAATCATCATCCGATGGTGTGAACCGTATCATGAGGGCGAAAAACATCTCAAAGGTAGCTGTACTATGACAGACAAGACCCCACCCCACACTTTCCAGCTGCCACAAATCAACGAGGATTCTGTCTCTACTCAAAAGAGCTGAAACATTGACCAACAAGTCTTGGTATGTAGTAAAAACCATGTGTGGCCATCTAAAATGGCTACCCGCAAAGGATAAAGGGAATTGTGGTCAAGTTGGGACACAGACAGTACACAGCCCCTGTGTATTGAGCAAAGGAAAACCAGACCGAACTGAAACTTACACCTGTTAAAGGTCAATCACCGATTTCCCCAGGACAATACACTCAAATTAAGGAATAGCAACAGTAGCAGACTCCCCGGCACCACCTCCCCTTATTTGGAAAGGCCTATGCACTTGGGACAATGGTGACTAGGACCCGCCCAGCTAGAGGCACCCGCCCTTAATTGGTCAGTATTGATTAGAGTGATCGAGACCCAATCGATCCATTGGACCCTGAGTTAACCCCGCCCAAAAGGGTGCAAAAGAGGAGAAGGATAAGAGGCGGGATCGATCTCTTTTGGGATTCGCCAATGCCCACACCAATCGCAGCACAACGACCAGCAAAGTTTAAGACCCGCGATCGCTACCTGAGAGAGACGAGCCACAGCCAAGATGAACCTGCCAATTTCCAGCCGACACATGTGGGGACTCAGATAAAGGCCTTATCTACCTGCACAGAGCCGGTCATCCAGAAGTTAAGTAAAGGTCATCTTAGTTGATAGGTGTAGTTTAATGCGTAGCCACATGTATCATTGCACAGAGAGATAAGTCTTGTGTTTAATAATAAACTGTCTTTTGAACTAACACACTGGTTGTGTGGTCATTTGGTCAATACAAGAAACATCATATTCGCTGCATGTGGCTTTTTAATAGAAGTAGCAACACATGTAAACCGAAAAAGACATAAAAGAGATGTGCACAAGGATAAAAACATAGATTGAATGATGTGCAGAGCTGGAGTTCACCAAAATGTAGTCGCCCACATGTTCACATCACGTGATCCCCCTGAAGGGGCGTTTTGATCTGCGAATTAGCATACCAGTGAGAAAAGGGGGCAGCACGGTAGCATTGTGGATAGCACAATTGCTTCACAGCTCCAGGGCCCCAGGTTCGATTCCCGGCTTGGGTCACTGTCTGTGCGGAGTCTGCACATCCTCCCCGTGTGTGCGTGGGTTTCCTCCGGGTGCTCCGGTTTCCTCCCACAGTCCAAAGATGTGCAGGTTAGGTGGATTGGCCATGATAAATTGCCCTTAGTGTCCAAAATTGCCCTTAGTGTTGGGTGAGGTTACTGGGTTATGGGGATAGGGTGGAGGTGTTGACCTCGGGTAGAGTGCTCTTTCCAAGAGCCGGTGCAGACTCGATGGGCCAAGTGGCCTCCTTCTGCACTGTAAGTTCTATGAAAAGCAAGTGTATTATATATGTGACTAGGAGCAAACAACGGCATGTAGAAGAGGTAACCTCAAAGTAGAGAGACAAGGAAATTATCCTAAAAGCCGTGTCCACAGGGTTGGTAGTGTCACGTCAAAACGAAAGAATTATATATCCACAGCACAATAACTGGAGGATGGAACACAGTAGAGGCAGCTACCATCACAGCCATGCCTAGCTGCAGAAAACAGTCTCCCCTGAAAATAGGTTATTGCTAAAAGGGCAGCCAGTTAAAATCCAAGACTCGACATGAGATGATTACACCTTCGCTGAAACTGAAGGCGGCTTTCCAAAATGTGGACAAATAACCTGTGTGTGGTAATTATCTGCTGGATTTAGCTCATAGAATCATATAATATTAGATGTTGTTTGGGAACAAGGGGCATCTCAGAGTTCCGGAAACATAGGTAATTGGGAACAAAGGGGTAACTTCATGTGATACTGTGTGTGTGTGTGTATAGCCGGTGTGTATAGCCATCAGTGTAGTTCAGTGTCCTGTTGTAGTCTAGCATAGTCCTCCTTGTCATGTGTTTTTCTTTTAAGTTAATAAATATTCTTTATTAATTGACTACAAAATGACTGGACTATTCCCCCCCTGGTTTTCACATCTTTTCTCACAGTATACCAGTATACCACACACCACTAAGAACCCATGTTTCAAGTTATCTTTCTGGGTTTTGGGATACCTTCGCTTTTAACGTCAGTGGGGCTCTTGACACTACACAGTACAATAAAACATTTCAAGGTAGGATCATAGGAACTGTTTGTTTGAGGAAAGACGAAGGTTCATTTATTTCCCCTTCTACCATTTAGGTACAGTAAGAAGTCTTACAACAACAGGTTAAAATCTAACGGGTTTAAAGAACAAACATAGAACAAAGAAAAGTACAGCACAGGAACAGGCCCTTCGGCCCTCCAAGCCCGTGCCGACCATGCTGCCCGATGAAACTACAATCTTCTACACTTCCTGAGTCCGTATCCTTCTATTCCCATCCTATTCATGTATTTGTCAAGATGCCCTTAAATGTGACTATTGTCCCTGCTTCCACCACCTCCTCCGGCAGCGAGTTCAAGGCACCCAGTGTTTGTTTCAAAACACTAGCTTTCGGAGCACTGCTCCTTCCTCAGGTGAATGAAGAGGTAGGTTAGCTTTCGGAGCACTGCTCCTACCTCAGGTGAATGAAGCTTTCGGAGCACTACTCCTTCCTCAGGTGAATGAGTCTTCAGAGGAAGACTCCAGGGTGATATTAACCTGGTGTTGTAAGACTTCTTACTGTGCTCACAGCAGTCCAACGGCGGCATCTCCACATCATGGCTACCATTAAGGTCATCACATGATACAATGATAATGGAGTTGTTGACGAACCACAATGATCTATCTCTATCAAATAGTCTGTGTCAGGCGTAGATATGAGGTGAAGAAAAGCCCCAGTGGTGGGAAGATTTGTAAATCATGGGAAAGCCGTCTGTTCTGCAAAGAGGACAGCATTTACATGACAACCTGTTAAATTACATGTGTATTTTATCCCAAGGCATTATTTGCTGAAATAAATCTCTCTATTTTGCATTTGAATGAATCAATTCTCTCTACTTCCACTATTTGCCCAGGGAGTCTGGTCCATAGATTGATCACCCGCTCACTGAAAGAATGGCCTCAGTTTGTATTTGTGAAGGGAGAGTTGGTGGGTGCAGGAAGCACATACAAGGTTGGCGATGGCACACTTAAATAGTGATGTGCAGCGTTAACTGGTGTAGTCAGAATTGCTAGATTTGTCAGCGATGCCAAAATCCTCAAAGAATATTAAAAGAACAATTTCACCTTTATAACTAATCACCATGGCAACTTCAGAGGAAGACTCAGCCTCAGCTTCTTAACTTTAGAATAAGGCACAGAATTAAGCTATTTTCGATTTGGGAACATTTTCAATTTTGCTGCCTGTGCGATGGAAGCTTCACAAGTCTATGGCTACTGTAAAGCCTGCTTTGTGTTGACTGATCCTGTTGCCAAGTTTAATGCCTTGTTTTAATGCAACATTAACTAACCCAATTTTCAGATATTGGCACTTAGCCACCAATTAAACCAGTTTGGGCCATCCCATTACAAGCAGTTGCCATTCAGTTCAGGAGTTATTATAGCCTGATTAGAAAACTCAGATTCGGAAAGCCATACTATGTAATTATAGTTTCAGCCTAGCTTTGTCAAGCTAATTTGGGTGTTATCAAATTGTCAAAATCCTCAGTTACTGTTATTTGATTTGAATGAATTCCGTTCCTTTTTTAAATGAAGCATGTGGCCCTTTGTATTTTATGACAGGAGCTCAGGAATGAAGTGACTTGGTAATAAAATGGGTGTCAGTGCTCTTTAAACAGGATCAAAAAACAAAAGTTGAGAAGCAACTGAAATCACAAAGGATCTTTTTAAGTATCAAAATTATTCTGTCACGCAGGAACAGGAACAGGATTGTATGAGTGACAGTCAACAGGGTAAACGATTAAACTAGCGAAGGCTGGGGGGGGAATCTAGTCCTGTCCAAAGGTACAATGCGGTTGCTGTAAGGGTAGGGCTGGAAATTGTGGGGAGGTTAACAGCATGTTGGAGTGGAACAATCAGAGACAAAGGAAGAAAGAAATAAAGAAAGGAAGGGAGTGAGTTAGAGAGAAAAGGAAAGAGTGAGAGGAAAGGGGAGTGAAAGACAGAGAAAGAGAGAGAGAGAGAAAATCAATCAATGAATTAATTAATCAATCAATAAATTAAGAGTCCAAAATGTGTCTCCCTCCTCCAGGTCCAAGGCTATGGAAAGCTCAAAATGGCTGGAAGGTTGAAGTAAAAAACATTAGCGCTGTCCATGATCGAACCAAAAACATGGAAAGAACTGGGAGGAGATCCTGCTGAAGGAAAATCGGAGTTAAATTAAAAGGCAAGATCTCCAGGGTGATATTATCTAGAACATAATCTGAATCAAAGATAGACTGGAATAGGCAAGAGGGTTTCCATTTAATGGGACAATACTGGGACAGGAAGGAGATCTACCACTAGGATGGCAGTACTGAGCTGGAAGATGGAGAGGACAAACTGAACTGTAAAAGGGCTTTAAATTAATGTCGAGGAAATGGGGTGTGAGTTGGTGATTGTGGATTGTGGATATTCAGATAGAAACAATACTGGTTGGAATTCTTCGGCCGTTGTGATTTAATAATAATAACAAGCGCTTATTGTCACAAGTAGGCTTCAATGAAGTTACTGTGAAAAGCTCTTAGTCGCCATATTCCAGCGCCTGTTCGGGGAGGCCGGTACGGGAATTGAACCCGCGCTGCTGGCCTTGTTCTGCATTACAAGCCAGCTGTTTAGTCTACTGTGCTAAACCAGCAGAGGGAAAGCATAATTTGAAAGAAGATTTGAAAGTGTGAATTTTGAAAGCGGAATTTGAAATCACTCGCGTACCAGCCTGAGTTCAGTGAGAAAAGATGGCTCACGATATAAGTGGGGATTTGGAGGTTCAGGGAGGAATGTGTCTTACCACAGTCATCCTGTGTGTTTAAAAGGGACTTTGTGAGTTAATGAGACCTTTGCAGCCTGAAATGTACTTTGTAATCCGTGTCATCCTAAAACCTGTGTGTAATTTTGAAGCTAAAGGGGGAGTATTATAATGTATTGCATTATAATCCAATTTTTCCATGTTTAATAAATTTTTTTTCCTTGTTAGTAAACCTAATTAGCGATTGTGTAAATCTGTTCCTTCACATTTTCTAAAAGAACATAAAAGTTACAGGGTGAGATTTTTCATTTCAGAGGCTAGGTTTTGAGGCCGGGACAGAATCGGTGGATTTCTACAACAGTAAAATTGGCGTTGCTCCCAGAGCAATTTAGAACCGTTAATGGGCTAGCACCGGCACCATGTAGAACATGACCTATTCCAATGAAAAACGATATTCGCCGAGGTTGGGATTGGCACTGACAAGCTACAGTCGCATACATGCACTCCATTCCCCACACACTCATCCCAGCCAACAAGATGGAACTGGCTCTGATCTGGGTCGGCTGGGGCCAGAGGATACTTTGGGGTGGGCCCACCCACCCATATGTCTCATGGGGGGGGGGGGGTGGCACCCATACGACTCGTGGCATTAAGTTCACCATTGGGCAGTCAACGCCATGCACAGCCGCATGGCTGTTTAGAACACTGGGCTAAATCGCTGGCTTTTAAAGCAGACCAAGAAGGCCAGCAGCACGGTTCGATTCCCGTAACAGCCTCCCCGGACAGGCGCCGGAATGTGGTGACTAGGGGCTTTTCACAGTAACTTCATTAAAGCCTACTCGTGACAAAAAGCGATTTTCATTTTTTTCATTTCATGGTTGCCTTGCAGGCTGCGGCTGCAGTGTTCCGTGCCCGTTTATCCCGACCCCACAGCCCACCTCCTTCCCACTCCTCTCAATTCCCCCCCGGCCCTGGCATAAACCCCCAGCCAGTGGCACAACTGTCAGAACGCGAGGGTGATGTTGAACACTTTCCGTACCCCCTCTCTCTTCCTCAGCAGCCACGGCGCCTGTTTCCCGATTTTTACAAGCACAAGTGAACCTCGACATGTGTAATTCCTTCTGGCGGAGGTGGAGCATCGCAGAGGCCCCGGAGAATACCGGGCCAGGACCGCTAATGCTATGCCAACAGAATTTACTGTATGCGCGGAGTAGAACGCATTGACGCTTCTGTTGGGCACCAGAGCATGGAATTCTGGCGGGCGCCTGGCGCTGCCACGATTTTGGACTCACAATCGATTCTCCGCCCAATCACCTTTCCCGATTTTCAAAGTTGGCCGAAGGCGAATCCAACCCACGGTCTTTTGAGCTAGGGTTCAATTCTGGAATCTTTCTGTCCTTTTGTAACATCAACTGGGGTCATAGCACCAGCAATGCGTATCGCATCAGAAATCAAAATTGTGACAAGGTAGCAAATATGAGAAAAACACCATCAGGACAGATGAGAAGAGTGGGGGAGGGGGGAGGTGGGGGTGGGGGTGGGGGGGGGGGGGGGTCTAACACCATATAATAATTCTGTCCACAAATGCAAGTAGCGCAAAAAATAAAACAAATTATTATCATATCAAATTCATATTAAAGTGTAAAATTCTTTATGCATCACTGAGACCTGGCGACAAGCTGTGCATGCCCAGCAGCTAAATATTCCAAGCTGGAAGATCTCCTTTAGAGATTTATTTTGGATTCCATCCTAAATTATTGATATACTTGTCTTGGAGGAGACGCAATGCAGGATCACTGGATTAATTTCTGGAAAGAGAGATTGTGTAGCATGGATCTCTATTCTCTGAAGTTCAGAAGAATGAGAGGTAATTTAATTGAAATATAAAATTGTAAGCGGCTGTTTTCCCTGAGCTTGCATAAACTGGAATTAGGGGAAATACTCCCAGAATAAGGGTTTGGTGGAATAAGGAGTCAGTTATTTAGGGCTAGGATGATGAGAAATCTCTTCACTCAAAGCATTGTGAATCTCCACCCTGGAGACCAGTGGATACTTATTAAATATATTCAAGGCTAAATTCAATAGATTTTTGGACTCAACCATAAAATAGAGGGGTTAGTTTGCAAAAGTGGAGTTCAGGTTGAAAATCAGCCAAGATCTTGTTGGATGGACTACTCCAGTTCCTAACTTTATACTCTTTATATTCTTTTCAAAGAATACCCTCCCTAACAGGCCGTGCAAGGACCTTCCCCAGTTGGGACTTCAGTAGTCGAGAAGGAGGCTGCTCAACACCACCTTCTCAAAGGGGAAATGCCAGCATTGCCAGGGAGGCCCCACATCACGAGAATGAATTCTCTTTGAGATTCTTTCATAAAAGGAAGCGGCAGATGGAGTGCTTCACAGTGATGGGGGCAGAAATGAGAATTTTTAGAGATTCTGCTGAAGAAAGTTCTCGGCTCCAATGATGTGAATGACAGGCTGCAGCGAGGGAGGACCCCAGCTGTGTGTTGTACAGCAAATCTGCTCCAGGGTTTCACTGTAATCCCCCAAGTACATAGCAGTATCAAAGTCAGAGTTTCATTAAAAGCGAGCAGGCAGCAAGAGAATTACTGAGCCCAGACTTGAATCTAGCTTTCACGAAGCACATCATTACACCTCTCCTGTTAGTTTGTCTGATTTTAAACTTAATTAAAGCTCCCAAGATTGAATGTTCCTCCCATCTCCAGCTTTCAACCCAGATTTGCATTGTGGCACGGTATCAAGAAACAGGGGCGGGTTTCTCCCATCGGGTGGCTAAATCCCGACGCTGGCGTAAAAACGGGAGTGTTTTACTCCGGCACGGCGCCCGATGCGAGACCCAATTCTCCGAGCCACAGTGGGGCAGCCCGCGCCACTCCAGCTGCCGATCCCTGCATGAACCTGGCACCGCGGCATTCGCGCATGCGCAGTTGGCCCAGCGCCAACTAGGGCATGCGCAGTTGGCCCAGTGCCAACTAACGCATGCGGAGTGGCCTTCTTCTCCACACTGGCCCCGACGCCAAATGGCGCAGGGCTACAGGAGCTGGCGCAGAGGAAAGGAGGTCCCCCCCAACAGAGAGGTCAGCCCACCGATTGGTGGGCCCCGAACGCGGGCCAGAACACTACGGAGGGCCCCCCCCCCGGGGTCGGACCCCTCCCCTCCCCCCACAGGAGACCCCTGGACCCTTCAAGGCCAAGAACCTGCCAGCTCAGAGGATGTCAGAACGGCGCCGGTGGGACTCGGCTATCAGTTGCCGGCCGCTCGGCCCATCCGGGCCGGAGAATCGGCGCGCCAGCCCATGCCGGCCCGGGCTGGTGAGGTGCCGCATACCCTGACCAGCGCTGTGCCGACCATGCCGGCACTAATGCCGCTGATTCTCCGCTGTGCAAAGAATCATGTCCCAGCATCGGGGCGGCGTGGTGCCATTCGCTTGGCCCACAGGCGATTCTCTGACCCAGTGGGGGTCGGAGAATTCCGCCCCAGGAATTTGCATTTCTGTACCACCTTGCATTTCTATACCACCTCAGGGCACACCAGAGCACTTTACAACTAATGAATACTTTTGAAATATAGGAACCTGTCATGGGCCAGTGTTTAGATGTCCCCAAAGTGTATCATGGAGTTCACCTGACCCACACCTTTTAATAGATTGTGGTATGGGGAGCACACGGCCCACTCTACAGGTGTAGAATAGCAGAAATGGAAAGTATTTTTTTTAAGCAAAATAATGTTTATTCTATGAATTCAAGTTAACCTTTTTGAAACAAACCGTGAACATCTTATTCAAATTAATTCAAATACAACCCCCAAAGAATACAACACTAATTTATCCATAAGCTGTCATTTTTACATCCAGAAGACTTTTTAAAAATCTTTAAACAGAAGCACATCAGGTTACAGTCACTACTGCGAGCAAATATTCATTTTAAATCACCAAGGGATCGATTTACATTCTTTAGATTACAGAGGGAGACTCTAATACGTCTTCTGGCTGTGACTGCAGCTATCCAGCTCTGAAAACGAAACTAAAACACACCTTGCAGCAAACAGCCTAAAACGAAAGTAAAAAAGATGACAGACAGCCCAGCTCCATCCCCTCTCTGACATCACTGCAGTAATAAACACCCATTTCATAAAGGTTATCTCACTACAGATATTTATATACACACCCATTTATAATAACCCATTTATTAAAGGTACTCTCACATGACACCTCTCCCCAAGAAAAAAAATAAACCATCTACTTCAAGATGGTTTCATTTTTCACCTTTCCACCATCCTTTCAGAAGTGCACACAGTAAATATACTTAATCGTTTCAAAAAACAACACACACAAACAGATATAATAATATAGTCCATTTTTCTTTCTGCCTTTAAATGAAACTGCTTCCGTTCATCAATTCGTGACAAAGCATCGGCTATCACGTTTTCTCGTCCTGCCACATGTACTATTTTTAAATGAAATGGCTGTAACAATAAACTTCAGCAAAACAGCCTTGCATTGTTATTCTGGAATCGCTCCAAAACAGTAAACGGATTATGATCAGTATGTCTAATGGTGTCAGATGGATTGCTGGTCACATTATTGCGAAAATGTTGCAAAGATAGCACCAAAGTCAATGTCTCCTTCTCAATCATTGAATACATTTTCTGGTGAGAATTCAATTTCTTTCAAAAATAACCAATATGCCGCACTAGCCCTTCGTCGTCGTCTTGTAGAAGCACCGTAACTACGCCCACATCGCTCGCATCATTTGGGATGGCTAACACAGGATCAGTGGTTAACACAACCTTCAGGCCATCAAATGCCTGTTGACACTCCGCTGTCCACTGGAATTTGTTACGCTTGTTGAGCAAGTCCATCAGTGGAATGACCACACTGCTAAAATACTGAACAAATTTCTGGTAAAATCCACTCATACCAAGAAATTGCATTATTTCCCGTCGTGTTGAGGGTATTGGAAACTCCCCAATAACTTTTGTTTTCACATCCCGTGCCACAACCAGCCTCCTGAAATCTATCGAATAACTCCATCAAATGTTTTAAATGTTCTTTCCATGTCTGGCTGAAAATGACCAGATCATCGATGTATACCCCACAATTGGGTAATCCTGAAACAACTTTGTTAGTTAACCATTGAAATGTGGCTGGGGTGTTTTTCATACCAAATGGCATAACTTTGAATTGGTATATATCATCTGGAGTCACAAAAGCTGAAATCTCCTTCACTCTTTCGGATAAAGGTACCTGCCAGTAACCTTTAAGTAAATCCAGTTTGGAAATAAAAGCTGATTGTCCCACTTTCTCAATGCAATCCTCCAAACGGGGGATAGGATAAGTGCCCATACTTGTAACTGCATTAACCTTTCTAGTCCACACACAAACGTTGGGTAACATCTGGTCTTAGTACCATCACTATGGGTGAGCTCCATTGTCTGCAACCCACTTCAATTATGCCATTTTTAATCATACTCTCAATCTCTGTTAACCTGTGCCAATTTTAATGGGTTATGTCTATGTGGATGTTGTTTGATTGGAACAGCATTTTCCACATCTACATCATGTATAACCATTTTAGTACTTCCCAATTTATCTCTACAAACTTGTCCATGTGATTTCAATAACTTTTTCAGGTCAGTTCATTTTTCCTCTGGGAGGTAACTCAACAATTTTTCCCAATTTTTAAGAACATCTTCATTTTCCAATTTAATTTGAGCTATGTCACATTCACAGTCATCTGGATTTGGTTCGTCACTTTGAGTTAGAATCACTAAAACCTCCTCCTTTTTCTCTCCGTCCCTTTCAAAGTACCTTTTAAGCATATTTACATGACACACTCGGCGAGTCTTCCTTCTATCTGGCGTTTTTAACCACATAATTCACCTCGCTTAATTTCTTTTCAATCTGATAAGGTCCACAAAACCTAGCTTTTAAAGGTCCACCTACCATTGGTAACAACACTAAAACTTTATTTCCACTGGCAAAACTAAGAACTTTGGATTTCTTGTCCGCTACCCGTTTCATCACATTTTGTGCATCTTTTAAACGTTGTCCAGCCAATTCACCTGCTCTATTTAATCGTTCCCTAAAATTTGACACGTAATCCAATAATGTAATTTCTGATTTCTCACTCACCAATTTTTCCTCAATCAATTTAAGTGGTCCTCTTACCTCATGACCAAAAATTAGTTCAAAACAACTGAATTTGGTTGACTCATTAGACACATCCCTAATTGCAAATAGTACGAATGGAATTCCTTTCTCCTCTTGTCTTAACCTGTGACTTTGCGACCTTGTTACTACACAATCTGGAAGAATCCCAGGATATTCATCCTTCAACACTTCAGTTGCCTGATTTTCCACTTTATCAACCACAGTAGGCATCACTCCCATCTGCAATCAGCTATATCATTACCCAAGATAAACTGTATTCCTGGAAAAGATCGTTTCTCTATTACCCCAACTACCACTTCACCACTCTTCACTGGACTTCCCAACCTTACCTTATATAATGGAACACTACTCCTTTCACCCTGAATTCCGCATATTACCATCTTTTCTGGCAATATTCTTCCCAAACTACAAAACTCTTCATCTCTTACCATTAAAGACTGACTACCTCCCATATCTCTTAAAATTGTGACTTTGTTACCTGTTCCTCTCGATACAGATGAGTAAACTTTACCCACACAAGTAAATTCTTTAAAGACATCTGGCACCTTCTTATCAACACCTCTTGATCAGGCTGTACAATCTTTTGCACCTCCTTCGCTTCACTTGGGCTTTCCTTTACCACTTTAACAAACCCCACTGCCTTGTCGAGTTTTACCACATCAGCCTTCCCAGTGCTTTTCTTCAACCACCAACACTGTGACTTTTCATGGCCTAGTTTATTACAGTGAAAACATTTGACATTTTTCATTTCTTTTCCACCCTCCTGAATTTCTTTTTTAATCTGTGGTACACTCTCCTTATTATATCCCATCAGATCACCTTTACCTTTTCCACTTGAATACTTCTCATGTCCCCAGTTTCTATCCTTCACAGGCTGAAACTGGTGTCGGAAACCAAGCTTTGATTTATGAACTAATTCATAATCATCTGCCATTTCTGCTGCTAATCTCGCAGTTTTAACCCTCTGCTTTTCCACATGAGTTCTCACTGCATCAGGAATTGAATTTTTAAACTCCTCCAAAAGTATAATTTCTCTGAGAGCTTCATATGTTTGGTTGATTTTCAAAGCCCTTATCCACCTATCAAAATTACTCTGATCCTTTCAAACTCCATGTATGTTTGACCAAATTCTTTCCTTAAATTTCTAAACCTTTGTCTGTAGGCTTCAGGCACTAGTTCATATTCAGCTAAGATGGATTTTTTCACCTCCTCATACGTCTCAGATACCTCCTCCGGTAGTGATGCAAACACTTCACTAGCCCTACCTACCAGCTTTGTTTGAATCAGTAATACCCACATATCCTGTGGCCATTTCATTTGTTCAGCCACCTTCTCAAATGAAATGAAAAATGCTTCCACCTCCTTCTCGTCAAACCTTGGCAATGCTTGGACATATTTAAATACATTCCCACCAAGCCTTTTACTTTGACGCTCTTTCCCACTATCCTCATCACTATCAACCAACTGTACGTTTCCCTTTATGTCTGCCAATTTTAACTGACTGTCATGATTCATGGCCATTTTCTGAAGTTCAAACTCTCTCTCTTTATCTTTTTCCCTGATCTGTATCTCCCTTTCTCTTTCTTTTTGTTCTGCTAGAGCTATTCTTTCTGTTTTTCTTTCTTCTCTCTATATTTCCTCTCTCTCTCTTTCTCTTTCTTTTTCCTCTCTCTCTCTTTCGTATTCAAGCTGCTTTCAGGCTTTCTCATGTTCCATTTGTTTAATTTGTAACTGAAGTTTTGCAATTTCCCATGAGTCAAACTGTATTTCAGGCAACTTTAAATGCTTAGCCACCACCATAAATACCTCATCTTTTTGCATTTTGGCAGGTAATGTTAACTGCAACGTTTTTGCAAAATCTAACAGTCTGCTTTAGTCTCTGTCTGTATTGAAATGAAAATCGCTTATTGTCACGAGTAGGCTTCAATGAAGTTACTGTGAAAAGCCCCGAGTCGCCACATTCCGGCGCCTGTCCAGGGAGGCTGGTACGGGAATTGAACCGTGCTGCTGGCCTGCTTGGTCTGCTTTAAATGCCAGCGATTTTGCTCAGTGTGCTAAACCAGCACTGCGTGTGACCGTCTGCACCCCCAAAAACTTCTGTGCCTCTGAAAGAGCCATTGTTCGCAACATACTCCCTACTTAAACTAAAATACCACACCCGAAAAACACCCACAATATGCTGACCTCTCACTGTCTTGAAGTTCACTAAGTCGATCCAATAGATAGACTTTTATCCCGGACGACCCCCCAATTTGTTATGGGCCAGGGTTTAGATAACCCCAAAGTGTATCATGGAGTTTACCTGACCCACAACTTTTCAATGATTGTGGTTTGGGAAACACATTTACAGGGGTGGTACAGCAGAAATGGAAAAGCATTTTTTTAAGCAAAACTGTTTATTGCGCACACTGTGCGGAGTCTGCACAACCTCCCCGTGTGTGCGTGGGTTTCCTCCGGGTGCTCCGGTTTCCTCCCACAGTCCAAAGATGTGCAGGTTAGGTGGATTGGCCTTAGTGTCTAAAATTGCCGTCAGTGTTGGGTGGGGTTACTGGGTTATGGGGATAGGGTGGAGGTGTTGACCTCGGGTAGGGTGCTCTTTCCAAGAGCCGGTGCAGACTCGATAGGCCGAGTGGCCTCCTTCTGCGCTGTAAATTCTATGATTCTATAATTCTATTCTGTGAATTCAAGTTAACCTTTTTGAAACAAACAGCGAACAACTTAGCAACCATTAGTTCAAATCCAACCCCCAAAGAATACAACACTAAGTTATCTGTAAGCTGTCCTTTTAATATCCAGATGACTTTAAAAAAACCTTTAAACAGAAGCACATCAGGTTAAAGTCACCTTTTGAGGGAGGGGCATTATTGATAAGCTATATGAAGATGTGGGCCCAGAACCCCTGCAGCAATGTGCGGGGATGAACTGATTGACCTCCAAGATTCACCACCATAATCCTTTGTGCTAGGTATAATTTCAACTAGTGGAGAGTTTCCTCCATGAATCCCATTGACTTCAATTTTGCTCTGGTTCCTTGATGCCACATTTGGTCAAATGGCTTGATGTCAAGGTCAGTAACTCTCACCTCACCCCTTAAGTTCAGCTATTTTGTCTTTGTTTGGAAAAAGGCTGCAATGAGGAGAGGTTGAATAAACTCGGTTTGTTGTCACTGGAACGACGGAGGTTGAGGGGTGACCTGATAGAGGTCTACAAAATTATGAGGGGCATAGACAGAGTGGATAGTCAGAGGCTTTTTCCCAGGGTATAGGGGTCAATTACTAGGGGAATGGTTTTAAGGTGTGAGGGGCAAGGTTTAGAAGAGATGTACGAGGCACGTTTTTTACACAGAGGGTAGTGGGTGCCTGGAACTCGCTACCGCAGGAGGTGGTGGAAGTAGGGACGATAGTGACATTTAAGGGGCATCTTGACAAATACATAAATAGGATGGGAATAGAGGGATATGGACCCTGGAAGTGTAGAAGATTTTAGTTTAGACTGGCAGCATGGCCGGCACAGGCTTGGAGGGCCGAAGGGCCTGTTCCTATGCTGTACTTTTCTTTGTTCTTTGTTCTTTGTGTTCAGGAGCCAAGTGACCCTGGTGGAACCCAACTGAACAGCAAGGAGCAGTTTGCTGAGTAACTTATGTTTGACAGAACTGTTGATTATGCCTTCTATCACTTTGATATTTGATAATAGACTGATGGGCGGTAGTTGGATTTGTCTTGTTTTTGTGGACCAGACAAATCTGGGCAATTTTGCACATTGCCGGATAGATGCCAGTGCTGTAGCTGTACTGGAACAGCATGGCTAGGGGTGCAGCAAGTTCTGGAGCACAAATCTTTAGTGCTATTGTTAGAATATTAGGCCCTTAGCCTTTGAAGAATCCAGTGCCTTCAGCCATTTCTGAATATTAAATGCAGTGAATCAGATTGGTTGAAGACTAGCACCCATGATGCTTGGGTCCTCAGGAATTGTCTAGAATGGATCATCCACTCAACACTTCTGGCTGAAGGCGGTTGCAAGTACTTCATCCTTGTCATTTGCACTGATGTGCCGGGCTCTCGCATCATGGGAGATGGGGGTGGTTGTGGAGTGTCCTCCTCCAGTTAGTTGCTCAATTGTCCACTACCATTCATGACTGAATGTGGCAGATCTGCAGAGCTTTGACTTGACCCATCAGTATGGTCATGTAACTCTGGCTAACCTGGTGTTGTGATGTTTGTGCTCGGATAAAAATTGGCAAGGCCATCTGGAAGAACTCATCAGATCTTCTTCAAACTATAATCATGGTATCTTTGGCATCCACCTGACAAGGCAGATTGGATCTTGATTTAACTTGTTCTGTGCTGTATTTTTCTATGTTCTCATTCAAAAGACAGTGGCTGGATTCTCGGGTCGGCGACACCAAAATCTCGTTCAGAGAATCTGAGTTCCCGACCAAATCGGGGGTGGCGTCGCTATCAATATGCTCAGCCTAAACTGTGTGAATCCACAAACACCTCCCTCTCAGAATTTTCTTCAAAGATGAACTGAGGAGTTCTTTCCCTTACCCCAGCCAATGTTAATCCTTCAAGTAACAGCATTTGAAACAGGGACATTCTGGCCACTTCCATGGGTGCAGGGTCGTCACTGCCAGAAGCTTTTGATGGTCTTGACCAATGGGACAGTGTTGGGCTACCCCCTCAAGGTCCATGTTGATTTCTGGCCACCAGACGTAACTCCTGGTCAGCATTTTCACCTTGGAGTCACCTGGATGTGCTGTGGGAAAGTCATTCAGAACCGAAGCTTGCCTTTTTGCAGGGACGACAACCCTTATACCGGAAGATACTGTCTTCGATGGACAGCTCTGACATCTTCCTGGAAAAGTCCTTTAACTCCTCTGGAAGCTGTCATCGTGGCCCACCATACAAAACCAAATAGAGAAATACAGCACAGGACAGGCCCTTTGGCCCACGATGTTGTGCCGAACTTTTGTCCTAGGTTAATCATAGATCATAGAATTCTGGACACTAAAGGGCAATTTATCATGGCCAATCCACCCAACCTGCACATCTTTGGACTGTGGGAGGAAACCGGAGTACCCGGAGGAAACCCACGCACACACGGGGAGGATGTGCAGACTCCACACAGACAGTGACCCAAGCTGGAATCGAACCTGGGACCCTGGAGCTGTGAAGCAATTGTGCTATCCACAATGCTATCATGCTGCCCTTAAGAACAAATTAATCTACACTCCATTATTCTACCATAATCCATGTACCTATCCAATAGCCACTTGAAGGTCCCTAATGTTTCTGACTCAACTATTCCACAGGCAGTGCATTCCATGCCCCCACTACTCTCTGGGCAAAGGACCTTTCTCTGACATCCCCCCCTATATCTTCCACCATTTACCTTAAATTTATGTCCCCTTGTAATAGTTTGTTCCACCCGGGAAAAAAGTCTCTGACTGTGTATACTCTATTTATTCCCCATATCATCTTATAAACCTCTATCAAGTCACCCCTCATCCTTCTCCGTTCTAATGAGAAAAGGCCTAGCACCCTCAACCTTTCCTCGGAAGACCTACTCTCCATTCCAGGCAACATCCTGGTAAATCTCCTTTGCACCTTTTCCAAAGCTTCCACATCCTTCCTAAAATGAGGCGACCAGAACTGCAAACAGCACTCCAAATGTGGCCTTACCAAGGTTTTGTACAGCTGCATCATCACCTCACGGCTCTTAAATTCAATCCCTCTGCTAATGAACGCTAGCACACCATAGGCCTTCTTCACAGTTCTATCCGCTTGAATGGTAACTTTCAAAGATCTATGAACATAGACCCCAAGATCTCTCTGCTCCTCTACATTGCCAAGAACCCTACCGTTAACCCTGTATTCCACATTCATATTTGTCCTTCCAAAATGGACAACCTCACACTTGTCAGGGTTAAACTCTATCTGCCACTTCTCAGCCCAGCTCTGCATCCTATCTATGTCTCTTTGCAGCCGACATCAGCCCTCCTCACTATCCACAACTCCACCAATCTTCGTATCATCTGCAAATTTACTGACCCACCCTTCAACTCCCTCATCAAGTCATTAATGAAAATCACAAACAGCAGAGGACCCAGAACTGATCCCTGCGGTACGCCACTGGTAACTGGGCTCCAGGCTGAATATTTGCCATCCACCACCACTCTTTGACTTCTATTGGTTAGCCAGTTTGTTATCCAACTGGCCAAATTTCCCACTATCCCATGCATCCTTACTTACTGCATAAGCCTACCATGGGGAACCTTATCAAATGCCTTACTAAAATCCATGTACACTACATCCACTGCTTTACCTTCATCCACATGCTTGGTCACCTGCTCAAAGAAGTCAATAAGACTTTAAGGCAAGACCTACCCCTCACAAATCCATGCTGACTATCCCTAATCAAGCAGTGTCTTTCCAGATGCTCAGAAACCCTATCCCTCAGTACCCTTTCCATTACTTTGCCTACCACCAAAGTAAGACTAACTGGCCTGTAATTCCCAGGGTTATCCCTATTCTCTTTTTTGAACAGGGGCGCGACATTCGCCACTCTCCAATCCCCTGGTACCACCCCTGTTGACAGTGAGGACGAAAAGATCATTGCCAATGGCTCTGCAATTTCATTTCTTGCTTCCCAAAGAATCCTTGAACATATCCTGTCAGGCCCGGGGGACTTGTCTATCCTCAAGTTTTTCAAAACGGCCAACACATCTTCCTTCCTAACAAGTATCTCCTCGAGCTTACCAGTCTGTTTCACACTGTCCTCAACAACAATATGGCCCCAACAAAATGTCGCACCTTAGCCACCACCAGGTCAGTCTGCGTCCATTCGTGGATGCAGGCAGCCGCCACAGGCAGAGGGTTCAAGAAATTTAGGACCACAACAATTTTGTTGGCCGAGGGTGGATCCACAGAAGCCATGGGCAGGGGAAAATGATTCACCGTGTTCACATTCACAATCAGCATTCATGGGTGATGCTCAAAAGAATACTGGTACTCAACCAAAAGCAGAGCCCACCTCTGGATCTGGGCTGATGTGAACGGCGGCACTGTCTCATGTTCGCAAAACAGGCCAAGCAGTGGTTTATGATCAGTACGTATGAAAATATGGCAGCATAAACATAATGATAAAAATGTTTGACTCCGAACACGACTACCAGACCCTCTTTCTCTATATGTGCATAGTTGCCATAAGACAATAAGATATTATTATGTTCTCTATTCTGCTTTACCTGGATGGCTTGGTTGCGGAATGTTGAATAAAGAACACAAAGCTTTGTTAACGAACAAAAGTATAAATTTATTACACTACTCACTAACATTCGTTCACATTCCTAAAGTAGAAGGTTATTGCATAAAACTATGCTAACTCTAATTTATAGAAGTATACAACTGCACTCTATGCCTGACACTCATTTAACTCTCTCCTTACTCTTCACTCCTGATCATCTAATCCCAGAATCCCCAAAGTCAAATGATATATATGATTGTCCTGTTGTTCCCTCTCGTGGCAAGAAGCATTATCATTGACTTGTTAACTCTTTCTTTCCCAGTCAATATATATATATCATGACATCCCCCTTTTTATTCAAAGATGTTTGGAGATTTCTCCTAACATATGTCAACATCATTGTCTGTTCATTACAAGAAATTGAGTACTAGTTTACAATTGTTTTTTAAAACTTTTTATAGTCCACAAATTGAGTCTTGTAGCCACCTGGGGTGGCCACTGCCCAACACAAAATGGAAGATTGCAAGGAATGCAGGGAAAATGGACATGTTGTAAAGCAAGCAGCTTGCAAAGCGCTTGGCAATTCCCAGATACAATGGAAACAAGATAAACACAGATCGACACATTGAATGGAAGGCCAGACCTTTCGGCGCCAGAGAAGCCCAAAACAATAAGTCCTAAGAACCGCCCAGTGAGCGAGGAACTGCCCCATGATTGGGGGGTTCAAACATATCGATTGGGAAGAGACCCAATCGATTCCAAGCAGGTAAGGGACGCGGATCCCCTGGGACCTATAAAAGACAGGTCCCACACATGGTTCAGTCTTCTGATCTAGCCCTCCAGCCCTTCTCTCTCTTTGACCAACACTCCTCCGTGGACCAGCTTTTGCCAAGAAGATCTTGAACAAGAGAGAGGAGAGGGTTCGGACAGCAGCCGCCAACAAGTAAGTGCCTCACAACGATCGCTACCAGGGATAGGCACTCCTGACCCCTTTTAACTGATACCAACCTGAAGTCTGCAGACCAGAGCAGAGCAAGAGGCCTTGTTCCCTGACCCAGCAGTTCCTTCGAGATAAGTATTAGTTTATTTAGCGGTAGGAATAAGTTTGATCCTTTTAGCGTGTGCATGGATAGTTATTATAATTGTATTATAATAAACGCAGTTGTTTGGACTTACTAATTGGTGTATGGTTTTATTGCTTTGAACTTCATCTTGAAGCTTGTGGCGGTGTCTTAACGGCACCTGGCGACTCCAGAGCTAAGTACAGAAACAGAGCCAAATTGAGTGTTAAGCATACCCACCCAGAGCGACCAACAGTCTGTACTCAAGTCTTCATTGGGATAGTGTGTTGAAGTACCAACAAATCATCAGTCCAAATCGATCAGGTGGTTGACTGGTTGAGCCACTTTTGTTTTCTGACTTGGTCTTTTTTCTGTGTTTGTGGTGTCAAGTTTGTGTGTCCTTTTCTCTCAAAACTGGTTTGCTTTTTGGTCTTGAGCAAAGACGAACTTTGTTGGCATAACTTCATTTTTGTCTAAACAATGTCTTGTTCTTCCTGGTATTGGTGTCATTATGCACAAATTTTGTATTGCCTGCGCACACACATCTGTTTGTTCGACCTCGACCAGTATTTGTGTTTGACACACTGTCTTGCAGTATCTTGCTCGATTGCTATCTGGGTTGCTTTCCATACTGTATGGTCTGCCAAGTGTGACTGCAGGTTTCAACACTTTCTTGCCATTGCATTGGACTGTACTGTTCAGTTGTCCTTCGGTTTCAGAATCATACCATTGTGTACAGTCTGTCGTTCCGTAGTTGCAGTTTGTGTGCTTGAGATCCGTTCCTTCTGGATTGTCTGACTTCATTTTCAACCACTATACCATCAGTGTCCTTTGTATTATCTGATGTTTCGCTGCACTTTATGATCTCAGGTTCCTGCGGATGATCTGATGCATCGTTGAGCTTTGTGACATCAGACCCTTCTGGATGATCTAATTTATCTTTGATCTCTTGGTGCTCCTCTTCTGGAGTCAACTTCTCCAAGGTGTCATTTTCTTGTAGGTTTATCACAATTGATGTGTTCGCAATTGATTCATTCATTTTTGCACTCTGATTGTCAGTCTTTGTACAGTCCAGTTGAGATCTGTCAGTCTCACTTTTGTCCTGCACTTCTTGTATGCTACTCGTGATCACTTTGTCACTATTCCCAAATATAGTGGATAGACCTTCATAATCTTTTAGTTAATCAAAATAAACTAGATAAACCTTCATAGTCTTCTTCTTTCCTTGCTCTCTTTCTGGAGTCTTTCGGTGCTCTTCCTGAGGAGTCTTTCTCTTTTGGTCGTTCATTTGTCAGGTTACTGCTATCCGATGTATCAATGATATGCAATTCCATCAATGTATTGGATTCATCTACCATTAGTAGAGGCAATTTAGATTTCCAATCTTGTTACTAACAGAATAATCATCGAACCCGAATATCTCCGAGTAATATTCTTCAATGTAGGATTTATCTTGTATAGTTTTAGATTTGATAACATTTTCTTCTTGTTGCATGCTGCCAACATTGTGTTCCATGGTGCGGTAAAAGTCTTCTTCAACTGTTTGTTCAAATTCAGGCAATGTTCTGCCTTGAGAGGTAAAAGAAAACTTTGATTCTGTGCCTCTAATACTTGTTTTTTCGATTTCTGGGCAGTTTTCTTTTGCCATAGCTCATCGCCCCAAACCCACGGCCGGTGTTTCTGTAGAAGAAAGTAAAGAGGGGTCAGGACTGTCGCCAAGTTCAGAATTAAAAAGCCATAATAATTGCTCAGGCCTAAGGAGCGAATCTCCATAGCGTCAAGTGGCATGGGGGCCATCTTGATTACCTGTAATTTGTCACCGACTGGGTGCAGGCCATCCCGGTCGACCCAGTAGTCCAGATATACCATCTCTTTAGCACTTCACCTTATGCAAGCGAGCAACATATTCTGAAAATCTCTGTAATACTGCTTCAGGTTTTGCAGATGCTGAGTTTCCGTGACCCCTGTGATCACCGCATCATCGAGCTGGATGGCAGTGCATGGGAGGCCTCATAATATGCGTTCCATGATGCATTTAAACACCGGGCAAACCGAGGATATGCCAAATGGAAGCGGAGTGTACTCGTACAATCCCTTATAAGTATTGATAGTAAGATATTTATATCGGACAGTGTGGTCTGGTTTCATCACCGGAACCACTGGCACTGCCCAGTCAGCGAAATGGACCAGCCTGAGGCTCTCCAATCGACCTTACCAACAACGGCATAAGGGACCAGTCGTGCATGAAAAAAAGGGACTGGGCCTGCTGATCCACTTGGATTTTCGCCATGACTCCCTTAATTCTCCCAAGGCCGGGCCCGAAAATGCCAGAGAATTTCCACAGTATCATATACAAGCCCCCCTTCTTCACCTGGAGGACAAGTTGCCAGTCGATCTGCAAATGGTGCAACCAATCCTGACCCACCAGGTTAGGGCCAATCCCCTGTACCACAATGATGAGAAGGCGCAAAGACTGATGCCTGTACACACCAGGTCGACGTGCAGATTACTATAGCCAAATGCTCCCCTGTATACATGGCGACGTGGGAGGCCGAACCTGCCAACAACAAATGACTCATCCCATGTCAGCTCAGGTTGAACATGTAATGCGGCACCACCGAGAAAGTAGTCCCTTTATACAGCTCCATTTGGATGGTGTCCATTGATCCACATAAGGATATGAATAGGGGCCACCCGTGGGGCAGCTACACATTTCAGGTGCATTTTTGACTCGTCTCCAGACTCTTCAGGGTTGTCCAAATTATAGAGTCCTAGCACGGGGCCAGTGCCTACCTTATACCGGGCAGTCAGGACATTGTCCATCAAACTGTCAACGGTCTTGGTGACCCCGATGTCCAAACATCTCGCAGGGGCTCAGAGTCGGCACCTTCCAAATCTGGAGAGGGTATGAGACATGGCCCAGGGCCTCCAGACCTCATGCCTGCAGTATTGCAGTAGTTCACTCCAGTTGCTGAAGTGCGACGAGGGGACGGCGCCGGACAACATTATCCCCAATTCCCTGGAGTTCCTGGACGCCCCGAGTGGCATTCTTCTGTGAGGAGGGAAATTTGTGAAGCCTGCTGAAATGTTAGGGAACCTTCACCTAGAAGCCTCTTTTGGATTTCAAGATTGTTAATACCGTAAACCAGGCGGTCACGGAGCATATCCACCAATACGGTGCCGTCTTCACGATATTCGCTGATTGTGCACAAACGGGAAGCATATTCGGCAACTGACCCCCTTTCTGACCTTCTGCCGTATTTAATTTGTACCTTTGCACAATGATGGACGGAGTCGGGTTGAAATGGTTCCCCACCAGTGCGATGAGTGAATGGTCAAATGCTACCGCATCTGGTGCCACCAGAAACGTAAGGCCTCTAATTACGCTAAACGTAGGCTCTCTGCAGGCAGCCATAGATGGAGCACTGTCTGGAGCTCATTTTTGGTAATGTTGTTTGCTCTGAATTCGTGTACTGATTCCAGGATTTTAACAGCAAGGCCAAAAGCATCCAATCAACCAAACAAAGGCCCTTAGCCCAAGGGAAAGGCCACGGAAAGGTGGCTCAGCTGGCAGAGTTACACGTCAACTGGTCCAGTTTATCCTTCTCACCAGTTTAATAAAAGAGCGGGGTGCCGACAAGTAAGCAAAAGAAGGTGTTTATTTGTAAAACCAACTATTTACATGGGGCCCGGTTATATTTCACAAGGTTCTCTCTCTCTCTGTTAATCGGTTCCTGACAGGCCGACCTTTTATACAACATGGTTATCAGCTCCATAGTTAGTGAGGAGAGCTCATACTCCTTGAGTCATACGGGGAAAACAAGTGTCCCATGCAGGTTATTACATGAACATTAAATCATTGCTATTTTTGGGACCTTGCTGTGTGCAAATTGACTTCCACATTTCTTACGTTACAGCAGTAATTACATTTCAAACTTACTTAATTTACTGTATAGCATTTTGGGATGTCTTTGTGTTGTTCTCTGCTTTGCTTTACCTGGATGGCTTTGATGCGTAGTGTTGATCAAAGAACAACAAGTTATGTCAACAAATGAAACTACTTTATTTAGCACTACTAACTGGATTAACATTTATTAATTACTAACACTTATCCCACAGAAATATACAGTTCATAAATAACACATAAAGTACTCTCATCTACACCTAAACTCACTACCAGTTTAAACTACTATCTGCTCTCTCTCTCACTATCTTCAGTCTGTCGAGCTAACTCCTCACTCCTTCTGCTACCACCTTCTCCAACATCTGTCCCACAAGCCTTAGCATCATTCCTTATATACTTGTAGGACTAGCTCCCTCTGTGGTTGTCTGTATACATTTCATTAACCCTTGCATTACCTTCATGTATGATAATACCACAGTCTTGGGGACATGAAAGGCACTGTATAAATAGAAGTTATTTCTTTCTTGCAAGTGATTGGAGCATTTTATGGGGACAGATCTTAGCAATGTCTCCACAGGCTACAATGAAGATGATTGCGGTTAACTTCATGATCAGTAGCACATTTGTCACACCCATTTCTCCGAACACAACAAAACTGTTTTGCAAGAGGACAGACCTCTTATTCTGATCTCAAATGTAGCAGCTCATTGCAGCCAGATTTTAGGCAGCAGGTTAGAACATTATGTAAGTAAGGTATGGTTAGTTCTCATTATGGGTTCAAATATCTGACATTTCAGGGCAATTTACATCCAGCTAAGTGTTCCACTACATTGCGTTTCCTTTGCCTAAGCTTTTTCCAACTCCCGACTTCCCTATCTTTTATGCTTACTTAAGATTCGGTTCCAGCATGCTGATTATTTTCAGTACAAAAATACATTTCATTCCCCAAAGCTGACTTTATGCTTTTCCTTTTTCACCATCAGCTCAACTCTCAATGTCACCTCACTGACTCGCTGAGCATTTCTCTCCCTTCGCTGTCATTTCTTTAAAAAATCAATTATTAAAGCACATTGACGTGTCGGCGAAACTGGTGAATCAATTTTTCAAATTAACAGCAAGTGACATCTGAGTTGGCAAATATACATTCTGCAGTGGTAATAGTGCAAATACACATTGAAATATGCTTGCTTAAAGTGACATAATGTGCTCAGTTTTTCATTCCTTAATTATTTCCTCTGCCCCAAATAATGTTCCACAATTTCATATGACGTAGTTCATTCCTGGGTGGGTGTGGCGACTTACAACTGCAGGTTGTACATCTTCGAACAGGAACATGATATTTCAGAGCATCTATTTCTGCTAAGATCATCTTTGCTCCTGAATGTAAAGGGCGCGATTTTCCGCCAGCGATGCCGGAATTATGAAATGCAATTGGGCGGAGAAATGCGCGTGAGCCTAAAACCAACAGAATTCCACACTCCAGTGCCTTGACAGAGTAGTGAATGCATTCTATACCGCACGCAGGCGTCGGCATGAAAATTGCACAGAAAAGGCCATTGGCATATTATTGACGTGCCCAACCTGGCATTCTCTGGTCCTCCCGTGATGCCATACTTCCGCCAGGTGGAAGTACCGACGGCGTGGTTCACTTGTGGTATTTAAAATCAGGAAACAGGCACCGTGGCTGAAGAGAGGAGAGAGGATGTAAGACATGGTCCCAAAGGCACAGCAGTGGGCCGGGGATGGCCATGAGCCGGGGTGTCCAGACACGGATCGCCATTGACGCAGCCTGCAAGGCAACCATTTGGCTGTGGACCATCACCGGCCGATCGCCTACTCCGCTCCCCCCCGCCCACAGCCGTGTACCACCCTGCTGGTGGCCATCACGTGGCCTCACAGGGAGGCTCAGAACTGGGGCCGCAGAGTAGACTGAATGGATGGGTTATGGCAGCAGGGATGAGTGCCGGAGTCAGATGCCCCCCACTGTGCCAAGGAACTGACAGGCCAGGGGTGCAGTGCGGAGGGAAAAGCATCAGGCAGAGTGGTCGGGGGTGGGAATGTGGAGGGGGAGGTGGGGCGGGTACATGTGGGTGCAGGGGCTGCAATGCAGGCTATGGCCACTGTATAGCCTGCCATACATGTACTATCACCCCCTGCAGATAATTGATTTTGGTATCCAACCAGGAATGGTTAGCATCTGCCTGGACACAGCAGCCCTGGCGGATGCCATGAGTCTGTGTGAACAGGAGCTGTTCGGTTAGGCCCCTGCAGCAGCGGAGCCTGCCAGCTGCCCCACAGGCTGAGGAGGTGGGAAGGCGGTGCTGTTTCAGGCCCAGTGTATGAGCAGCACCTGTCATTCGAGGACTGCCAGACCGCGTGTATGGTCAAAGCCTCTGGCTGTCCAGGGAGTCCGTGCGACATATCTGCTGCAACATGGCGCACCTGTAAACATGGAGGTGTGGAGGAGGACACTCGCTTCCAGTGCCCGTCAAGGTGATGGTTGTCCTGAATGTCTATGTCATGGGGTTCTTCTAGGCGGCTAATGGGGACTTGTCGGGGATCTCACAGACCTCTGAGAACAGGTGCATCCATGCTGTCATGGAGGCCCTATATGCCCTATCGGCATAATACATCAGCCTGAATATGGATCGAGCCCACCAGATAGCCCGGGCAGTGGAGTTCACTGCCATCACCGGGATGCCCCATGTCCAAGCGGTAATCGACAGGACTCGTGTCCCGTTATGAGCACCACCACATGAGGGGGTGCTCTTCACAAACCGCAGGGGGTTCCGCTCCATGAACGTGCAGCTAGTGTGTGACCATGAGGTGCACATCATGCATATCTGCTCCCGATACCCAGGCAGAGTGCATTCGACGATGTCCGACAATTTGAAGGCGCTCCCCTGGGTGAGTGTTTGGCTCCTGGTTGACAGGGTTTATCCGCTGTGGTATCGGGGTGGTGTGTTGTGGTCGATCAACACCGGATAGGCCCTATCACATGGTGCCCCCCCATATCTGGCCCCGTTCCCTGCCGCTGCAGGGGTCGACACCGGCTGACAGCCATAGGGGCCCTGGCCAGTGCCCAATTCCAACGCCCATGACCCACACCAGTGGCCTCGCCCCAACACAGCCCCCTGCCTCCTTGCCAGCCAGCACACCGTCTGCACTCTGCCCAGTCCAGCCCATCCCTCACACCCTTCAAACAGAGGACTAAAGCAGTTCTTAATGTTGGTGAACATCATAGAATCATCATAGAATCATATGTGTTTATTGTGTTACATAAAAGTATTATGCCCTAACACTTATCATTAACCTATGTGCTTCATCAACTTAACTGGTGTCTAATTTCCTAACCTTACATGTCCTAACGCTCTGTCTTGATGGGTCCCCAGGCAGTACAACAGAAGCCTGCTGTGATTCTCGGCCTGTGGCCTGCGTCCCCTTTGACTGCTGTCCTCTGGAGCGACTGGGCCGGGATGGGTCCGGCAGTCTTCTGGGTGCCATAGATGGTGGGGTGTCATAATATATACCAAGATATCATGGTGCAGACACATACTGATAGACACACACAGGGACCAATCAACATGTACAAACACCACAGCCAATCGCCAGTTAGAATACACACACTATGAAGGCAGAGGGCACCACGGTTCCCGCTTAGTCTGGGTGCTGCCTCTGAGTGTAACAGGAACTTATTCAGCCCAGCACAGACTCACAACACGTGCTGAGAGAATCAACTGGTTTGGACAAGGCTTAGGTCTCCAGTTCAAGTTAGCATTATTTAGACCCACAGTCATCATGTGTTAGTTAGTTACAAGTAGTTAATAAAATTGAATTGAACCTTCACCTGTGTTGGAAGTGTCTGTTCATCTCTCAAGCCTACACAAGCCAACACATCATGATACCAGGAGTTGAGGAATGCTCGCACTTCTGAGACCTACCCTTCAGTGATCTGCCTTCCACCAGTCTCCAGCCATCCTACAGAATGGACCCCATTCGCCTGCCGCCGCCTCTCCGCATTGGGACTGTTTAGCACAGGGCTAAATCGCTGGCTTTGGAAGCAGACCAAGCAGGCCAGCAGCACGTTTCAATTCCCGTAACAGCCTCCCCGCACGGGCGCCGGAATGTGGCGACTAGGGGCTTTTCACAGTAACTTCATTTGAAGCCTACTCATGACAATAAGCGATTTTCATTTCATTTCATTTTTCATTGCAAGGAATCTGGGCTCCAACTGGAAACTTTTCAAACAGCGCTTCCAGCTGTACCTCGAAGCCAGGGACCTGGAAGCTGCCTCGGAGGCACGTAAGGTTGCTCTCTTCCTCTTCCGGTGACCATGCTCTGCACATTTACAACTCATTCACCTTCGATGAGGGGGAGGACAAATTGAAGTTCAAGACCATAATTCTGACGTTCGACAGCCACTGCGCGGTCGAGGTCAACGAGAGCTTCGAGAGGTACATGTTTCAGCAGCGAATTCAGGGTAAGGACGAGCCTTTCCAGTCCTTCATTACCCACCTCCGCGTCCTTGCGCAGTCCTGCAACTACGGGTCCACCTCTGACTCCATGCTCCGTGATCAGATTGTTTTTGGTGTTCAATCTGAGCCCCTGCGCCAGCAGCTACTAAAAGTAAAGCAGCTCACTCTCTCCATGGCCAGAGACCTGTGTGCTTCATGAGCATGCCTCCACGCGCTATTCCTGCATCCAGGTTGCTGAAACGGTGCGGCAAGCCCCTTACGAGGCAGAATGGGTCCAGATGATAAAATCACTTCATGCTCTGGACCTGAATGATGGTGGCCATTTTGCGCGTTTTCCGCGGAGTCCCGCGCCCACACGCAGCGAGCGTGCTGGCATCACGGACCACTTCGCGCAGGTGCGCGCTACGCTAGATAGCCCCACACATGCGCAGTGGCGCGACGAACGTCCTGACGCTCCGGCTTGCGGCAACTGCGGCTCCGCCCACTTAAAGCAGCAATGTCTCGCGAAGTCCCGACGCTGCCTGCAGTGTGGCAAACGAGGCCACTACACTGCAATGTGCAGATCTTCCATGCCTGCTGCTTTTTGAAGGTCCACCCAGCCCCACAGAGACGTCAGGGCTATCCATCCTGCCATCAATGAACCTACTCTACGCCTTGATTCAGACTATGCCTGCAGTGACCCACAGGTCCCGTTCCAAATCGGCGTCATTACTACCAACAGGATGTCCCCCAACTGTGGCACTGAACCTGTCCACGTCCACAGCATCAGCCAGGATGATGAGTGGTGTGCCACCCTTACGGTCCTTGCTTGGTGCGCAGGCATGTAAGCTGCTGAACTTGGTGCAGAGGGTTCACTCTCTCTCTCCCAGCGATGTGTCTGCCTCTCCTGACACCGACTTCAAGGCGCAACTCGACTCCATCATCCAACAGTACCACAACATCTTCGAGGGCATTGGCACGCTCCCATACATACAAGATTCTACTCAAGCCAAACGCCACGCCTGTGCTACACGCACCTCGCAGGGTCCCAGCGCCCCTTAAGGACCGCCTCAAGCAACAGCTCCAGGACCTCCAGGACCAAGGGGTCATCTCCAGGGTCACGGAACCGACCGACTGGGTGAGTTCCATGGTCTGTCTGAAAAAACCGTCCGGTGAGCTAAGGATCTGCATAGATCCTAAGGATCTTAATCGGAATATCATGTGGGAGCACTACCCGATTCCCAAACGTGAGGAACACGCGTGTGAAATGGCCCACGCCAAACCCTTCACAAAACTCGACGCCTCAAAAGACTTCTGGCAAATCCAGCTGGATGAATCGAGCAGAAAGCTGTGTACATTCAACACGCCCTTTGGCAGATACTGCTGCAACCGAATGCCATTTGGCATCATCTCGACGTCCAAAGTATTTCACAGAATAATGGAACAGCTGATTGAGGGAATCGAAGTCGTCCGTGTCTACGTCGACGACATAATAACCTGGTCCACCACCCCGCTGGAGCACATCAGCCGCCTCAAGCGCGTCTTCAAGTGCATACACGAGCATGGCCTCCGCCTCAATGGAGCCAAATGCTCTTTCGGACATTAAATTTCTGGGTGACATATGTCCCATTTGGGTGTGCGGCTGGATGAGGACAAGATTGCTGCTTTCACATCCATGAAAATGCCCGAGGACAAGAAAGCGGTCCTCCGGTTCTTGGGCATAGTAAATTTCCTAGGAAAGTTTATTCCCAACCTCGCCTTGCATACCACGGTTTCCAGGTACCTGGTCCGAAAGACAACGGACTTCCAGTGGCTCCCTGCCCAAAAGCTCGAGTGGAGGGAACTGAAGGCCAAGCTATCCATGGCCCCAGTGCTGGCTTTTTTCGATCCGGCCAAGGAAACGAAAATCTCTACGGATGCCAGTCAGTCTGGCATTGGAGCCGTGCTTCTGCAGCGTGATCAGGCCTCGTCATGGGTCCCCGTTGCGTATGTATCACGGGCAATGTCCCCCATGGAACAGCGCTACGTGCAAATAGAGGAGTGCCTTGGCCTTTTGACTGGTGTCGTGAAGTTCCACGACTATGTTTATGGACTTCCCCAGTTTACTGTTGAGACCGACCATCGTCCGCTCGTCAACATAATACAAAAGGACTTGAATGATATGACGCCTCGCCTCCAGCGCATCCTGCTCAAGCTCCGGAGGCATGATTTCCAACTCGTTTATACCCGTAGCAATGACCTTGTCGTTGCTGATGGCCTCTCTAGGTCAGTCACCACTCCATGCGATCACGAAGGGTTCATTTGCCAGGTCGATGCTCAAGTTCAGTTCGCAGCCTTCCACTTACCAGCATCGGATGCACGCCTGGTGCAAATTTGACGTGAGACAGCGGCTGACCCCCCTACTACAGCGTGTCATGCGCCTAATGATGGACGGCTGGCGCAAGGACCAATGCCCACAGTTTTGCAACGTTCGTGATGATCTGGCGGTTGTTGATGGGGTTCTCCTGAAGCTAGACCGCATCGTGATCCCGCAGAGCATGCACCAACTGGTCCTAGAGCAGCTGCACGAAGGCCATCTGGGCATTGAAAAATGTCGCCGCAGGGCCAGGGAAGCTGTCTATTGGCCGGGAATCAACGACGACATTGCCAATGCGGTACTCAACTGCCCCACCTGCCAGTGTTTTCAACCCGACCAACCACGGGAGACCCTGATGTCCCACGAGTTGGTCACATCGCCCTGGACCAAGGTGGGCATTGACCTATTCCACGCATTGGGTAGGGACTATGCATTAATTATTGATTACTTCTCAACTACCCGGAGGTCATCAGGTTGCACAACCTCACTTCTTCTGCTGTCATTCGGGCGTGCAAAGAGACGTTTGTCCGGCATGGCATCCCGCTCACAGTGATGTCGGACAATGGCCCGTTTCACAAGCCAGGAATGGGCCAGCTTCGCCCGGCAGTACAACTTCGCACACATCACATCCAGTGCCCTGTACCCTCAGTCCAATGGCAAGGCGGAAAAAGGGGTTCACATAGTCAAGATGCTACTCTGCAAGGCTGCCGATGCCGGCTCTGACTTCTATCTCGCTTTGTTAGCCTATCGCTCCACCCTGCTCTCCATTGGGCTGTCGCCTGCACAGTTGCAGATGAACCGCACCCTAAGGACGACGGTGCCATCGATTCGCACCCCGAATCTTGATCATGTTCCCGTGCTTCACAGGATGCAGACGTCTCAGATGCAGCAAAAGGCGACACATGACTCACGTGCTGCTGATCTCCACGACATCCGGCCAAACGACAAGGTTCGCATTCATCTACCGGATGGTGGCTGGTCGGCACCTGCTGTTGTCCTTAGGCAGGTGGCCCCCCCCGCTCCTTCCTGGTCCGGTTACCAGACGGATCCATTCGGCGCCGCAATCAGCGTGCCCTTCGCCTTGTTCCGCAGTCGTCATGGGATCCTCCGAACAGTTCCTCTGCTGACCCTGCCATGGACTGTGCAGAGCTTCCGGTCATTCTGCCTCCCCCTGACTGTGCTGCAGCCCACCCAGCTCCTGACCTGGCGGCTATTGACCCACCCTTGAGGTGGTCAACCAGAATTCGTTGCCCACCTCAGAGACTGAATTTATGAACTTTGCTAATTTATGGACTCTCTGAGATTTTTCCTTCCTTGTTAGATTATTTTCTATTGGTTTGAATATAGCATTGTTCTTGTTCAATTTGCTGCACATTAATTATCTGCACCAGGCACCTTCCCTTGTATTTTCCTGTATATAGATTTGTACATATGTCTTCGCACCTCACATGTAGTTAGGAACATTCTTCATGCACTCACACTATTTATTGTCACACATTCACATCAATTTTTTTTTAAGGGGGGGGATGTCATAATATACACCAGTATATCATGGTGCAGACACATACTGATTGACATACACTAGAACCAATCAACATGTACAAACACTGCAGCCAATCACCAGTTAGAACACATGCACTATGAAGACAGAGGGCATCACTTTTCCCACTCATTCTGGATGCTGCCTCTCAGAAGCACAAGAGCTCATCAAATACAGTACAAACTCACACCACGTGCTGAGAGATTCAACTGGTTCAGACAGGCACAGGTCTCTAGTTAAACTAGCATTGTGTAAACCCACAGTTATAGTATGTCTAGTATTTTATAAGTGTTAACAAAATAGTGTTGAACCTTCTTCAGTGTTGGTGGCATATGTCTGCTTCGCAAGTCCACAGTGCCCAACACTTCACTGGAGGTGTGCTCCCGGGTGTCGTGGGGTTGCAGCTGGGAGTGCGAGACATAATCAGGTCCCGGCTCATCACTGGATGAGTCACGGGGTTGCAGCTGGGGTGGGGGACCCCAGATGGACATGCCACGTCCCCTGCAAGACGTAAGACAAGACACAATGTTAGATTGCGAGTGTGAGTGTGTGTGTGGGGGGGGGGGGGATATGGACATCGATATTCACTGCGCGTTCATTTGATTCTCCGATGCTCACCTCGATCTTGGTGACTACTTGATCTCTGACTCCACCGACCAGGTCCAACGGCCTCTCCTCTGTGACGGTAAGGGGCCACAAGTCCGGCGGGCCCCCTTTTGGTCTTTTCTCTCTCCCGGCGGTTGTGGGCTAACTTCTCCTGGGGAGGGACAGTAAATGCACAGTGTGAGGCACTCGGACATGAGCAGCACAGGGGGTCCGCGGCTGGTGGCATGTGTATTGCCATGTGGTGCAGGGTGGGATGCATGCGGACTGCTGGCGGGTGGGGTTCAATCACTCTCGGGCATGGGGAGGGCTGTGGGTATGGGATGGTGATGGGTGAAGAAGTGTCGCTGCCCTGCAAATGTGAGAGAAGCACTAAATTGGCTAGCCTTTCCTAAAATAGGAAACAAAAAGTTCCAGCTGGCTTTCCAGCCAGTGACCGAGAACCCCTGTCATCTCCATTAAATTCAGCCATTGTGTCTATTCCTGGCCAGCTTATTGTAGGAGAATTTATTAGTATGGAATGAAGGATGAGAGACTTTAATTATGTTGGAAACACTGAAGAAGCTGGTGTTGTTCTCCTTAGTGCAGTCAAGGTTAAGGAGAGAATTAGAATCACTGCTACAAAACAGGGGGTGATTCAGACCAATGTGTCTGTCGTCTGTTCGAAACAGTTATTCAATTAAACTCACCTTCCTGCTCTTTTTTACCCAGTCTTGAAAAACCTTCCTCTTCAATTATTGATCCAATTCCCTTTTGAAATGTTATTGAATCTGCTTCCTGTTCTTTTCACGTGGCATATTTCTGATCAGAATAGTTTATGATGAAAAAAAAAAATAACCCTCCTGTTGCGTCTGGTTCTTTCGCTAATCACCTTGAATCTCTGTCCTCTGGTCATCGGATTTTCTGTCCCTGCGAAGTTTTTCCTTATTTATTCTATCAAAATCATAATTTTGAACACATTAATGAAATCCCATCCCCCCACCAACCTTTGCTATTCTGAGGAGAACAACGTCAGATTTTCTAACCGCATCATACAACTGAATTCTTCCATTTGGATTAACCATTCTTCTCTGCTCCCTCTCTGAGGCAATGACATCCTTCCTAAAGTGTGGTGTCCAGAATTGGATGCAATACTCCAACTGGGGCCTGAAGGTTTATCAGCTCTTTGCTTTTGTACTCTATTCCTGTTAATAAAGCTAAGGATCCTATTTTGTTTTTAGCAACCTTCTCAATTTGTTCTGTCACCTACAAAGATTTATAACCTGATGGTGTAGTGGTAATGTTGTTCAATCAGCGATCCTGGGGTGAAGGCTGATGCAAGTTTTGGTCCTGCCGTAGCAGTTGGTGGAATTTAAGTTCAATTAATAAATCCTGGAATTGAAGGCTTTAGCAGTGATCAGCCATGAAACTATCATCTCATTGTTGCAAAAAAACAATCTGATTCACTCATGGCGTTTGCAGAATGAAATATGCCATCCTCACCTGGCCTAGCCTACATGTGACTCCAGAACAGCAATGCGGTTGACTTTTAACTGCTCAAGGGCAATTAGGGATGGGCAACAATGGCTGCCATTGTGAGTGATACCTGCACCCCATGAAAGATATTTAAAAATGCATGCATCCCCAGGCCTGTGTGTTCCTGTAGTCCTTTAAAAATTGCACCATTTAGTTCCTGTTGCCTCACTTCATCCCTCCCAACGAGATGTTTAATTTTACACTTCTCTGCATTAAATGTTATCTGCCAGATGTCTGCCCCTTTCACTGCTCTGTCCATGTTCTCCTGAAACCTTTTACTATCCTCCTCACTGTTTTTACTAAATTATCAAGTTTAATCTTATCTGCAAACTTTGAAATTGAGGCCATTAACAAATATATATCAAAGAAAATAGCGCTCCTAATGCGACTCATAGAGAGCACCTCTGAATATCTTCCTGCAGTCTGAAAAACAACAATACTTTTTTAAAAATAATCTTTATTGTCACAAGTAGGCTTACATTAACACTGCAATGAAGTTACTGTGAAAAGGCCCTAGTCGCCACATTCCGGTGCCTGTTTGGGTACATGGAGAGAGAATTCAGAATGTCCAATTCACCTAACAAGCACGCCTTTTGGGACTCTGCATTCAGTCCCTCAGCCAATTTAGAATCCAGTCAGTCCTTGCCCTTTAATTGCATGCATTCAATTTTGCCGATAACTCTATAATACCACCTTATAAAATCCATTTTCGAGGTCCATAAAAACAACATCCATGGCACAAAAATAAAATGCTGCAGATGCTGGAAAGGCTAAAACCAAAACAGAAAATACTCCGCAGGATCTTTGGAGAGAGAAACAGATTTAACTTTTCAAATCAATGACATTTCACCAGAACTCAACAAATGGGTTTCTCCTGTTCTTCTGCATTCTTTTATGGGATGCGGGTCTCGCCAACGAGGCCAGCATTTAGTGCCCACCCCTAATTGCCTTTGAACTGAGTAGCTTACTGGCCATTTAGGAGGCAGATAATCAACCATATTGCTGTGGCCTGGATCTGAAGTCCATGTAGGATGCCACATGACAATCCCTAAACAGCTTCAGTGACTCAGATAGGCTGTTGCAACAATTGATGATGGTTGTCCATTCTATATTCCAGATTTATTAGTTGAATTTTAATTCCACCAGCTGAACCCAGGTCCACAGAGCATTAGCTTGGGGCCTATGGATTACAAGCCCAGTGACCTCGGCATGACACCATCATCAGTTGTTCCTACGGCAACCTCCTCCTAAATGTGCCAATGCCATCCATGTCAATCACTCTTTGTGACAACATTCTCACTGCTCTGTGTAAATAAATTCTATCTGAGCAAAATACAAACTGTTAAAAGGCAGATTCAGGAACAATTCCAGGGAGCATGGCTCCACATAAAGTGTGACTAATTCCTGCAATAGGATCAGGCAGGAGAGCAGAGAAAAACTAAATAAAATCTTCAATGTTTTTAAGAGGTGTTCTGATGAAAGGGCCAAATGTTTCTACCGAAAGATGGGCCAAGTGGTCTTCTTTCATCTGTACATTTCTCTGTGATCCTCTTTGTTGCTATATTTACTCGCTATAAATATGACAGTCAATAAGGTTGCCCTTCTTTTGTCTAGATATTGATATTATATTGCTTTCAGAGTCGCCAGGTATCAAATGATACCACCACAAGGTTCAACCGGATAGCGATCAAAGACCCAACAACCAGTTAGTTAGTTCAAGTTCAATAATACTTTATTTACACACAAGATTAACTTATACATGCAACATAAACACTACGAGCTAAATTACACCTAACACTATGACAACCTGTACTTAACTTCAGGCACCCAGCTTAGGTCAGAGTGGCCTTTGTTCGAATCTGGATCTGCTGGGTCTGGAGAAGTAACTTGCGGTTCAGCTAGGCTCATCCGTCTGGTAGCGAGCGTTGAACTTGGACTTGCATCTGGTCGTGGTGCTACAGTTGGAGATAAATGTTGCCGGAGCGCCAGGTCCAAAAGAGATCGAACACATGGCAGTGTCTCTCTTTATCCTTGGGGGGTTTCATACTCCTTAGGTTCGGACCCAATAATTCGGCAGACTTCGATCACTACCTTCGATCTGAGCCAATAAAGGGGCGGGTGCCTTGATGGCTGGGCGTGTCCTAAGTGATCATTGACCTTGCTGTTTATGCTTCCTGAGTAAAGGGAGTGACGCCAATGTGTCTGGAATTGTATCGGATACCTGAGGACCAGTCCTTTGTCTTAGGGAAATAGGTCATTAGAATACAAATCTGCTGCGGGTTTCGATACTGTCTGGTTCTCTGCTTGCAAATATACATTTAGGCTCTGAGCCTGCCTGAATCTTGTCTTGGCCATATTTCCCTTGAGTCTTTGCAAATGTCCATGTTTCTTTGTAAGTGGCCATCCCAGATGGCTACATCTTCTATTTCAGCTAATTGGTAAAAGTCGATGCCCTGCTGCCAAGTTGCCATCTTGCCACCAGCCCGGTTTCACGACCTACACAGAGTTCAGAAATCGCTGCCAATCACCAGTTGTCAGTGAACAGTTTTACCCAATCACACAGCAGTTGTTTATTTCTGTTTTTAGCTGTAACCTAGTATGTATCATTCTCCCTTCTGAATCAGAAGGTGTTGGATACAGGTCCCACTGCTGAGACTTTGGGCACTGTCTTGGCTGATACCCCAAATGAAGCACTGAGGAAGCGGTGCACTGTTGGAGATGTCATCGATTGGATGAAATGTGAAATCAATGCTGCCTTCTGCCCTTTCAGGTAGAAGTAAAGGAGCTGGGGAGTTCTCACTAGCGTTCTGTCCTATATTAGTCCCTCAACCAGTACATAACAATTGTTGTCTGGTCATAATTACATTGCCATTTATGGAAGTTATTGTGTGCAATTTAGCAGCTGACTTTCTTACACTCTAATAGTGATTCTTCTTCGGTCTCCTTTTCCAATATTACATAGGGTCACCACAGTGCTGGTTGATTACCCTTCTCCATCTCCATTCATATAATAATAATCTCTATGAGTATCACAAGTAGGCTTACATTAACATTGCAATGAAGTCGCCACACTACGGCGCCTGTTTAGGTACACTGAGGGAGAATTCAGGATGTCAATTTGCCGAACAAGCATGTCTTTCGGGGATCAATAATTTTTGAGATTTGGTGGATGATCATTTTCACAGCCAGATTTCCATCCTGCTGCTAGCTCGCCCCATTTATCCAGCTGGTTACTGTGCACCAATTCACACTGGCTTGCCGGCACCAGTTTCTGGATTCTTCCATGGTCAACAAGTAGATTATGTAGGGCTCAAGCCCAGACCATTTTGGGATTGTCGCTTTACTGTTTTAGTTACCGAAGGAGGCCATCCAGCCCTTTGTGCCAGCTCCCCAACCCAATGATATTATGGCTGATCTGTGTCTCAGCTCTTCCATTTACATTTGCACAATCGCACCTACTGCAATGGTTTGTTCGTTGACTGCTGAATTTCACATCAATAACGTCGACTAACTGTGGGAGATTCCCCATTCCCCGATGTTGATTCCGTAATCGCCAGTCAGGTGGAGAATCCCTTCTGACGCCCAAATTGGGGTCCAGCACCGCCAGTGTCAGACGGGAGCCATGCTGCTGGCCAGGTGAGGATCGGGATGGCTGGTGGGGGGTGGCGAGGGGGGCAGTATCTGGCAGGCCGGGTCCACGCACGGCCGGCGCCATGTTTTACGGCACACCCGCTGCAGGTCATCACCGTGCCATGGACCTGGCCATTCTCCAAGTGTTTCTGTTGTGGGAGCTGGGAGTTTTATTCAACGCAGCAGGATTGGTTATTCTTTTGTCGCAAAACGCCACAGTTCCTCCGCTGCAGTCAACACTTAGTCTCAAAAGCGGTGAATCGAGCCCCCTATCTTCCATAACATGACATGAGGAACTGATTAGGCAGTCAGAAACTATTTCTGCTGTAATAAAAGTAAAATACTGCAGATGCTGGAGAACTGAAATAAAATGTGCTGGAAAAGCTCATCAGATCTGGTAAGATCTGTGGGCAGAGATTTTATTACAGCAGAGATTCAACATTTTGAGTCCAAAGTGACTCTTCTTCAGTATTGAAGTGAGGTAGAAATGTGAAGGGTCAGGTAGAGGGTAAGGAGATTAAATGTCAAAGATGTAATGGAACAAAAGGCAAAGGTAATAGTAAAGAAACTGGTCCAGGGTAGGCATAGGTCAGCTCTGTCTGAAAGCAAGAACATGAGAACAAGATACAGCCGAGCGCTCAGGGGAAAATAATTCAAAATGAAGGTCAGAGTTCATGGTCTGAAGTTGTTGAACTCATTGGGGAGTCCAGACGGTTGTCAAATGCACAATTGGAAGATGAGGTGCTTGTAATATCCTGTCAGATGGGCAGCCACCAGACGGATTAACATACGAACGATTTGTTAAGGTAAGAAACAGAAAGTGAGACAAAAGCTACCATCTCAATCTTCCAAGACTTCAAGCTCTTAACTGACTGAGAACCCATGCTCTGCCCCCAGGTCTCGTGTGCTCTGGCCCCATTGACCGATTGCATGAAATTACTCTTCGGGGGCTCACCTCCTTAAAGGGGCATGGTACCTCATCCCCCCCTGATGAACATTCTCAAATAACAAAGGAACTATTTGCAAAAATGTACAACAAATGTCTCTCAAAACAGTCTGACACAGGGTCAGTCGGTCAGGGGACTTACTACTTTTCGAGCGACACAATTCACTGATGGGTGCCTCTGCAATAGGGGTTCTTTGTTAACACTACAACCTTCACCATCCTGAAAGAGCTAAAACAATGAATACAACAGGGGTGACTGGTGTTTGACTTCTCTCTTTCCAGAAAGGCCAGTGAGTGCTATGATCCTGAATCTACAGAGCCCTGAATGAATGTACAATAAAACCATGATCTGAAAGCAAGGATTGAAGAGGACTAAGGTGCTGGAAACCACCATCTGAAACAAAGAATCTTTTACCCTTTTACTTATTTTTTAATTCATTTATGGGATGTGGACATCGCTGGTAAGGTTAGCATTTATTGCCCATCCATAGCTGTCCTTCAGAAGGTGGTGGTAAACTGCCTTCTTGAACCGCTGCAGTCCTCGAGGTGTAGGTACACCCACTGTGCTGTTAGGGAGGGAGCTCTAGGATATTGTCCAGTTACAGTGAAGGAGCGGCGATATATTTCCAAGTCAGGATGCTGAGTGACTTGGAGGGGAACCTCCAGGTGGTGGGGTTCCCAAGTATCTGCAGCTCTTGTCCTTCTAGATGGTAGTGGGCGTGGGTTTGTAAGGTGCTGTCTAAGGAAACTCAATGAGTTACTGCTGTCCATCTTGTAAATGGTACACACGGCTGCCAATGTTTGTCGGTGGTGGAGGGATTGAATGTTTGTGGAAGGAGGAGCAATCCAGATAGGGTGCTTTTTCCTAGGTGGTGTTGAACTTCTTGAGTGTTGTTGGAGCTGCACTCATCCAGGCAAGTGGAGAGTAATCCATTACACTCCTGACTTGTGCCTTGTAGATGGTGGACAGACTTTGGGAGGTCAGGAGGTGAGTTACTCGCCATAGGATTCCTCGCCTTTAACCTGCCCTGGTAGCAACAGTATTAATGTGGTTAGTCCAGTTCAGCTTCTGATCATTGGTAACCCCAGGATATTGATTGTGGATGATGGTACTGCCATTGAATGTCAAGGGATGATGGACAGATCCTCTCCTGTATGAGTTGGTCATTGCCCGGCACTTGTCAAATGTAACTTGCCATTTGTCAGCCCAAGCCTGGATATTGTCCAGGTCTTGCTGCATTTGGAAATGGCCTGCTTCATTATCTGAGGAGTTGCGAATGGTGCTGAACATTGCCTCATCTGCAAACATCCCCACTTTTGACCTTATGATGGAAGGGAGGTCATTGATGAAGCAGCTGAAGATGTTTGGGCCCAGGACACTACTCTGAGGAACTCCATAAACCTTTTTCAAGTGTTTATAGAGTTAGTGAGACTGAAACTGAAGGGTAGGTTTCGAACAAGTTGGGTGAACCTCAACATCGGACCCCCAGGAGAAACATCGAATTATTGACAGTAACGTATATTTCAGTGTCGTTCTGCACATTGACAGACACCTGGGGCGGGATTCTCCGTCGGCGGGATCCTCCGCATCGCTGGCAGCGCACTCACACCCTGGGATTCCTGATGGCGTGGGGATGCCCACAATGGGAAAACCCATTGGCCGGCTGCCGGGATGGAGGATCCCGCTGCCGGCAGGGGTGCGCTGCAGCGGAAAACAGGTGCGGCGGGATGGAGAATCTCATCCCTAAGGATTCCCAGCACGTTCAGGCAGCACCTGTGGAGAGAAACAGAAGTCAAGATGACCTTTCATCGGAACTGAAGAAAGGCATAGATGACATAATCAAAAGAACGCAAGATCAAATCCCACCAGGAGCAGTTTGAGAATTTCAGTTAAATTCATTGAATATGGAAATAAAGAGCTGGTATCAGTGAAAGTGATCATGACAAGCAACCTTGCTTTGTTGTTAACCTCAAAAGCTAAGCCATTTATTCTTCATATGTTCTTCCCCTCTTTGCAATCTAAAGGTTTTTTATAGCTTAATTTTAGCTGCATTTTATCACAGCTGCTCAGTATATCTTGTTAGGTTTCGAACCATCACTTATAACCATTTATTTCCCTTTCCTAAAAATTATCTTCCCTTTGTCCGTCCCCTGTTCACTAAAAGCATTGAGGTTTAGAGTTCGATGCAGTTTTGGTGTCTCAATCTGGCACAAAAAAATCTGAATTGAAACCAGGATTCTACATTCCCAGTGAGTAAGACAGATAGAGAAATGAAATGAAATGAAAATCGCTTATGAAAATCAGGACCAAATGCCAGGAAGGGGGATATGCAGGGCAGGTTCTGCAGCACAGTCCTGTGCCACCATGTATCCCATTGGGCCTGGTTGGGCGCAGGGGTACGCACTGTGTTAACATATCTGCCTTTCACCGCCTGCAAACAATGGATTTCGGAATCCAACCAAGAATGCTTGGCATCTGCCTTGTTGCCACAGCCCTTGGGGATGCATTGAGGTTGCATGAGCAGGAACTGCTCAGGGAGGGCCCTGCAGCAGCAGAGTTTTCCCCAGAGCAACAGGAGCCAGCAGGTGAGGATGGAGAGTCGACAGCCCAACAGGCCGAGGAGATGGGAAGGATGTGCCGCATCAGGCCGCGTGTGAACAGGCAGGGGTGTGTGACCATGAGATGCACATCATGCGCGTATGCGACTGATACCCAAGCTGCATGCACAACGCCTTCATCCTGGCACACTCGACAGTTCCTGACACCTATGAGGCGCTCTCCTGGGTGAGGGGTAGGCTCCTGGGCACAGGGGTATACGTTGCAGTCGTGGTTGATGACATCTATCCGGAGACCACAGACCACCACGGAGATCCGCTACAACAGTGCCCATGCCGCGACCAGGGCTGTGATTGAGCGGTGCATCGGGGTCCTGATGATGCAGTTTTTCTTAATAATAATCTTTATTGTCACAGGTAGGCTCACATTAACACTGCAATGAAGTTACTGTGACTTGCCACATTCCGGCGCCTGTTCGGGTACACAGAGGGAGAATTCAGCATGTTTTTCGGGACTTATGGGAGGAAACCGAAGCCCCCAGAGGAAACCCATGCAGACACAGGGAGAAGGTGCAAACTCCGCACAGACAGTGACCCAAGCCAGGAATTGAACCTGGGACCCTGGTGTTGTGAAGCAACAGTGCTAACTACTGTGCTACTGTGCCACCAGGTGATTGGACCGCACTGGAAGGGCCCTCCAGTATAAAGCTAGGAGGGTCTCTCAGATCGTGGCGGCCTGCTGTGTCCTCCACAACATCATGCAGCAAAGGGGGGTGACGTGCTGGAGGAGGAGGATGAACACCAGTTCTCGTCCGATGAGGAGGATGGAGAGGATGGCCAGGCTGGGCAGGACATGGGTCCTGGGCAGGCACAGGAGCTCGCACCACGTGTGCACCCTAACCGATGGTGGCACAAACATGCCGTCCCTGCCGACAATCCCTCCCCCCCAGCTGACCACCCCCTCCAGTGTCCACCCTCTGTGGTGGTATGACTAGGAGGTTTACGGTATCTATCTGCCATTGGTGCAGAGCACTCACTGCCCATTGGCTCAGGTCGGTCATGTGCCTCTCTGCTGATTGGTTGAGGCTAGTCATGTGTCTGCTCACCCATTGGCCGAGAGGCAAGTAGTCCCGCCTACGAGGCGGGGTATAAGAACCCATAGGACCTGGCAGTCGGCCTTTCTCTGTAAGTCAACTGCCGGGCACACAACTAGTTGATTAAAGCCTGATATTTGGAACTTCTTCACGACTCGAGTCCAATTGATGGTACATCACCCTCCCTGCACCAACCCCCCCCCCCCCCCCCCCCCCCACACACACACACACACACACACACACCTGCAGCCCCTTCTGCCTCACTATGGGCCCTGGTTTGGCCGTATCAGTCAGTCTGATCCACGGGATGGAGGATGATGATGACCCACTCTGTGATGAGCTCTGCATCGTTCGACAACGTCTGAATCGTGCCCAAAGTAGCACTTTTCACCGTCTGTCTGGATGATTCCTGCATGCGAGCTGGCAATTCCATCACATGGTCCCACCGAAAACCTGGGGTGGTGGAGGTGGGGAAAGGGCCCGCGGTGGTGTGGTGCGAGGGTAGAGAGGGAGGAAGCAGGGCCAGGTACCGGAGCGGTGTGTGATGGCTGACCTGGGGGCCCTGGCCCGTGTCCACCTCCAACTGCTCACCCCCCCCCCCCAGGGCCCCCTCTGTGCCCCTCCCCCAGGGCCCCCTCTGTGGCCAGCCCAGCCCAGTCCATCCCTCACACCCCTTTCTGACAGAACACCAAGGCAGGTTGTAACGTTTGTGAACAGGTGTTTAGTGTCCTGGGTTTGTGACCAAGGGTGAGGGGAGGGGAGAGGTGGGAGTGGTGGGGCACCAGAAGGTCCCTCTGGGGGTGGGTGGAGGGGCACCAGAAGGTCCCTTGTGTATTGATCCTGCAAGACACAAGACATGGTTGGATTGGGATGTTGGGGTGGTGGAAGGGTAGTGTGGAGGTAGTGGGGTTGGGGTGGTGTGGAGGTAGTGGGAGTGGGAGGTGAAAGGATAGTTTGGAGGTGGTGGGGTGTGAAGGTGGTGGATGGGGAGGTGGAGGGGTGGTGTGGAGATGGTTGGCGTGGTGTGGAGGTGGTGGCATGCTGGTGTGGGGATGTTGGGGGAGTGGTGCCAAGCGCGTGCCATAGGAACATCGTAACTCAGCTGGGGCTCACTTGGTTCCCCTATGCCAAGCTCCACTTTGGCGACTGGTGAGGAGCTGCAGATTGGTGGGCCCCTCCAGTCTTCTGTCTCTCCCTGCGGTTGTGCGCCACCTTCAACGAGTGGCTTAGGTGTGCAGGGCACCCGATCATGGCATGCAGTATGGATATTGGCATGTGGTGCAGGGTGGGTTACAGCAGACTTCAGATTGTCAGCCTCTCGAGTGTCAATCCCAACCCCTATGAATCGGATACTGGTTTGCATTGGAATTGCACAAGTTCCACATGGCGCTGGTGCTAGCCCATTAACATATCCTGAATTGTTCTGGGATCGGCTCTCGTGGTCGTAGAACATGACCGATTCAGCCCCGGCGGCAGCCTTAGTCTCTGAAGTGGAGAATCACTCTGAGATGGACAATCCCACCCATCATCTCAGTTCTCAGTGGTACAAAAGGTGAAGTCACACGGGATCAGGGGTGAGCTGGCAAGATTGATACAGAACTGGCTAGGTCATAGAAGGCAGAGAGTAGCAATGGAAGGGTGCTTTTCTGATTGGAGGGAAGTGACTAGTGGTGCGCTGCAGGGATTAGTGCTGGGACCTTTGCTGTTCATGGTATATATAAATGATTTGGAGGAAAATGTAACTGGTCTGATTAGTAAGTTTGCAGACGAAACAAAGGTTGGTGGAATTGAGGATCGCGATGAGGACTGTCAGAGAATGCAGCAGGATTTAGATTGTTTAGAGACCTGGGTGAAAAGGTGGCAGATGGAGTTTAATCCAGACAAATGTGAGGTAATGCATTTTGGAAGGTCTAATGCAGGTAGGAATATGCAGTGAATGGTAGAACCTTCAAGAGCATTGACAATCACAGAGATCTAGGTGTACAGGTCCACAGGTCACTGAAAGAGGCAACACAGGTGGAGTAGGTAGTCAAGAAGGCTTACGGCATGCTTGTCTTCATTGGCCAGGGCATTGAGTATAAAAATTGACAAGTCATGTTGCAGGTGTATAGAACCTTAGTTAGGCCACACTTGGAGTATAGTGTTCAATTCTGGTCGCCACACTATCAGAAGGATGTGGAGGCTTTAGAGAGGGTGCAGAAGAGATTTACCAGAATGTTGCCTGGTATGGAGTGTATTAGCTATGAGGAGAGGTTGAATAAACTCGGTTTGTTCTCACTGGAACTATGGAGCTTGAGGGGCGACCTGATAGAGGTCTACAAAATTATGAGGGGCATAGACAGAGTGGATAGTCAGAGGCTTTTTCCCAGGGTAGAGGGTTCAATTACTAGGGGGCATGGTTTTAAGGTGCGTGGGGCAAGGTTTATAGGAGATGTACGAGGCAAGTTCTTTACACAGAGGGTAGTGGGTGCCTGGAACTCGCTGCCAGAGGAAGTGGTGGAGGCAGGGACGATAGTGACGTTTAAGGGGAATCTTGACAAATACATGAATAGGATGGGAATAGAGGGATTTGGACCCCGGAAGTGTAGAAGATTTTAGTTTAGATGGGCAGCATGGTCGGCACAGGCTTAGAGGGCCGAAGGGCCTGTTCCTGTGCTGTACTTTTCTTTGTTCTTTGTTCTAAGTTCTCCCAATGAAATCAGTGGCAAAGGTTGAGATCTTTTGGGAAAGCCTCACAATCTGTAGAAATTGAAATCTTCTGACGAATTTAAGTCCTCTTTTACCCAACCCCTCAATTGCCTCACCCTCATCACCTCACCCTCTCACCCAACAATTATCTATTTTATGAACATAGCTGACCAGTCCCATTGTAATAATTGGAAACCATTGAATCACCCATTAAACCTGCCAAGTAAATGATCTCTTCAAACAAGCTATGTAAATAGAATGAAGCATTTGTAAAACAATTAGGCAATTGGATTGTAGTTTTAGAGCACATAAAAAACTCCACAAGTAAACAAACTGACTTCAGAAATGCTATCTCAGCAGATGCCTGGGGTGAAAAGGTTAAACATTGCTATTTTACTAGACTACCCTTTCATTAGTGTGACATGTACATTTTCATGTTGATCCATTGGATGAACTTGCTAAACTTATTGTAAGACTTTTCTACATTTACAACATAATTTTTGGCAGCTTGCTAGTTGGCAGAGGAAGCAATCTGGCAAAAACATTAAGAACATAAGAACATAAGAACATAAGAACTAGGAGCAGGAGTAGGCCATCTGGCCCCTCGAGCCTGCTCCGCCATTCAATTAGATCATGGCTGATCTTTTGTGGACTCAGCTCCACTTTCCGGCCCGAACACCATAACCCTTAATCCCTTTATTCTTCAAAAAACTATCTATCTTTACCTTAAAAACATGTAATGAAGGAGCCTCAACTGCTTCACTGGGCAAGGAATTCCATAGATTCACAACCCTTTGGGTGAAGAAGTTCCTCCTAAACTCAGTCCTAAATCTACTTCCCCTTATTTTGAGGCTATGCCCCCTAGTTCTGCTGTCACCCGCCAGTGGAAACAACCTGCCCACATCTATCCTATCTATTCCCTTCATAATTTTAAATGTTTCTATAAGATCCCCCCTCATCCTTCTAAATTCCAACGAGTACAGTCCCAGTCTACTCAACCTCTCCTCATAATCCAACCCCTTCAGCTCTGGGATTAACCTAGTGAATCTCCTCTGCACACCCTCCAGCGCCAGTACGTCCTTTCTCAAGTAAGGAGACCAAAACTGAACACAATACTCCAGGTGTGGCCGCACTAACACCTTATACAATTGCAACATAACCTCCCTAGTCTTAAACTCCATCCCTCTAGCAGTGAAGGACAAAATTCCATTTGCCTTCTTAATCACCTGTTGCACTTGTAAACCAACCTTCTGTGACTCATGCACTAGCACACCCAAGTCTCTCTGAACAGCGGCATGCTTTAATATTTTATCGTTTAAATAATAATCCCGTTTGCTGTTATTCCTACCAAAATGGATAACCTCACATTTGTCAACATTGTATTCCATCTGCCAGACCCGAGCCCATTCACTTAACCTATCCAAATCCCTCTGCAGACTTCCAGTATCCTCTGCACTTTTCGCTTTACCACTCATCTTAGTGTCATCTGCAAACTTGGACACATTGCCCTTGGTCCCCAACTCCAAATCATCAATGTAAATTGTGAACAATTGTGGGCCCAACACGGATCCCTGAGGGACACCACTAGCTACTGATTGCCAACCAGAGAAACACCCATTAATCCCCACTCTTTGCTTTCTATTAATTAACCACTCCTCTATCCATGCTACTACTTTACCCTTAATGCCATGCATCTTTATCTTATGCAGCAACCTTTTGTGTGGCACCTTGTCAAAGGCTTTCTGGAAATCCAGATATACCACATCCATCGGCTCCCCGTTATCTACTGCACTGGTAATGTCCTCAAAAAATTCCACTAAATTAGTTAGGCATGACCTGCCTTTTATGAACCCATGCTGCGTCTGCCCAATGGGACAATTTCTATCCAGATGCCTCGCAATTTCTTCCTTGATGATAGATTCCAGCATCTTCCCTATTACCGAAGTTAAACTCACTGGCCTATAATTTCCTGCTTTCTGCCTACCTCCTTTTTTAAACAGTGGCGTCACGTTTGCTAATTTCCAATCCACCGGGACCACCCCAGAGTCTAGTGAATTTCGGTAAATTATCACTAGTGCATCTGCAATTTCCCTAGCCATCTCTTTTAGCACTCTGGGATGCATTCCATCAGGGCCAGGAGACTTGTCTACCTTTAGCCCCATTAGCTTGCCTATCACTCCCTCCTTCGTGATAACAATCCTCTCAAGGTCCTCACCTGTCATAGCCTCATTTCTATCAGTCGCTGGCATGTTATTTGTGTCTTCCACTGTGAAGACTGACCCAAAAAACCTGTTCAGTTCCTCAGCCATTTCCTCATTTCCCATTATTAAAACTCCCTTCTCATCCTCTAAAGGACCAATATTTACCTTAGCCACTCTTTTTTGTCTTATATATTTGTAAAAACATTTACTGTCTGTTTTTATATTCTGAGCAAGTTTACTCTCATACTCTATCTTACTATTCTTTATAGCTTTTTTAGTAGCTTTCTGTTGCCCCCTAAAGATTTCCCAGTCCTCTAATCTCCCAGCAATCTTTGCCACTTTATATGCTTTTTCCTTCAATTTGATACTCTCCCTTATTTCCTTAGATATCCACGGTCGATTTTCCCTCTTTCTTCCGTCCTTCCTTTTTGTTGGTATAAACCTTTGCTGAGCACTGTGAAAAATCACTTGGAAGGTTCTCCACTGTTCCTCAACTGTTCCACCATAAAGTCTTAGCTCCCAGTCTACCTTAGCTAGTTCTTCTCTCATCCCCTTGTAATCTCCTTTGTTTAAACACAAAACACTAGTATTTGATTTTACTTTCTCACCCTCTATCTGTATTTTAAATTCCACCATATTGTGATTGCTCCTTCCGAGAGGATCCCTAACTATGAGATCATGAATCAATCCTGTCTCATTACACAGGACAAGATCTAGGACCGCTTGTTCCCTCGTAGGTTCCATTACATACTGTTCTAGGAAACTATCGCGGATACATTCTATAAACTCCTCCTCACGGTTGCCTTGACCGACCTGGTTAAACCAATCGACATGTAGATTAAAATCCCCCATGATAACTGCTGTACCATTTCTACATGCATCAGTTATTTCTTTGTTTATTGCCTGCCCCACCATCTCGTTACTATTTGGTGGCCGATAGGCTACTCCTATCAGTGACTTTTTCGCCTTACTATTCCTGATTTCCACCCAAATGGATTCAACCTTATCCTCCATAGCACCGATGTCATCCCTTACTATTGCCCGGATGTCATCCTTAAATAACAGAGCAACACCACCTCCCTTATCATCCACTCTGTCCTTCCGAATAGTTTGATTCCCTCGGATATTTAACTCCCAGTCGTGACCATCCTTTAACCATGTTTCAGTAATGGGTAACAATGCCTTCCAATCACAGGATGGTCATAGCTCACCTTAATGGAAGTTTATATGACTTATGATCCTCATCTCCTGATGAACTGTGAAGGATGCAAGTCCAATCTACTTACCTTTAAAACTGTTCCCACCTCCAATCCACAGTTCCCTTCTCCATGCAGCTGGAAGAAACCCAACAGCTGCTACAGTCCAGTCACTTCCATGAGAATTAAAAAGCTTACCAAAGATGGGCACACAACGAGCCCACAGTGTTGTCAATTAACATAGAACATAGAACAGTACAGCACAGAACAGGCCCTTCGGCCCTCGATGTTGTGCCGAGCCATGATCACCCTACTCAAACCCACGTATCCACCCTATACCCGTAACCCAACAACCCCCCCTTAACCTTACTTTTTAGGACACTACGGGCAATTTAGCATGGCCAATCCACCTAACCCGCACATCTTTGGACTGTGGGAGGAAACCGGAGCACCCGGAGGAAACCCACGCACACAGGGGGAGGACGTGCAGACTCCACACAGACAGTGACCCAGCCGGGAATCGAACCTGGGACCCTGGAGCTGTGAAGCATTGATGCTAACCACCATGCTACCCTGCTGCCCTGATTCCTTAATAGGAGCAGATGGCTTCTAGGACCGGACCCATTCCCTCCCCAAATATTGTGAAAGTGACCCAGGGTGGAACATGGGGCACATTGGCCAATTTTCCTGGCCCATTCTGTGTTTGGCCCCAATTGAGTGAAGCAGGGTTAGAGTGCAAGGGCCAATATTAGGCAATGGCAGCCAGCATCAATGAGTCCCCATTCCAAAATGTGATATTCTGTCCTTATTTCCTTTGCGATAAACAAAAACTTAATTTTCATCAAGAATCTTTAATCTCATGGAGCCAGGAAATTTTTGATACGGAACCACAGATAAATCTATGACAAAAAATCTTGATCAAGGAGGTCAGTTTTAACATTAGCTTAAAAGAGAAGCTGAGAGATTTAAGGACGGTATTCCAGAGCTTTGGACCTAGGCAACATATCCAGCCTCGAATGGAAATTGGAGATGCACAAGAGGAGAAAATTGGAGGCATGGCAGGACCGTGGAGGGTTAAAGGGCTGAGGAGATTACTGATAGAGGGAGGAACAAAGCACGGGGTATTTGAACAAAAAGAATAAGAACTTGAAAATGGTGGCATTGCCAGACCTGGAGCTAATTTTATTTATTGCTGTATGGCTGGGTGTAGAACAACAACTATAATTTAAATCAAGTTGGTCAAGGAGTGGCAGTGTATATTGCTGTAATACCTACTTCGTATTTATTGAGTCGTTATGTGTTCCATGGACTATTCCCGGTGACCACAGTGGCACACAGGAGAGTGTTTAATTTTCCATTTGTGTATCAGGCATCACCACCGCCTGGGACTCTGCAGCCGGACCTGCGAGACCTCGCCAGGGCGCCTTTTAGTACTGGTCCACATAAACTTGGACCAGGCCTAACGGCACACTGCGGGGTGTGGCAGGTCATTGGAAACCCCAAGATGGTCAGGGATTGGGCAGAGTGGAACCCTGGCATTGCCCCTAGAACCCAGGTACCTCGGCACTGCCAGCGTGGCATCCCTGCAGTGTCACAGGGCACCTTGGCAATTCCAGGGTGGCACTGCCTGGATGCCTGGTTGGCACGTCCAGGGTGTTCGGGCACTGCCAGAGTGCCAGGCTTGCAATGCCAGGGTGTCTTGGAGCTAGGTTGGCACTGCCGGGGACGGACCCGCGGGGCCCACCGGAGGGAGGGTTAGGGGGGATTTCCAGGGTCCGGGGAGGGTTGGGAATGGGCGGGGGGGGGGTCCAGAAAGCAGAGCAGCGGCCTGAAATAGGGGGTGGGGGTGAAGATCGGGGCTTCTGGACACAGTGGCACCCTAACCTGTAAACATCCATTCCTGCTGGCGAGATCTCTCCAAGTGCGGCCTTGGCGGGGAGAAAGTCCCCGAGGCCACAAAACACGGAAAAGTGTTGTTAAACCGCCAGACGTGCCTGAAAGCGGATTTAGTCTAAAGTCTGCTGAATTGCACCCGCAGTGTTTGTACCTGGCTTCTTGTGAGGACCATTCATTTTTCCAAGCTTCTTCAGGGCTGAAATCACATTGCCCGAAGTTGTCTCACAGTACCCAAGTCAGAGGTTAAAGAAAAAAACTCCTGTACTTATATAGCAGCTTTCCCAGCCTTTCAAGATGTCCGCAGTGCTTTGCAGTCAATTAAATATTTTTGAAGTGCAGACTCGGTTGCAACGTAGGAAGTTCAATCTGTGCACAGCAAGCTCCCATGAACAGAGATGTGGCAATGATCTGAAAATCTGCTTCACTTGGTTGATGGATAAATATTCTCCAGGGCAGTGGAGTGAACTGTTCTACAATACAGCACTGCGAGATTTTTAAAATCCTCCTGAGGGGGCAGCAGGCCCAGGTTTCATATCTCACTTGAAAGGTGGCACCTCCGACAACACAGCTCTCCCTGAGCACTGTGTGGTAGTCACCACTGTTGTATTATATTGTATATATGGGTATTACGGTAAGGCCCCTGTACTACAGGTACGGGGGTAGATCCCTGTCTGCTGGCTCCGCCCAGTAGGCGGAGTATAAATATGTGTGCTCCCCGTACAGCAGCCATTTCGTCAGCTGCTGTAGGAGGCCACACATCTCTGTGCAATAAAGCCTCGTTTACATTCTACTCTCGTCTCGTCTACATGCTCAGTTTTCCAGAGTGAAACGTCAATCCACAACCCTTTGGCTCAGAGGAAGAGTGTTACCCATTGACACCCAAAATAAAAGCGCTAATGATTTATAGACCTCTTAGTACATAAAAACTCATTTTTTTCTGAAATGCTGTTGGTTAGACATTTCTTTTTGCTTTATCTGTCAAATTAATGGACAGTCTTGGCTGAGTAAAGGGCTGCCCTTCAGAGTGCTGCAACCACTGAATTAATTCACTGTGCCATAGTGTTTTGGGGCATGAATTTCCACTTGAACAACAGCTAAACATAATTCATTTCACCTGATGACTGATTTGTCTGTTACGCTCTCTCGCTGCCAGCATGTCTCACACTGAACAATAACAATTTCAAATAAATAAGTAATAAAATGGGATGCTGCCTGCAGGCAGGACTAATGATTTCCCTCCAGAATAATTCCATTCATCCAGAGTCAAGATCACAAATTAGAATCGCTGGCTGTAAATGTAAATCATTGAGTGAACTCTCTTCAGAAAACACCTTCCATCTTTATCTTGGAAGACATGGCTGAGGTTTTGTTATTCTTCTGTATAAATAGATGGACACTGCTTCCCGAAGGGACTCTTTCTTTCTCGTTTCAAATCTGCTACAAACTTTCAATCTCCAAAGCCTTTGTAATAAAGCTTTTATTTTCTTTCTGCTGGGGTAGGTAGGACCTTTCATTAAACATTATGCTCACTACTCAAAAGCATTGCCTGCCCGAGCCTTGCCTTTCAGATGGGGAATTATATCACCCCCTCAGGTGGTTGTAAACAATCCCATGGCAGGTATTTTCAAAGAAGAGTAGGGTTGTTATCTCCTTTGCCCTAGCCAATATTTATCCCTCAACCAATATCACTTAAACAGATGATGTGTTCGTTATCCCATTCCTATTCTGGGAGCTTGCTATCTGCATATTAGCTACTGCATTTCTAATAATGCAATGGTGACCCACCATTGGCCAGAGGCGTGATCTTCCCATACCGCCAAAGTTGACGGCGTTTTATATGCCTCGCAACGTCTGCCGCCCTGGGAAGACCCGCGGAGTGGGGGATGGGGTAGTGTCACCATTGGCCGCATTGGATGATCCTGCTGGCGGGAAGAGTTGGAACAGTGAGTAAATTTAAGGAGGAGTTAGACGGATTTTTTATTGGTAATGGGGTGAAGGGTTCCCGAGAACAGGCAGGATGGTGGAGTTGAGACCATGATGAGATCAGCCATGATCATATTGAACAGTGGAGTGGGCTCGAGAGGCTAAATTGCCTATTCTTGATACTAGTTCTTATGTTCTAAGAAAAAACTATTGTGTCTAATTCCACATTCCAGCTCTTGGTCTGGAGCCCCGTAGGTAACACCACCTCAAGCACAAATCATGGGCTGGATTCTCCGCACCCCGACGCCAAAATCACAGCCGGTGCCAGGGCAGAGAATCCATTTCCGTGCACAAAATCGGGACCAGCGCCGGTCACTCAATTCTCCAGGCCCCGAAAAGTGGCGTACTCTCAGATTACGCCACGTATCCCCAATTTGCGGCAATTGCTGGAGCCCGCCCTGCCATTCTCTGCCCCTGACCGACCAAAGTCCCGACGGCGTGGATCTAATGTTGTCCTGCTGGTCGGAATACTAGCTTGGCGGCTGCAGACTCAGTGTGCGGTCTCCATGATCGGGGACGGGCCATGTGGAGGACAGTGGGGCCTTGTACGGCACTGGGCAAATTTTGGGCAGGCAGTCCAGGGCGGGCATGCGGCTGATCGGGGGCACTATTTGGAAGGTCCAGCTCCGGGGTCTGAGTCCGCCATGGAGCACGGCCTTTGACCCGGAAGTGCGGGATCCCGTATCTGCAGCAAAAGCTGTGAGCTTCCCGATGGTTCACTGCTAGCCCCCTGCAGGGCTACGAATGTGTGGTCGTTTCACGGCAGTTTTTCTGTCGTGAAAGGCCACAGTGTTTACAATGGCATGGGGACATAGTCCCAAAAACAGAGAAAGCAGCCCCTGGTGTTCTTGATTAATTGGGCAGCACAGGTGGATAGCACTGTGGCTTCACAGCGCCCGGGTCCGAAGTTCAATTCCCCGCTTGGTTACTGTCTGTGCGAAGTCAGCACATTCTCCCCATGTCTGCATGGGTTTCCTCCGGGCGCTCCGGTTTCCTCCCACAGCCCAAAGACGTGCAGGTTAGGTGGATTGGCCATGATAACTTGTCCTTAGTGTCGAAAAAGGTTAGGAAGGGTTATTGGGTTATGGGGATAGGGTGGAAGTGAGGGCTTAAGTGGGTCGGTGCAGACCCGATGGGCGAAATGGCCTCCTTCTGCACTATATGTTCTATGTTCTAAATGGATTTCTTGATTAATCAGAGGACCAGAGGTTATGGCCAGAAGACAGGAGAACGGGGATGAGAAACATATCAGCCATGATCGAATGGCAGAGCAGGACCAATGGGCCGAATGGCCTAATTCTGCTCCTATATCTATTGCCTAAGATGCAATTTGGCTCATTGGGTCTGCAAGGGTTCTTTCGTTGGACAATCTGGTTATTCCACCCCTCTGCTCTTTCTCCACTTTCCTGCAATTTGTTTCTCTTTCAAGTATTTATTCAATTCCATTGTGAAGGTTATTACTGTATCTGTATCTACTAACCAATCAACCTGTGCATTCCCAAGCCTAACCAGTTATTGCATCAGAAAGATTTTTGGTATGTCACCTCTATTTCTTTAGCTTGCTAATCACTTAATTTAAGGGGAGGATAGATAAAAACACAAGGAAGAAAGGAATTGTAAATTTTGTTGATCAATGAAGAAATAGGATGGAAGGAGTCTTGTATGGAGTATAAACACTGTTAGGGACAGATTGGGCCTTTTCCTGTGTTCTAAATTCTGTGTTCTAACTAGGTGGAAGTTTCCTATATGTTTTCAAATATTTGGCATGATTCAGCAGACTCAAGCTAAACTCTGCTGAATGGCATGTTTAGCGGAGTGATCAGTGGCTGCAGCACCGAGAAACGCCCCGCTATCCAACGGCATTCAGTCATTTCACCAAAGATAAGAGGAGCATTGCTCTGTCCTCACTGCAATCACCATCATTCTCTGCAGCATCCGGCTAGTCGCTTTAACGCCCTGCCATGAATGTAGCCACCATCACGATGACTTCCTGCAGGCACCACAGTCGTGAATAGATGTCAGACCCCATGGCGGGAGAGATCTTCAGACCCTAGTTCTGGAGAGGCTACGAGTGTGACCCTAGTCCTGCGCCCCTTGCGGGTCCTGGTCCTCGCCCGAGGTCCTTCCTCCTCCTCATCCGTGCATTTACCTTTTCGCCCTCTTTAATATCCTCCCCATCCGAGGATATGTGGCGCTTCTCCGTCTTCTCCTGGTTCAGTGGTTGCCCTTGCAGTTCCAGGTTGTGATGAGTGCAGCAGACCACTATGATGCATGACACCCTCTGGGAATTTTATTGGGGGGACCCCCCCCCCTTTGACCGGTCCAGGCACCGTAACTGTATCTTGAGCTGTCCAATTGCCTGCTCGACCAGCACCTTCTGAGTGGGTACCCTTTCTTCCTCAGGAGGAATTCCTCCAGCCACTGTTCTCCCTTAAAAATTGCTGGCATCTGCAAGTGCCCCAAGATGTAACTATCGTGGATGCTCCCCAGGAAACAGACACACACCTGCATGATGCACATCATTAGGGGCCTCACGGTAGCATAGGGGCCTCACGGTAGCATGGTGGTTAGCATCAATGCTTCACAGCTCCAGGGTCCCAGGTTCGATTCCCGGCTGGGTCACTGTCTGTGTGGAGTCTGCACGTCCTCCCTGTGTGTGCGTGGGTTTCCTCCGGGTGCTCCGGTTTCCTCCCACAGTCCAAAGATGTGCGGGTCAGGTGGATTGGCCATGCTAAATTGCCCGTAGTGTAAGGTTAATGGGGGGATTGTTGGGTTACGGGTATACGAGTTACGTGGGTTTAAGTAGGGTGATCATTGCTCGGCACAACATCGAGGGCCGAAGGGCCTGTTCTGTGCTGTACTGTTCTATGTTCTATGTGGTCACAAACGAACTGAGCATTGAGGGAGTAGTATTCCTTCGCAGTGCACAAATGGCGCCCCATGCCATCATGGGGAATGCAGAGTCACCTTTGTGCAGTTGATGCCATGCATCTGAGGCATGCCTAATACGTAGGTTAAGCCCAGGGCCCTGGTGGCCTGTCTTGCCTTGTCCCATTTGAGGTGTTGTACAGGTGGACCCTTGCAAATAGCGCATCTGTGACCTCCCTTATGCACTTGTGTGTGGGAGACTGGGAGATGTGCACAAGTTATCGTGCAGCCTTGAAATGAGTTGCTGGCATAGTGGTTCAGAGCGGCAGTAATTTTCAGGGCCACAGTCAATGAGTGATCTTCCAGACAATGTGGTGCCAACTCTTGCATCACCTGGCACAGGTGGTCCACCATTCCCTGGGACACATGCAGTTTTCTCTGGCTCTGGCCCTCTGACATCTAGAGGTAAGAAGTTCTCTAATTGAATAGCCATGGCCGGTAGTGTCTCCTCCGAGGCTCCACCATCGCTGGCCCAGGTCCGGAAAATCAATGGGCCCTGCCTCCCCCTGGTCTGCAAGGCACTGGTCTTGGCTATGTGCAGCGGCACATCGATGCCCCTGCTGCTGGTCGATGACAATTAAAAGAATTGACAACTCAGCTGGCTCCATTATTCTACCGAATCAAAAACTGAAAGGAAAAGAACATCACAGTGAGCAGTGAAGAGTCCTGACAATGCCCTGACCCAAAGCCCTCTCAGGATCTGGGACATTCAATCACGTGCATCCCCCCATGTGACCGTCTTCCCACTGAGCCTCACTCCCTCTCTTGATGCACAATAGCCACTTCTCCTCTCAACGCCACCTGAATGATGTGCCTTGACCCTTGAGAGCCTCAGGGGGCTATGTTACTTTGCCAAGGGTGGGGAGTGAGGGCAGTGAGTGTCATAATATACACACAAGTATATGATGGTGCATAGGCAGACACTGACTGACACACTGAACGACCAATCAACACACAGAACACAGCTGCCAATCACCAGACAGGACACGGCCACTATAAAGCCAGAGGGCACTAGTTTTCCCGCTCTCTCGGGATGCAGCCTCTGAGACAGCCAGAGCCCGTGATCAGTAACACGAACATCTACCATGTGCTAGCAGTATAGTCTGGTCAGGTTAGCCTCAGGTCTCCAGTCAACCTAACATAGTGTCGACCCACAGTGCAAGTATGTTTAACAGTTCACAGTTAAATAAAATAGAGTTGTACTTCTATAAGTGTTGGTAGCCTGTCTCTCTCACTGCTCTGGTAAATGCAGTCCTTGCAGACCCAGCATACCCAACACATCAGCGAGTGCATTCAATGGACCTGTGTTCTGACCTCATGGAGGAATGGGACGCTGCCACCCACCATTGAGTGGACAGAGTGACTGATGTGCGACTTCACCATAATACCTTGTATTTGGGGCCACACTGATGTCACCTCTCTTATGGAGATGTGAATATTAGCTTTGGAGTTAAGTGTTTGAGGGAAAGGCTTCCAATTATTTGAATGCTGAAGAGACTACCAAGAATTGCTAATGGTGACATTAGTGCAAGTCACCACGGTGGGGTATGGTGATTCAATTTTCACAATTGACTCATCAAAGAAGGGTCAGGGAGCTGATTAGGCAACTGACTTCATCATTCAAGTGCACCCTCCTTTCCGCAGAACTCAGGGCCTGCAGATTAAACAAGCTTTCCAACTCGAATGCCAGCCACCCGGACACAATCCCCGACAGCCTGCTCTCCATAACCAGTGGTCTTGAACTTCCAGACATCTCATGCCCTCTGGCTTCAAATTGCAGGAGGGATCGCTGATAAGATGCAAATGTATTTCAATTAGATTCCTGTTCTTCCGTGGTGGGATTCCCATTACACCGCCAGTGAGGGGCCTGAAAATAAAAACATGATCTCGCCGGCGAGAATCGTGTTTCCCGATTCTCGCTGTATTTTATGCCGGTGTCATCATTCTCGCTGACGACTAACGTGGGCTGAAAATTGTCCCATGTGTAAACACGGCCAATACATTCCAAAAATATAACAGTTTCTGGGTCTTCAAAACTCCAGAAATTTTTTGGAAATGTTGCGTTGTAAACCTTAAGATCATAAGACATGGGAGCAGAATTAGACCATTCGTCCCATCGAGTCTGTTCTGCCATTCAATCATGGCTGATATGTTTCTTATCCCCATTCTCTTGCCTTTTCTCCATAATCCTTGATCCCCTTATTAATCAAGAACCGATCTATCTCTGTCTTAAAGACACTCAGTGATATGGCCGATTGTGCTTCAAACTGTCAATTTACTTCCAAGCTGAGACATTTGGGTCTCAAGGATAGCAAATCAGCATTCCTGCCTGAATATAGGGTCCATGTGATTCACATTACCGTGGAGATGAACTTTGTATGAGGAAGGCTCTCTGATCACCCTGAAAACTCAGACAAGGGGCGGCATTCTCCCCTACCCGGCGTGACGGAGGGTCCCGGAGTAGGGGAGTGGCGGCAACCACTCAGGGGTCGCGCCTCCCCAAAGGTGGGGAATTCTCCCCACCTTTGGGGGCCAGCCCCGCGCCGGAGCGGTTGCCACCAGAAGACCGGCGCAAAAAACCCCGGCAGCGGGGCTGGCCGAAAGGCTTTCGCCGGTCCGCGCATGCACCGGCAGTGACGTCAGCGGCAGCTGGCCGCTGACGTCACTGCCGGCGCATGCGCGATGTGGGGTTCTCTTCCGCTTCCGCCATGGCGGAGGCCGTGGCGGACGCGGAAGAAACTAGTGCAGCCAGGGAACTGGCCCGGTCTCTGGGGGGGGGGGGGCCCGATCGTGGGCCAGGCCACCGCGGGGGCACCCCCGGGGTTCGATCGCCCCCCCCGCCCCCCCAGAACCCCGGGGGCCTGCTCGCGCCGCTGAGCCCGCCGTTCCAGAGGTGGTTTAAACCTCGGCGGCGGGAGAGGCCTCCCAGCGGCGGGACTTCGGCCCATCCGGGCCGGAGAATCGCCGCAGGGGCCTCTCCAATCGGAGTGGCGAGATTCCTGCCCCCGCCACTTCCCGGGTGGCGGAGAATCTCTGCCACGGCGGGGGTGGGATTTTAGGCGCCCCCGAGCGATTCTCCGACCCTGCTGGGGGTCGGAGAATTTCCAGGTTAGCATGCCAGGATCCAGAAGAGGGTGAGCAGCTCTAGGTAGCAAGACAATGTGGGAGGAATGTGGGTGAGAGTTTATTCCCGCATTGAACGAGAGCAGCAGTGTAGCTTGATGGAGAAGCTGGCCAGTTTGGCTGATGAATGGCGCTACAAACCAAACGAATAGCTGCCGGGATTCACTCCTTCCTCTGGATGAGATGAGACAGACTGGATTTAGTTAATCAATTTGAAAGCTTTCTGCTCTTTGGCAGATTGAAACTGGGAGCTTAAATACAAAATTGGAAGATTAAACACAGAAAAAAAAAATTAATGAGGAGTTAAAAATAAGGCTGATATATTCACCTCATTTGCTCTAATGGAAGAATCTCCAAGGAAATAAACCTCGCTGTGAAAGACAGTTTGGAGATTGGAAGTTCCCATTCGGAGAAAGGGATAAAATAGAAGTAAACACTTTGGAGATAAGAATCACCTTTGATTGCTTCTGGGAGAACTGAATGACTGCTGAAAGGAAAATATAGAGTATATCTGTGAATGGTATTTATGGTTGTGCTTAATGAAAAAGGGTCATGTTCATTTTGTGGTTCTAAGTATAAGCGCAGTATACGGAACAAGGTAAGTGAGCTTGTTTTGCACGTTGAAATTGGCCAGTATGATGTTGTGGGCATCAGAGACGTGGCTTCAAGGGGATCTAAATATACAAGGATATGTGTCCGATCAAAAGGAGAGGCAGATGGCCAAAGGGGGCGGGGTTGCATTGTTAATAAGGAATGACGTTAAATCGATAGTAAGGAGCGATATAGGATCAGAAGGTATGGAATCTCTGTGGGTAGAGTTGAGGAATCGCAACGGTAAAAATACCCTGATGGGAGTTATGTACAGGCTCCCTAGCAGTAGTCAGGATGTGGGGCTGAAAATAAATCAAAAGATAGAAAAGGCATGTAAAAAAGACAACATTATAATTATCATCAGGAACTTCAATATGCAGGTGGACTGGGAAAATCAGGTTGGTAGTGGATCCCAAGAAAAGGAATTTGTGGAATGTCTAAGAGATGGTTTTTTGGGAGTAGTTTGTGACAGAGCCAACTAGGGAACTTGCAATTCTGGATTTGGTGATGTGTAATGAGGCAGACTTGACTGGGAACTTAAGGTGAAGGAACCCTTAGGGAGCAGTGACCACAATGTGATAGAATTTACCCTGCAGTTTGAGAGGGAGAAACTGGAATCAGATGTAACGGTATTACAATTAAACAAGGATAACTACAAAGACATGAGGGAGGAGCTGGCCAGATTTGATTGGAAGAGGAGCCTAGCAGGGAAGACAATGGAACAGCAAGGGCAGGAGTTATTCGGGAGGCACAGCCGAAATTCATCCCAAGGAGGATGAAACATGCTAAGGGGATGACAAGACATCCTTGGCTGACAAGGGAAGTCAAGGACAGCATAAATGCAAAAGAAAAAGCAGACAATATGGTTAAGATTAGTGGGAAGCCAGAGGATTGGGAAACCTTTAAAAGCGAGCAGAGGACAACTAAAAAAGCAATAAGGGGGGAGAACATGAAATATGAAAAGAAGATAGCAAGAGTTTGTTTCAATATATAAAAGGTACGATAGAGGCAAATGCAGACAATGGACCACTTGAAAATGTGGCTGGAAAAACAATAATTGGAAACAATGAAATAGCAGAGGAACTTCATGGTGGAAGACACCAGTGGGATGCCAGAGCTCTAGGGGAATCAAGGGCCAGAGGTGAGTGTAGTGGCCATCATTAAGGAGAAGGCTCTGGGGAAACTGAAAGGTCTCAAGGTGGATAAATCACCTGGATCAAATGGACTACACGCAGGGTTCTGAAAGAGATAGCTGAGGAGATTGTGGAGGCAGTGGTGATGATCTTTCAGGTATCACTAGAGGCAGGGAGGACTGGAAAGTAGCGAATGTAACACCGCTGTTTTAGAAAGGAGGGAGGCAGAAGATGGCAAATTATAGGCCGGTTAGCCTGACTTCGGTCATTGGTAAGATTTTAGAGTCCATTATTAAAAATGAAGTCGCGGTGTGCTTGGAAGTGCATGATAAAATAGGACTGAGTCAGCACGACTTCGTCAAAGGGACGTCATGAATGACAAATCTGTTAGAGTTCTTTGAGGAGCTAACAAGGAAGGTACACAAGGAGAAACAGTGGACGTGATTTATTTAGATTTCCAGAAGGCCTTTGACAAGGTGCCACATAGGAGATAGTTGAATAATTAAGAGCCCATGGTGTTAAGGATAAGATACGGGCATAGATAGAGGATTGACTGACTGGCAGAAGGCAGCTAGTTGGAATAAAGGGGTCTTTTTCAGGGTGGCAGCCAGTGACCAGTGGTGTGCCTCAGGGGTTGGTGCTGGGACCACAACTTTTTACAATATACATTAATGATCTGGAGGAAGAACTGAAGGCAATGTTGCTAAGTTTGCAGATGATACAAAGATTTGTAGAGGGGCAGGTAGTATTGAGGAAGCAGGGGGGCTGCAGAAGGGCTTTGACAGGCTAGGAGAGTGGGCAAAGAAGTAGCAGATGGAATACAATGTGGAAAAGTGTGAGGTTATGCACTTTGGAAGGAGGAATAGAGAAGTAGACTATTTTCTAAATGGGGAATGCTTTGGAAATCACAAGCACAAAGGGACTTAGGAACCCTTGTTCAAGATTATCTTTAGGTTAACGTGCAGATTCAGTCGGTCGTTCAAAAGACAAATGCAATGTTAGCATTCATGTCGTGTGGGCTAGAATACAAGACCAGGGATGTACTTCCGAGGCTGTATAAGGTTCTGGCCAGACCCCATTTGGAGTATTGTGGGCAGTTTTGGGCCCCGCATCTAAGGAAGGATGTGCTGGCCTTGGAAAGGGTGCAGAAGAGGTTCACAAGAATAATCCCTGGAATGAAGAGCCTGTCGTATGAGGAACGGTCAAGGACTCTGGGTCTATATTTGTTGGACTTTAGAAGGGTCAGCGGGATCTTATTGAAACGTACAAGATACTGCGAGGTCTGGATAGAGTGGATATGGGAGAGGATGTTTCCACTTGTAGGAAAAACTAGAACCAGAGGACACAATCTCAAACTAAAGGGATGATCCTTTAAAACAATGATGAGGAGGAATTTATTCAGCCAGAGGGTGATGAATCTGTAGAACTCTTTACCACAGAAGGCTGTGGAGGCCAAATCACTGAGTGTCTTTAAGACAGAGATAGATATGTTCTCAATTAATCAGGGGATCAGGGGTTATGGGGAGAAGGCAGGAGAATGGGGATGAGAAAAATATCAGCCATGATTTAATGGCGGAGCAGACTCAATGGGCTGAGTGGCCTAATTCTACTCCTATGTCTTATGGTCTAAATAGTTTTTAGTAAATGTTGCTCCTACTTTCTTGTTACAGTAAAAGTTTTACAACGTAAAATCATGTTTTGTGATTCTTTCAACTATCAACTAGAATTTCAAATTTCTCCTCTGGGATTCTCCATTGGCAGGATCCTCCGCTTTGCTGGCAGTGCACCTCTGCCCGTGGGTTTCCGAATGGCATGGGATTGCCACAATGAGCAACGCCCCTTAGCCGGCTGCTGGAAAGGAGGATCCCGCTGCTGGTAGGGGCGTTCCACATCGGAAAACAGGAAAATACTACCCCTTATTTTTTAAGTTATTGGCCTCTATCAGGAGCGTAACACAACTCCCAAATAATAGGCCCATATATGTCAGTATAATCAACCACATCGCCTTTCATTCTTTTCTCCCATCATCACATTCCCAATCTAATTAAAGTGTGTTCTTTCTTCAATGCTCAGAGTCCAGTTTTTATGTCCAGTATAACATGATTGGGCACACATACTCCAAAGCATTCGACCACCAATAACCAGCTTGTTTTTACAATTGCCACAGAGAAACCTTGATGTTGTTAAATGCTACTTGTGCAGTTGCTGTCCAATGTTTAAGTTATCCAACAATTCTGCCTTTCAATGTAAGTAAGATGCTCAAGCAAGGAATGTTGTCCGCATGTTCTATTTCAATACTGTTCACTTCAAGGTCATTGCTCTTCTCTGTTACCACTGACCCTGTTGCCTCTTCTTAGAATTTAGGAGAAGCTTCTTTATAAAAACTGTAATGGAAAGAATGTAAGGAAGTTATGGTAAAAACCACTGGTCTGGATTCAACTGGAAAATTGTGTCCAGTTCGGGACATTGAAAATTATGGAAGAATGAGAAGGCTTTACAGAGGGATCAGAAAAGATTTACAAAAATGTATGCAAGGATGTGGGACGTAAGTGTTGTGGATAGATCAGAGAAGCTCGTAAAGTGTTTGAGTTTTACAGCACAAAAAGGAGGCCCTTCGGCCCATCAGGTCTGCATTGGCCATCAGGCACCTATCTGTTCTAATCCTGGGTGGGATTCTCCGATCCCATTTCTGCCGGAGAATCACTGGCGGGGGGGGGGCACAAATCACACGATGCTGCTCCGGCGACCGGAGAATCGCTGCCGTTGGCACCGGTGCTGCACCCCAGGCGATTCTCACAGCGCGATGGGCTGAGTGCCCGCCGAGTTAGGCCGAGTCCCCGCTGCCGTCGTTCTCGTGTGGTCCTACCCAGCGGGACCTCGGCATTCATGCTAGGTGCGGGTGGCCTGGCCGGGGGGCGGGGGGGGGGGTATCCGACTGTGGGGGGGCCTCCATGGGGCCAACCGATCGGCGGGCGGGCTTACCCGGTGGGTGCCCATGTTCCTCCGCGCCGGGTTCCTGTAGGTATCTGCCATGTTCTGTCGGGACCGGCGCGGAGGCAGCAAACCACGCGCCATGGCCAGCGAACTCACGCCGGCCATGGCGCGCATGCGCGGACCCGCGCCGCCCGTACTGACGCCCGTATCGGCAGCTGGAGCAGCGTGAGGCTCTCCGGTGCTGTGCTGGCCTCTTGGGTAGCGTAGGATCACAGATCCTAGGGGCCAGATGACGCCGTCATAAAACGCTCCGGCGTTTACAACGACGTCAACACTTAGCCCCAGGATCGGAGAATCCCACCCCCTATTTTCCAGCACTTGGACCTCAGCCTTGGTTTTTCTCCTTATAAAAGAGATGGCTGAGAGAAGGTTTGGTGGAGTTGTTCAAAATCTTGAGGGGTCCAGTCAGAGCAGATGGACAGAAACGGTTCCCCTGGGCAGAGGACTCAGGTTTAAAGTGATTGGCAAACTCATCAAAGGCGAGATGGGGGAAAATGTTTTTTTTGCAGTGAGATGTTGGGATCAGAAATGCGGTGCCAAAGAGTGTGGTGGAGCCAGATGCATTTGTGGCTTTCTGGAGGGAATTGGATAACAACCGAAGTGAAAAGATTTGCAGGGCTATGGAGAAAAAGGGGTTGGTTGGGGGGGGGGGGGGGGGGGGGGGGGCAGGGAGGGAGGGGGGGAGAGGCTGCAGTCATACAAAGTCGCACGGGGGAGCATTTGGAATGTGAGTGGAGATGGTCGATGAATACGTTACTGATACTATTCCCTCAGGTTGATGGACCGAATCTCTGATCAAAATATAATATGCTCACCACTCTGAATATCATTTTCTTGGGGGAGGTGAATGTCAAATGTATTAATTTCGATTTACATTTATTCTCCACATTATTTAGATTGTTGCCTGCATATTTATCTTCAGTCTCATTATGGTTGTGAAGATAAATTAATTTCTTAAGATCGAACATCATGCATGCAACAAACTGATGCAATCATAAACTACTTTGGAGCTGCTGCAATCAGAACTGGTGAAAGGAGAGGTGTAAAGTGCATAATATATTAACCAGCCATAATGCATAAGATAAAAGCTTCAAGTGATGAGAAATCTCAGTGTGTTCTGCAGAAACTCATCCCCGCGGTGCCCAATAATAAAGGTAATTGCTGTTTCTGAATGCAGGATCCTTCTTATTATTCTGTAGGCTGCTACTGAAGAACCAACCACCGTCCTGCAACTTGGCAGCTAGCTAAACACTCAAATGTTAATCATGTTTTAAAGGACAAGCACTTTGCGGATAATAACTAAAGACCATGGCCGGGATTCTCCGAGCCCGCGCTGGATCGGAGAATCGGAGATGATGCCGAGATTGCCCGTGACGCCGATCCGACGCCGGTACGCGATTCTCCGGCGACCGGAGAATCCCCGCCAGCTGCGCGCGTGCGGGTAATGCGGCACCGGTCGGGGGCCGCGGTCGACTGGCCAATTTCCCACCGGCGTGGTTCTAACATGGTTCCACCCAGCAGGAGCTCGGACCCGCGGCCGTGGTGGCCGTCCTGGTAGGGGGGGGCAGGGGGATCGGACTCTGGGGAGGGCCTCTACGATGGCCAGGCCTGCGTTCGTGGGCCAACAATCGGCAGGCGCACGCAATCCGGGGGGGGGCCTACCATTTGCGCTGGCCCGCTATGTGGCTCCGCCATGGCTCGCGGCGAGCAGTGCAGGGCAGCTGGAGCAGTGCAGAGCACTCCAGCGCCGTGCTGGCCCCTTGTGGGCAACAGAATCGCTGAGCCAAGAGGCCCGTTGACGCCGGCAGGAAGCACTCTGGTGTTTAGCCACGTTTTCAGAGAATCCCTGCCCAGGTCTCGAAAGCTTGGTTCAGTCATCACCAAATCATCAGCATTAAACGTAAGTGACAAGAGAGCATTGACATCTCTGCACTGTTCTGGCATCCATGTTACAAAAGGGATTTAGAAGCACTGGAGGAAGTGCAAGAAAAAGGTTTGCAAGAAAGGCACTAGCACAACTATGAGGAAAGGCTTGACCATTTTCTCCATACGGTCTTTAAAAATTATTAAGGGGTTATACGTAGTGAATGTGCTTCCCCTTATAGAGAAATCCATAACCCAGGGCTAGAAATAGGCAGTCACCAATAAATCCAATAAGCAATTTAGAACTTCTGTAACAAGCAAGAGATTAGAATGTAGAATTTACTATCAAATAAAGAAATTCAGCATAATAAAAGAAATGTTTAAGGGGAAGCTAAATAAACACATGAGGGAAAAAAAAGGAACAGAAGGTTAGGGTGAGAGGAAGTAAAATTTCTCCTTTAACTTGTCTCACTTTCTGCGAATAAAAGGTGTGGCTAGTTATGCCTGTCTTTTTGTGGATTATATGGAATATTCCTTGTTCCCGCAATTCTTTTTCCATTACATCAATGAGTGTACCAATGCCTTCACAAAAGAGGATACAAATAATGTACCAGAAATGTTGGGGAACACAGGGTTTAGTGAGAGGGAGGAACGAAAGGAAATCAGTATTAGTAGGGAAATGGTGTTGGGGAAATTGATGTCATTAAAGGCCAATAAATCCCCGGGGACTGATAATCTACATCCCAGAGTTCTGAAGGAAGTGGCCCTCGAAATAGTGGATACGTTGGTGATCATCTTCCAGGATTCTATGTACTCTGGAATAGTTCTAACAGATTGGAAGGTAGCTAATGTAACCCCACTATTTAAAAAGGGAAGTAGAGAGAAAACGGAATTATAGACCAGTCAGTCTGACGTCAGTAGTGGGGAAAATGCTCGGGTCCATTATCAAAACAGCAGAGCACATAGAAAACAGTGGTAGAATCAAACAGAGTCAGCATAGATTTATGAAAGGGAAATCATGCTTGACAAATCTACTGTAATTCTTTGAGGATGTAACTAGTAGAGTTGATGAGGGGAGCCCAGTGGATGTGGTTTAGTTGGACTTTTAAAAGGCTCTCAGCAAAGTCCCACATAAGAGGTTAGCGTGTAAAATTAAAGCACATGAGATTGAGGGTCATGTGTTGAGATGAATAGAAAACTCTTTGGAAGTCAGCAAACAAAGAGTAGGAATAAACAGATCTTTTCCAAATGGCAGGCAGTGACTAGTGGGGTACCGCAGGGATCAGTACTAGGACCCCAGCTATTCACAATGTATATTAATGATTTAGATGAGGAAACTAAAGGTAATTTCTCCAAATTTGCAAATTTACACAAAACTGGGTGGGAGGGTGAGCTATGAGGAGGATGCAGAGAGGCTACCTTGTGATTTGGACAATTTGAGTGAATGGGTAAATGCATGGCAGATTTAATATAATGTGGAATAATGTGACGTTATCCACTTTGGCAGCAAAATCAGGAAGGCAGATTATTAACTAAATGGTGTAAAAGCCCTTCCTGTTCATTTTCATTGTTCCCATTTCTTGTTATTTTATTATTTTGGTCCGTGGACCAATAATCACAATGTGCCTTTAAGCAGAAGACTCAAAATGGAAGCACCCTATTTGTCAGGACACTATTCCCAGGTTTTGATTTAGCCAGCCGCCTCGGCACCAAGTGGATCTTAGGAACCAGATTTGGAGGGAGTCAGATCAATTGGCTGGTTGACAACCATGGTTTGGCCATAGATGGAGTTCTGCCTGACAGTGGTCAGTGATTGGTTCCTGTGTGATGCTTTCTGAGAGAATTGGGTAGAAGTGTTTATGCCTCAGAAGTGAAAGGAACGCTCTCTCTCACTCCTGCTTGCTAAAGTGAAAGAACTGCTCTATTGTTCTGAAAGCAGTGGGTGCCCAGTACATCTTTTGCTATGGACCTGGAAAGATGCTGAATCTGCAGAGAAAGGAGCCAACATTGCCAGAGAAAGCCATCTCAAGCTTAGAAAGAAGAAGAATCAAATCAAAACCTGAATTTCAGAAAGACACTAACTGGAAACCATCCCAGTGCATCAAAGATCTTTATCCTTTTACTTTTTTGAATATTTTATTTCTCCCTCCACCACCCTTTTCCCTCTGTGTTGTTTACCTGTGTGCGTGTGTGTGCAGAGAGCAGGGTGGTTGGGAAAGGGATATTAGATAGTGAGTACATTTTCTGTCCATATAATTATAATACTAAACATAATAAAAGATCACTTGTTTTAAAGTTACAAACCTGGTGACAGAAGTTTATTGGAATCGACCACAGATCTCGGGTATTTTAAATAATTGAATCCCCGGGTCAAGCGGGGCTGAAATTGACTGTGCACAAGCCCAGTGGGCTGTAACAATTGGTATAGATTGAGAGGGGGAATGTGTAATAAGACCTGGGTGACCTTGTACACCAATCGCTGATTGTAAGCATGCAGGTGCAGCAGGCAGTAAAGAAGGGAAATTATAAGTTGGCCTTTATAGAAAGAGGATTCAAGTACAGGGGCAGGGATGTCTTGCTGCAATTAAAAATGGTCTTGGTGACAGCACACCTGGCACACCTGGAGTATTGTGTATAATTTTGACCTCCTTATCTGAGGATGGATGTTCTTGCTGTAGTGGGAGTGCAGTGAAGGATGTTCCCAATCGCAGGGACTCCAGAACCAAGGGTCACAGACTATGGATACATGGCAAACCATTTAGAACTGAGGTGAGGAGAAATTTCTTCATCCAGAGATTGGTGAGCCAGTGGAGTTCTCTACCACAGAAAGCAGTTGAGGCCAAAACATCGTGGGTGGGATTCTCCATCCCCCAGAACCCCGGAATGTGTTACCTGTTGGGCAGAAAATCGGGCATCAGGCCAAAATCGGAATCTGTGCCGGGCGCCAATCTGAGCATCATGGTCCGACCGCCCTGCTGGCAGCATGAATGCGCTCCACGCCGCATATCACGACACATTTGCATCTATTTAGTGGGTCGGCGCCCTATCCTCACCCTCCCGTGGTTCTCCGGTCCCCGCGACCGAGTATCAGGTGGGCGCGGTTCATGTTAGGTCTCCACAATCATGGCCTTGCCTCACGGTGCCATCTGAGTCCATTCGAGGTCCAATCCTGCACCCTCCCTCGCACCACAAATTGGCCTATCACAGGGGTCCCTGTCGGGTGTCTCCCTATCACAAGGGTCCCTGTGGGGTGTCACCCGGTCACAGGGGTCTCTGTGGGGGATCTCCCTATCACAGGGGCCATTGTGGGGTGTCTTCCTAACACAGGAGTCTCTGTGGGGGTTCTCCCTATCACAGGGGTCACTGTGGGGTGTCACCCTATCACAGGTGTCACTGTGGGGGGTCCAGCCATTACAGGGGACCCTGTGCAGGTTCCACCTATTGCACTGGTCATTGTGAGGGGTCTCCTTATTACAGGCCATCGTGGGGCCCATATTATAGGAGTCCCTGGGGCTTCCCCCCCATTACAGGGGTCCCTGGGGGGGGGGGGGTGTCCACATATTACAGGGGCCACTTGGGGGAGGGGGCAAATCGGGTTGGGGGTAGGGGGGCTGTTGTGCGGTGGGGAATGGTCGGGGCCGATTTGTGGCACCTTCACATGATCCATCTCCGAAACTTCTCTTCACTACCTTGACCTTTCTGTCTCCATTTCCAGTGATAGACTGACCACCAATATTCAATACAAGCCCACCCACTCCCACAGCTACCTTGATTACATATCCTTACACGCTGCTTCCTGTAAGCACCCATCCTATTCTCCACCTCCACTGCATCTTTCCGATGATGCCACCTTCGAAAATGACGTTTTGACATATCCGCCTTTATCCTTAACTGAGGTTCTCCAACACCCCCCTCACCAAGTGGTTGACAGGGCACTCAACCAGGTTCAACCCATTTCCCACACCTCAGCCCTTACCCCTTTCCCTCCTTCCCATGACCATGATAATGTCCACCTTACCCTCACTTCCCACCCAACCAGCCTTAGCATTCAACGGATCATCAGCCGTATTTCTGCCAACTCCAGCATGTTGCCACCACAAAATACATATTCCCTTCACCCCCCCACCCCCCACCCCCATCATCAGCATTCCACAGAGATTGTTCCCGCCGTGATTGACAGAGCACTCAACCAGATTTGATCCATTTCCCGGACCTCTGCCCTCACCCCTTTCTCTCCCTCACAGAACCATGACAAGGTCCCCCTTGTTGTCACTTTCCCTCCCACCTGTCGCCTCACTCAAAGAACCATCCTCTGCCATTTCCCTCAATTCCAATATGAAGTCATCACGAAACACGGGCGCGATTCCCCGCCCCCCACGACGGGTCGGAGAATAGCGGGAGGGCCTTCCCGACATTTTTCCCGACCTCCCGCTATTCTCCCCCCCCCCCCCCCCACAGCCGCCCCACGACACGAATCGCTGCTCGCCGTTTTTTTACGGCGAGCAGCGATTCTCCCCTATCCGATGGGCCGAGTTCCCAGGCCTTCACGGCCGTTTTCACGAACTCCAACACACCTGCTCTCACCGTTCGTGAAAACGGCCGCAAAGTGCCGTTCTGGAGAACCATGGCACCGCGGTATGGCCGTGCCAAGGGTGGCATGGGCCCACAATCGGTGGGCATCGATCGTGGGCAGCGGGTCCGAACCCCGCGCACTCTTTGTTCCACCGCCGCCCCGCTGGATCAGTCCGCGGGGCGGCTGAGGGGCATGACGGCCCGCGCATGCGCGGGTTTCACGCATATGCGTGATGATGTCATCCACGCATGCGCGGGTTGGAGCCGTCCAATCCGCGCATGTGCGGCTGACGTCATCGTGCGCGTCAGCCGCCGTTACCCTTGGTGCGCGGGCTTAGCGAAGTTCGCTAAGCCTGCAATGCCGTGGTTCACGGAGCCCCGCTGCTAGCCCCGACCGGGGAGCAGAATCAGGTCCCGGGAGGGGGCGCGGAGGCTGCCGTGAAACACGGCCAGTTTCACGGCAGCCTTCACGACTCTCCGCATTTGCGGAGAATTGCGCCCCACATCTTTCGCTCACGCCCCATCAGCATTCCACAGGGACCATTCCCTCCTTGACACTGTGGTCTTCTCCTACTTCAACCCCAATTCCTCATCCCCTTCCTCAGGCACATTTTGTGCAATCACAAATAGTGCAACACCCACCCCTTTACCTTCTCACTCCTCACCGTTCAAGACCCCAAACACTCGTTTCTGCTAAAGCAATTTTTAACTTGCACCTCCTTCAGTTTTGTCTACTGTACTCGCTGCTCACAATGCAGCCTCCTCTACATTGAGAAGACTAAACACAGGCTGTGGAACACCTTCACTCTGCCTGTAGGCGTGACCCGAACCTTCCTGTTGCGTGCCATTTTAACTCAGCATCTTGCTCTCATGCCTACATGTCCATCCGGGGCCTGCTGCAATGCTCCAGTGAAGTCCCACACAATCTGGAGGAGCAGCATCTCAAGTTCCAATTAGGTACATTACAGCCCACAGAGCTGACTCAACACTGAGTTCAACAACGTTAGACTGTAACCTTTTTCTCGATCTCAAGCCCTTTTTTAAATATCCAAAACATTTTTGGCCCCAATGCAAAACACTCCCCCACAGTGCCATCTGTAACTTGTTCTTGAGTGTTGCTTTCACCGAGAACTGACCTGCTTTCCCCATTGACACATTCTGATATCATGCCTTTATGTCACTCCCAGCACCTTCACGCTGCCATTGACGTTTCCTCTGTCATGTGACCTACACATTTTTATTACAATCTCTCCCAGCTCCCACCAATCACTGACCTTCTACTCTGCTCCAACAGCTCCACCCCCTCTTAAACAGTGTATAATCCATCACATTTCTCCCTCTCTTTTGCTCTGAAGATGACTCATATAGACTTGAAACCTTAACTCTGCTTTCTCCTTCCACAGAAGCAGCTAAGGTTTTTGCAACGTTTTCTGTTTTTGTTCTTTTTCTGTTAAAAAATTCTATGAAATTCCATAGGTACAAATTTCCCTTCTTGAGCAGAATTTTAATCACACTTTGTATCTTTCATGAAAGTCAAAACCTGTAGAAGCCACAGAGCTGAGTCAGGCCATGTTTCGACCAGCATGTCTCTTAGCTAAAGCATTGAAATGTCATTTATTGATGCTGAGTGTACATATGAAGCCAGCCTACAATTGAATGCACTCTCCCGGTCAAAAGTTTGATTAATATGCTAATTGTATTCAGTGAATATTCTGTTTCACATGCTAATTTTGTATTTTACCTATCGAGGACAATAAGTGCCTTGAGCTTACAAAGTAAAAGGGTTTGTTTGGTCGATATTGTGAGAGAGAAAAAAGGAGAGCACCTCTTATGAATTAACTAATTCACTTGTCTGTGGTGAAATGCATCACTGTAAATACACAAGGGGTTAATGTAAATACATGTAGACTAGATAAACACTAGAGGGAGCACCAGAGACTTGACACACAGATATTCAACCAATAGGCCAGTAAGATAAGACACGACCAATGGGCATTCACGATACACACAGAGGTGACACTACCACAGGAGAGCATTACACCAACCCATATAAAAGGACACGGCACACATGCTCAGTCTCTTTTCAGTGGGGACACTCAGTGAGTACACAGGGTTGTTTTGAAACACATCACACCCACCACGTGGTTTGTGCAGACTGGTTCGTCAGTCTGAGTAGCTATAGCAGGATTAACAGGAGAGTCGAATCCAAGTAGGAGAATTGTTAACAGTTTAATAAATGTGTTAAAGCTATCTCCAAGTCTGAATCTTCCTTTGTCAGAGTGCACATCAAGGAAGCAGCTTATGCTGCGTCAAGAGCATAACAAAACATTGTCCTGTTTATTTTATGCTGTGGGACTGACATATAAAAAATGGAGTCAAATAAATCCGTAACAAGTAGCTGTTTCTGGCTCCAATACTTCATAGGGATTCCCTATTCAGCAGCATCGATTCCTGGCTTGGGTCACTGTCTGTGCGGAGTCTGCACATTCTCCCCGTGTCTGCATGAGTTTTCTCCAGGTGCTCTGGTTTCCTCCCATAAATCATAGAATCATAGAATTTACAGTGCAGAAGGAGGCCATTTAGCCCATTGTGTCTGCACAAGGCTTTAGAAAGAGCACCCTACTTAAGCACATGCCTCCGCCCTATCCCCGCAGTCCAGTAACCCCACCCAACCTTTTAGGACACCAAGGGCAATTCAGTATGGCCAATCCACCTAACCTGCATATCTTTGGACTGTGGTTGGAAACCGGAGCACCCGGAGGAAACCCACGTAGACGGGGGGAGAACGTGCAAACTCCGCACAGACAGTGACCCAAGCCGCGAATCGAACCTGGGACCCTGGAACTGTGAATCAACATGGCTAACCACTGTGCTACCGTACCACATGATGGTGCAAGGCAAAAGGGGAGGGTAATGGGACAAGTAAAATAATAAAAGATGGGTCCAGAGGAGGTGTAAATGGTGGAGGTGTAAATGGTCACAACAGAATTGTTACAAAAAGCTGCAGTTGCAAAACTATTATCAGGCAGAAAACATTACATTGGTTAGGAAATGGGCGGTGGAGGAGTGGGCTGTGTTGGGGCGTGTAAAGGGACCGTTTGAGGGCAGTATCACTGGCGCCCCTTCCATTCTGGCCAGTCAGGCACTCCACGAGTCCAGCGGTGGTATCAGTGTTGAGGGTGTGGAACCAATGCCGGCAGCATGTTAGAATGGAAGGCGTGGCCGTTTATGTGCCAATTTGCAACAATCTGGGTTTGTCCTGGCGGGGCGTGACAGCAGGTGGGAATAGAATACATAAGGGATATTTGTTGGGCGGAGGTTTGCAGGTCTGGAGTAGAGGTATCAGTTGCCGAAGGGGAATGGGTCAAGGTATCTGCAAGTTAGGGACGTTGTGAGGAAGGAGGTGCTTTCGTTTCTGATGCTGCCAACCGCGACGCGAAGAGAGGGCAAAGTCCCGGATACATATGGGGAGCTGTTGAAGAGAGAGAGCCCTCCAGTGGAGGTGGTTAGGCATAAATGGGAGGACGAGCTGGGGGTGTGGAGGGGGGGATGGGGGGGGGGGGGGGACTCTGTGAGCTGGAGTATGGAGTGAGGCTTTGCAGAAGGTTAATGCATCCTCATCGTAGAATCATAGGACTTACAGTGCAAAAGGAGGCCATTCGGCCCATCGAGTCTGCACCAGCTCTTGGAAAGAGCACTCTACCCAAGCCCACACCTCCACCCCATCCCCATAACCAAGTAACCCCACCTAAACTTTTTGGACACTAAGGACTATTTATCATGGCCAATCCAACTAACCTGCACATATTTGGACTGTGGGAGGAAACAGGAGCACCCAGAGGAAACCCACCCACACACGGGGAGAATGTGCAGACTCCACACAGACAGTTACCCAAGCTGGGAATCGAACCTGGAACCCTGGAGCTGTGAAGCAACTGTGCAAACCACTATGCTACCGTGCTGCCCATCCTGAAAGACGTGTTTGTTAGGTAATTTGGATATTCTGAATCCTCCCTCAGTGTACCTGAACAGGTGCTGGAATTTGGCAACGAGGAGATTTTCACAGTAACTTCATTGCAGGGTTAATGTATACCTACTTGTGACAATAATAATGATTATTATTATATCAGGGAGAGGATCATAACTATGTAGATCAATTGAGGAGAATAGCTTCGATCCATCTTAGGGGAGGTTAGATAATTATATGAGGGAGAAAAGGATAAAAGGATATGCTGACAGGGTGAGATAAATTAGGGTAGGAGGTGTCATATGTGGAGCATAACTATTAGCATGGATCTGTTGGGCTGAATGCCCTGTTGTTGAACTGTAGATACTTAGCAGCATTTTGTAAAATGGTTCAGATCAATCTCTTACTACTGTCAAACCCTTCACACCAATTCTGAAGAAAGAAAAAACTATTTCTATTCTAGAATTACTTGACTTTAGAAGACTTATTGCGATGTGGCATAGGAACATACAACACAGAAAACGATCATTGAGATCACTCAGCTTGCTCCCAGTGATAAGATTATCATTCCATTTTGTTTGAAGTAAGGATTTTGATTTTGCTGGTGACAAGTGTGGTGATTGTCCCTTTAAGGGCAATACAGCAGAAGAGGATCACCTAGCTTGGGGGACCAATTGGGACTTGAGAGTGGGAAATCACCCCAGGAGGTGGAGTCTTTTCCTAGACAGAAGACAAGTGTTGATCAGGGCAGCCGGGAGTGGGATGCACTCGGGCAGCTGAGACTACTGGCCTCTGCACTGTTTGCTTATTACTAAATACCTGTTGTGTTTCTAATAAAGGGCGCAATCTGATGGAAAGGTTTCTAAGTGTGGTAACAAGCAAGAACTGCCAAATGTTGCCCGACGGCCAACCCAGCAAAGCTGTCACCTGTATCTAATGTTTTCTTTTAAATTTAGAGCACCCAATTATTTTTTTTGCAATTAAAGTGCAATTTAGCATTGCCAATCCACCTAATCTGCACAGCTTTGGGTTCTGGGGGTGAAACCCACGCAGACAAAGGGAGAATGTGCAAACACCAGTATCTAATGTTAATTAGGGCACTTTATGATGCCCCATGGGCTTCGCGGCAGAAATGACAGTCCTGCCAGCTGATTTGCCAAGACTGCGCTCGGCAGCTCCCCGCTAACGAGGAGGAGCAGCGCTTAAAGCAATCCCGCAGAGCAAACCCCAAACAGCACGCAGTAATGACATAGTCAGACCACCCAATGTTTCTGTGACGGGGACCTTGCCCGACCTTTACATGCGGTGGAGACCAGACAAAATACCCTGTTCCCCCGAGGTGGTGGGAGTGTGTTCCACATGGCTGCCAGTGCTGCCTGGGAGGCGGTGCCAGCGGCCACCAGAGCAGGGAGTGTCACCAGGACGACTGCCATGTAGTGCTGTAAAAAGCAAAACAGCCTCCACCACGCCACATGGTGAGTTGGCATCAGCCCACTGGCAGCAGTCCTGCCTGTTACCCCCGGTCACTCCCCACAGCCCTGCGGTTGGCACCATGCCACCCCCTCCCCCACCCCTCAGCATAATGTACAATACCACTGTGGTGATATGCATTACTGTAGGTACACAAGGGGTTAATGCAAATACACTAGGACTGAGTAAACACTAGAGGGAGCACCAGAGACATCATAACACGCAGACGTTCAACCAATTGGTCAGTAAGATAGGACACGACCAATGGGCAGTCAAGACACACCCAGAGGTGACACTACCACAAGGGGGCTACCCATATAAAAGGACGGGGCACACATGCTCTTTTTCCCTTTCCATAGGCGACTCTCAGAGAGATTGGGGCAGATCAGGCAGCATCACACCCACCACATGGATTAGAGAAGACTGGTTAGTTAGATTGAGTTACTAAAGCAAGATCAGCAGGAGAGTCAGAGAATTGTTAACTGTTCAATAAATGTGTTAAACCTATCTCCAAGAAATGTGTTAAACCTATCTCCAAGTCTGAACCTTCCTTTGTCAGTGTATACATCAAGGAAGCAGCTTATTCTACATGAAGAAGCATAACACAACAACTGTATCTGTGCCCCTGGCACCCACCTGCGCACCCCACCCATGCCCAGCAGTGGTGCCTACGCCTGACCCCCGCAAGAACCGCCTCATCTCTTAATGCATGAAGCGTGCGGCTCACAATGCACTCTCTTTCTCCCTGCAAGAGATGTTGGCCCACAACAGATGGGAAAGGGCACAGGTGGACGGCGGGGTCCTAGATATCAGAGCCCTCACCCTCTACGAGGAATGGGCCCTGTAGGTTGCAGGGTAATGGAGGACAAATCGGTCTCCGACATCTTGATTGGTCTGCTCCATTGAAGTGAGGATACATCACCCCCCTGCAGATAGATGACCTGTCACACATGAGTTCATGTCAGACATAATGATCCTTCCCTCTCACTGACCACATATCGATTCTCCCACAGGATCTCCATCCGATAGCCCATCCAGGGGATCTCCCGCCATCCAAGAGAATACCTTGAGAGGAGAGCTCTGAGGATGCCACCATCGAGGCATTGCAGCTGTCACCCCCACCCTCCACAAGCGCAGAGACACACACCTCAGAGGGCGGAAGCAGTGGACAGGTTTCTGGGGCACAATCTGGTGAGCCCCACACAGTTGCTGTTGCACATAAGGCGACGGCAGGAATGTCCAGGGGGGGAAAGCAATCAGAGATCGTCTGGATCTCAGGACCCAGCTGGGTGCCAGTCCAACGTCAAGCCTCTGGACAAGGTTATCCCGGAGCTGATGTAGACTTGAGGGTGCAGCCTTGATATTCAGAGGGGGATGTCAGCGACACTCCAGTGGGTCCATAGCCAATTGGAAGAATTCCAAAGGCAATAGGTGCAGGAGATGATGCCGGCAATGTGTGGCACTGAGGCCAACACTGCGAGGGTGGCGACAGCTGGTAGAGAGTCTGGAGCACGTAGTCAGCAGCATGAGTGGTGTCCAAGGCTTTGCTCAGACAGACAGTCACCACCATCGCGAGGGCAGCTGCTGTGGGGTCTACCATATTATCCATACCGTGATGTCTGTCAGGCTGTAAGGAATTAGAGAGGGTGTGAGGCTGACAATCAGTTATGGCTTCCTCCCCGGCACTCTCTAATCCCCCAAGTCTCCCCCCCACTCCCTTACATTCCCTGCCATCTCTCAGGGTGCCATCCAACAAGCCGCTTATGCTGCGGGATCCCTCCCTGCTCCCGCACCCCCGGCCACAGTAGGGACTACCAAGCACTGGACCCCAGTGGCAACTAGGGCACTTTTCACAGTAACTTCATTACAGTGTTAATGTAAGCCTACTTGTGACAAAAATAAAGATTATGATTATTATGAGATAGGTAGGAGGAGAGATGTTATGATCCCACAAGAGGTCCAGGAATCTCTCAAGGCCCAACCGCAGAAGGAAGAGGGAGCAGATGACCAGGGACATCAATTTCTGGATGCTGGGTCCAAGAACCTCACAGAAATGCCACAAGATGCCCAATTAAGGTCAATGAATTCGCGTTCATGTGACATCGCCCTCAAGATCACCAGCCATTCACTCTGCTCACACTTTCATCATTAACTTAGCAGCATGCCCTGGCACTTACATCTCACGTTCACATGCCCTACCTCATCCTCACACACTTTCCAATACTTCCAGCTTCACACTGACCACTCACAATCCCAATACCTTTAGCCATCCAGCTGTAGCAGGCCTAGTTCCATGAGGCCCTGTACTCCACACTGGTAGGAGCTTGATAGTAATAATATTTGACCTGTGGGAGTCAGGAAGTCCAAGCATATCCATGGACAAAATCATTCTCATTTCCAGAGCAAGAAATTAAGAGAGAACATTTTTTTTTAAAAGGTCAAGAGGTTAAGATGAAAAATGAGGATGAATTTTGGCTTGGATGCTTGCTTGCTTGGTGCATATACATTTTATCAACGGCCTGTAATATCTCCCAGTTGTCATCAGTTTGAGGTGCTACACTAATAGAATGGAACATTTTCAACAAACCAGCCATCCGCTCCTTGACTAAGCTGAATGACAGCAGCTAATCAGAATCGGCACTGAAGCAACACATTCAGTAACATGCAGTCTGAATGCTGAGTGCAACCTGCAGTAAAGGCATTCTGTCGGAGGGTCAAACACAGCACTGACTTGCATTACGTCTAGTGTGGCCTCAGCAACGGCTGACTGGCAGCATCTAATCGAGTGGCATTAACCCCTGTCAAACCTCATCAGCAAAGAAATCTGATGTTAGAAATCCTGTCTAAAATTGGCAAAAATCTGCATCACCTGCTAAGGGTTTAAGAGGACTACGCTGAGATGGTTCTAAAATTGCCCTGGCCTGGTTTTACCTCAGAATTGCAGCTGGGAGGACCTGGGTCAGCTAATCTGAAAGTAGGCCTTCTGCTTCATATTGGGACTTTACGCAACCCCAAGAGCCACTTGCCAATTCAACCGGAGAACTTTGAGCTGCTTAATCACAGAAACACTGAATTGTTACGGCACAGAAGAAGTCCATTTGGCAGATTGCATCTGCACCAACTCTCCAAACGTGCATCATGATTTAATGCCTTTTCTCTGTACCCCTGCACATTGTTTCTATTCAAATATTTATGGACTTTAATCCTGAAAAGTGTGAAGTGTTACACTTTGGAAGGAGCAATTTGACAAGAAAATATTCAATGAATGGCACCACACTGGGAAGTTGTGAGGAACAAAGGGACCTTGGCATATTTGTAAATAGATCTCTGAAGGCAGAAAGGCGGGTTAATACGGTGGTGAAAAAGGCATATGGTACTCTTGCCTTTATCAATCGTAGCATTGATTACAAAAGCAAGGAAGTCATGTTGGAGTTATGTAGACCATTGATGAGGCCACAGCTGGAGTACTGTGCGCAGTTCTGGTCGCCACATTATAGGAAGGATGAGATTTCACTGGAGGGGGTGCAAAAGAGATTCACCAGGATGCTACCTAGAATGGAACATTAACGTTATGAATAGAGGTTGGGTAGGCTTGAGTTGTTGTCACTGGAGCAGAGAAGACTGAGGGGCGACCTGATCACGGTTTAAAGATTATGAGGGGACTGGACAGAATGGATAGAGAGCAGCTGTTCCCCTTAGTTGAATGGTCATTTACGAGGGGACACAAGTTCAAAGTGAGAGGCAGGGGTTCAGGGGGGATTTGATGAAAAACGTTTTTACTCAGAGGGTGGTGATGATCTGGAACATACTGCCGGGAAGGGTGGTAGAGGAGGGTTGCCTCACATCCTTTAAAAAGTACCTGGATGAGCACTTGGCACGTCTTAACATTCGAGGCTATGGGCCAAGTGCTGGCAAATGGGATTAGGATTGGCAGATCAGGTGCCGTTCCTGTGGCAGTGCAGACACAATGGGCCGAAGGGTCTTTTCTGCACTCTATTTTTCTGTGATTCTGACTAGTCAACTGTCCTCAGTTAAAGATGGGGGATGGATAACGGAACAACTGGAGGATCAGGGTAGAGTGGTGGGGCATTTCAGGATTAGCAGTGACTTTCAGAAATGCTACAGAGCTGGGATGAACATCTTGGCTCCGTCTGCATTCGATAACAACATTAGGGTGAAAAAAATCCTCCCTCTATTGATGCGGCTGAATCGGTGCCGATTTCCCCATCCTTGGCAAATGCCTGTTAATTGATCCTCGTTTATGAATCCACGAGGCTCGATCAGCTCACGGCTGGTCTGTGCCTCTACTCAATTTGCTCCACATCCCTTGATACTCCTACCCAAGAAAAATATACTCACCTCCATCTTGAAAAAGTGCCATTGGAGCACAGCATTCAAACACACCAGGGGAAGAGAGACTTCAAGATCTGCAGAGAGCATGTCCCAAACACAATGTTCAATATTTGTAGAAGACAGAAGCATCTTGCATGACATGATCACAAATTTGCAGAATTAAATAAGCTGCTCCTTTCACAATATAAGGCACAATCTGGAAACATAGCCATTTGGCCTTTTGATCAAAGATACAGGCTGGAATTATCTGTCCATTGGGATTCCTGTTCCCGCTGGCAGCACACCCACAACTGTGGGTTTCCCGGTGGAGTGGGCTGTTTTTAATGGGAAATCGCATTGACAAGCAGCGGGAGTATAGAATCCCTTCGCCAGCAAATGGCGCGCAGCTGAGAAACACGTGGATGGGGACCTGGAGAATCCAGCCCATAGTCTAATTATTAAGTAAGTGCAGCAAACAAATCAGATTATTGGCCTATTCAACCCAACTGGTTCCTGCAGGTGTTTATGCTGTACATGCTCCTCCTTCTACTCTACCTATTTCACCGAACACCATCTGTTCTCTTCCCAAAATAAGAACATACAAAGGAGGAGCAGGAGTCACCCATACAGCCCATTGAGCCTCCTCTGCCACTCAGTATGTTTATGGCTGATCTTCAGCTTCAACTCCACTTTCCTGCCCATTCCCCATAACCCCAGGTTCCCTGAGAGATCAAAAATCTGCTCAGCTCAGCCTAAATGTATTGAAAGATGGAACACCCACAGCCCACTCGGGTAAATAATTCCAAAGATTCACAACGCTTCAAGTGAAGAAATTTCTCCTCTTTCAGCCATACATCATAGACCTCCCTCCTTGTCCTGAAATTGTGCTCCTTCATTCTAGGTTCCCCAGCCAGGGGAAGGAACCTCTCAGTGTCCACCTTGGGAAGCCCTTCATTACCTTGTTTGTTTTAATCTCTCATTCTTTTAAACTCCAGGGGACATAGGCCCAATTTTCTCAGCCTCTCATTATAGGATAGACTGCACATCCCATGGACCAATCTAGTGAAATGTATTCATTGGGGTGCAATGGGTGTTTGGCCTCCCTATAAGGCAGGAACAGACATGGCAATATAGCTTTGTTGCGATTTTACTTTATTGAGGCAAAGTCAGGACATGTTTATGAGTTCCTCAGATAAAGACTGGCAGTGGTTTACAAATTAAAGTGAATTATGCTGTCCGGGTCGAGATCTGGATGGTAGAGCAGCGACTAATTTCTCTCACAGCTTTGGTCTTTTGGTATTCAAAGCCCTCTCCCTTTCTCTCTCCCTTCCTTTCTCCCTGCTCGTTCTATCTCTGGATGGTTTATCTCCACTGTACAAAGACAAATTCAGAGCATCTTATATCCTGGCTATTAGCCAATTAACCCTTCCCTCCCTCCAACCCCATGTGTGAGGATGCTTTCCTTGACCAATCAGAATAGTTTACGTCAGGGGTGGGCAAACTTTTCCGTGCAAGGGCCGCATTCAGAAATTCACAATTCACAAAGGGCCGCATAGTATATTAAGTAAAATAATTACGTCACCCGGTTATGATTCTGGGCGCCTCATATAGAACATAGAACAGTACAGCACAGAACAGGCCCTTCGGCCCTCGACGTTGTGCCAAGCAATGATCACCCTACTCAAGTCAACGTATCCACCCTATACCAGTAAGTAACCCAACTGCCCCCCCACCCATTAACCTTTTAAAAAAAAAAAATTTAAAAAAAAAAAAAAAAAATTTTTTTAAAAAAAAATTTTTTTTTTTTTTTTTTTTTAATGACTTGGTGGGCCGCAGAAATACCTTTGGCGGGCCGCATGCGGCCCGCGGGCCGTAGTTTGCCCACCCCTGGTTTACGTGATTGTTTCAAACCTTGCACATTTTTATGTGAGCGATGCCCTTTGTAAGGACTACTGTATCTCAATGCATTTATATCCTGTGGTTTATTACTAAGGGAGAGACATCTACATTCCATTCTCACACAAGCAGGTTCTCCCAGAGAGCCTCAAAGTCCAAGTTAGTTTGCTGCAAGTAAGCTCTTATGCAACTTGTCATAATTTTCTGATGGTCCCACTACATTGGCATCTTTCTATACTGTGCCCTATTTCCTAAGCATTCCCATTTTGTTGTATCAATAAGACAAGTTCCCAATAGAGCTAGGTGTTAGTTTCTGATAATAGATGTCAGATTTTAACAATTAGTATTCTGATCAGGTGGTGAAGTTCCCAGGTATCTGCTGCTTTTATCCTCATCAGGTACACTGTTTTGCCCTCGATGGTGTCGAGATTCTTGAGTGTTGTGAGAGCTGCACCCATCCAGGCAAGTGGAGAGTTTTCCATTACAGACCTGACATGGCCTTGTAGATGGTGGACAGGCTTTGGGGGGGTCAGGAGGTGAGTTGCTCGCCATAGGATTCCTAGCCTTTGACCTGCTCTGGTAGTCACATTATTAATATGGTTAGCCCTGTTCAGTTTCTGATTAATGGTAACCCCCAGGTTATTGATTGTGGGGGATTCAATGATGGTAATGTCATTGAATGCAAGTGGCGATAGTTAGATTCTCTTCTAGTAGGAGATAGTCATTGCATGGCACTTGCGTGGTTCAAAAATTGTTGATATCTTCCGACCCGAGCTCTTGGGTCTCCTGAGACTCGGGTGGAGGGCTGGTGTCCGAGCTGCTCTCCTCATCGCTGCTCAGCTCACGGAGGGGGCTCCGGCTGTGGCACTTGCTGGGGATGGGGGATGCCAGATGTGCCTGCCACATCTCCAGCAGGTCCCGCAAGGCAGAGGATAATACGCATGATTAGACTGCGGGCTGGGGGGGTGGGAGTTTGGGTGAGGGCGGTGTGGGGGTAAGGGTGGTGTGGGGTGAGGATCAGGTGAGCGTGAGGGTGAGGGTGGTTGAGACACGTGGCATGAGGAACCGCAACTAAGCGGGGTCTCACTTCTTCGCCCGCGGTCGAACTCCACTTTGGCAACCTCCCTTTCCTCTGGGCCATCGATCACATACAGGGCCCTCTGCTCTGCAACAGGTCCGGCGGTCCCCCTCCTGCTCCCGGCGGTTGTGAGGCCTTCCCCTGGGGTTGGGGGGGGGGGGGAGGTGTGCAGGGGTGGAAACAGGGAACAACAGTGTTAGACAGTCCGACGCATGCAGCCCAGGGGTGGATAGCTGGTGACCGGTGTGGGTCTTGGCAATTGGTGCAGGGTGGGGGTTTGGGTGCCGGTATAGGGTTATGTGGGTGTGGGACGGGGGCCAGTCTGCACTACATTGCCCACGGCGCTGACCGCCTCTGCCACCTGCACCCGGGCACGATGAACGACGGTGACTCACAACCTCCTTCCCAGGCCGGGGTGCAGGGTCATCCTCCTCTCCTCCAAGGTGTCCAGGAGGGTCTCAAGCTCTGCGTCCGCGAAACATGGCGCTGCACGTCTAACTGCCATCTTGTTCCCTGGTATGGTGTGTGTGGGGAGTAAATTGTGTGTCTGCGCCCCCTGAGTGTCAATCGCGAAACAGTGAATCTGGCATCATTTCTTATTAGAATCGATTGTGCTCCATGTGGCGCTGGTGCTAACCCCTTAACAGTAGCAGAATGTGTCCAGGTGTGGCGCTAGTTTTGCTGTCATGAAAGTCCACGAATTCTGCATTGGCACCAAAACAGAGAATCCAGTCCTTAGTCTCATAAACGGAGAGTCCCATCCCTCATCTCTGGAATCAATCCTCTGAACATCCTCTGAACTGACTCTAATGCCACTACATCTTTCCTCATTCAACAGATGAAGGAGCTGCACTCCGAAAGCTAGTGATTCAAAACAAACCTGTTGGACTTTAACCTGGTGTTGTAAGTCTTTTTACTGTATCATTCCTCAAATAAGGGGACCAAAACTATGCACAATACAGGTGAGGTCCGACCAATGCCTTGTATAGTTATAATAACACTTCCTTGCCTTTATACTAAATTCCTTTAGCTATAAATTCCAACATTCCATTTGCTTTCTTTATTATCTACTGTACCTGTGTGATAGTTTACTGTGACTCATGAACGAGGACGCCGAGACGGAGTCCAGGGAGTTAGACATTCCCGCCAGGGACTGTGCGACCTCAACCTGTGAGTGCACAACGCCATCCAGCACGTGTGTCAGGCGGTTGATGCTCTCCGCGACTGACTGCTGTGACTGGGCCATGACCTGCTGAGACTCGGCCAAGGCCCGCAGCGCGCCGGCAATGTCGTTTTGGCTCTGGCGCATTGCTGCCTGTGAGAGGGCAACCCTGTCCAGGGCCGAGGATGACGCCTGCACGTGAAGCCCAACGTCTTGCATAACCTGACCCATGGCCGAAACCGTTTCACCCATTGCCTCTACCGCGGATGCCACCCGTGCGGTGTCGGCCTGGGTTTCTGCCATGAGCGGCACCACTCCCTGCTCGTGGACGCGGTTCGACTCCTCTAACAGCGTCTGCAGAGTCTGGAAGACAGCCCTCATCCCGTCATTGTGTCCCTGGGTTTCTTGATGCATCGGCTGTGCGGGTGGGTTGAGAAAGTCCAGGAACTCTGAAAATGTCTGGGAGCCAGCTGCATGCTGGGCCTGGCCTGGCCTCCGCCAGTCCGGGCCCTTGGCTGTTCCGACCTCCACCTGCTGTACCTGCTCAGCTGTGATGTGCGACCCAGACTGTGACCCAGGAGCCTCATCACTAAATAGGTCAGCCGGGGTGAGTGTCTCTAGGATGGTGGATGGTGTGGGAGAAAGCTGTGCCGCAATCTCGAGGTCGTCTTGGGTGGACGCCTCCTCGATGTCATTGGCCCGCTGAGAGGCCGCAGGGCGTTGGCGGGCCATTTCTTTATCTAGCTGTGTCGTCGCCCTCTGGGCATCCTGCTTCACAGATTCTGTTGGGGAGGATGGGACTCCCCGCTGATCAGGCACCCTCTGTCGTGCGGCCCCGGGTGAGGTGGGGCCAATGCCTGTGTCCGTCTGGAGCCAGACGGTCCTGGTCGTTCGGCATCACGTCCTAGGGAAGAGAATGAAACGGGTTATTTAGAGACGCTCGGCCGGGCGCTGGACGGTCCCAGTGGGCAGAGTGTGAAGGGACAGAGGATGGGGGAGGTATCCCAGTGGGCAGGGTGTGTGAAGGGACAGAGGATGGGGGAGGGGGGGTGTTTGTCATGCAGGGTTGTCTCACTTGTTGCAGCTCCGTCAACCTCGCATTGCGCGATCTCCCGAGTAGCAGATCCGCCAACAAGGTCCAGGGCCCTCTGCTCAAAAGTGGTGAGGGGCCGCAGGATGGGCGAACCCCCTCCCGTCTTGTTCCACTCACGGGTGTTGTGAGCGGTCTTGTCCTGTTGGGGGAGGGGGCATAGGTAGATTATTACAATACGGCAGGTATCAGCAGTCCGTTCAGATACTGGTACAGTTTGGGGGTCAAGTTGTAATAAGATGATTGCATCTCTCCACGGGGGCCAGAGCTCTGGGTCTGTGACAACTTTGTGAACCACCCTCAACTCACTCTGCCACCATCCCCCTCCACCCCCGTGCCGGGGGGGAGGTGGGTGATTAAGTAAAGGGGGAGAGGGATGGTTGTGACCCGGGGGGGCACCCTCTTGGCACTTACCCTGGCAGCCCTGGTGAGGTTGTGCATCTTCTTCCGACACTGGTCAGCTGAACGAGGGGTCTGCCCCACAGCACTGACGGCAGCAGCAACCTCACGCCAGGCCTGGCTCACCGCGCTGGCAGGGTGGTGATGCCCTCCACGTGGGCAGATGATGCCCCTCCTCTGCTCGATTGATTCGAGCAGCGTCTCCACGTCAGCCTCCACAAATCGCGGGGCTGCTCTCCTCAGCTCCGACATCTTGGCCTACAGTTTCTGTGCTCGCCCGCACCTTTTTACGGCGTCGGGCGGCGTCACGTGGGCGTGTCCGTAGTGTCGCCACGTTCCGGCGTCATCGCGCACGTGATTGACGCGGCCCCGTTCCTAGCCCATTTCCCGGGCATGAATACCTCGGGAAATGGGTCGTGTCGGGCTGTCGCAAAACCCGGCCGTTTTCACGGCCAACTTCGCGATTTTCCGCGGGTGCGGAGAATCACGCCCAATATTTATGCACAGGCAGGTTCTGTTCTGTTTCTTGTGTCAGGCTGGTAGCTGATTCATCCACTTACCCTCAGCTGACAGGTTTGAAGGTCCCGGCGCCATATTTAAATACCAGTGCAGTGCACTCATATCTCTCTCTCCAGCTCATCTGGCTTCAGCAACCCAGAGGGGAAAGGCCAGGAGCTTCGAGAAGAAGTCTGTTCTTAGATTCAACCACCCTTGACCTCAAGTTCATCACCTGTGAGGCACCCATGCCCCACTTGGACTTTGCCTCACTGCATCCAAAGTCTTTGTGTATCCCCTTTCAGTAAACAATGGCCAAACCCCCTTGCTTGTGAGCTTTTCATGCAGCCTTGTTGGGGTCCAGCTTCCCTCCTCTGCCACTCCCTTCCGCCTTCCAGTCTTCATCCACTTCCTTGACCCTCTGCCTGCCATCGTAAGCCCTCACCCTACCGCTCCCCTCTTTGTACAGCCCTCCTCTCACATTGCTTCCCTTGTCTTTGTCAAGCATTCCACACACCCTCAGCTCCTCACTGTAATGATACGTATATATGTAGATAACTAAAGGGTTAATTATTACATGTCAGTGTAACACAACTACTAGAGGGCACCACTGGATCCCACTATAACTAAGAACACCTAGAGGATCTTGGTCTCTCTCTTCCAACCAGGAGTGACGAGACAGTAGAGTGTAAGATAGATAGATCACAGCATAGTTTAGCACATGTAGTTTGAATAAGTTAATACTTTAATGTAAATGACTTGATTACTAGTTATAGTTCTGTGGAGTGTGTGAACTCAATATTAAGCAATTGTTACTCAATAAATTAGTTTGCTTTAAGTTGAAGATCCGTGGTTCCTTCAGAATCACACCATCAGACCATTCTGGATAAGAAGTAAAGTGTAATGAGATATATTATCAAAAGAGTAATATAACACTCACCTCACACACTCTGCCCCAACCCTCCGGGGCTGGTTTAGCTCACTCAGCTAAATCGCTGGCTTTTAAAGCCAACCAAGCAGGCCAGCAGCACGGTTCGATTCCCGTACCAGCCTCCCCGGACAGGCGCCGGAATGTGGCGACTAGGGGCTTTTCACAGTAACTTCATTGAAGCCTACTCGTGACAATAAAGCGATTTTCATTTCATTTCAAAAGAGCACTTCAGATAAAAGCAAATGACTGTGGATGCTGAAATCTGAAACAAATACAGAAACTGCTGGACAATCTCAGCAAGTCTGACAACACCCTGTCCCATCCCGTAACCTAGCCTGCCCATCTCTGGATATTAAGGGGTGATTTAGCATGGCCAATCATCCAAACCTTCACATCTTCAGACTGTGGGAGGAAACCGGAGTACCAGGAGGAAACCCTGGCCAACACAGGCAGCGGAATTCTCCATCAGCGGGATCCTCCAGTCCTCCAGCAGCTTACCCACGCCTGCAGGTTTCCGGGCGGTGTAAGGTGACCACAAATGGAAACCCCATTGGCCAGCTGTGGGAATGGAGAATCCCACTGCCGGCGGAGCAGAGCCGTGCCGGAAAACGCAGCTGGTGGACTGGACAATCCCACACAGGAAGTATGTGGAAACTCCACATAGACAAGGCCGGAATCGAACCTGGGTTCCTGTGAGACAGCAGGTCTAACCACTGTGGGGTTGTTAAGGGAGGGATCAAGATCTCAGGGGTTAGGCCAGGTGGAGGGGGAGGTCAGAAGTCCAAAGGAGGTTTCTGATGGAGATGACCCCCACTTCTCATCCATGATCTTTATTTCCAGTCTTCCCCCCCATGGAACATCAATCCACCTGCATCCTAAAATTGAAGCTGTGGGAAGCAGCCTTTAAGTGGCCATGATAAAGAAGATTAAAACCGGCAAATATGAAAAGAACCCAGAAACAAAATGGGGGCACAGAATTTCCAGTCTTAAATTATTGAAACCAATGTTGAATCCAGAAGGTTGTAAACTGCCGAATGAAAAGATGAGGAGCAGTTCCATGAGTTTGCACTGAAATTCACTGGAAGATTGAAGCAGGCCGAGGATGGAGAGGACAATATGAGAGGAAGGTGGAGAATTAAAATGGAAAGCAACTGGAAGCTCAAGATCCTGCTTGTGAATTGAATGAGATGTCACTCAAAGTGGTCAACCAATCTGCATCTGGTTTCTCCAATGTAGAGAAATCCACATTGTGAGCAGTGAATGCCGTATAATAAATTGAGGTACATGAGTGGGTTGTTGGGTGAATGGGTGATGGGATGGGATAATGTAGTCAGTCGGTGGGTGGGGGGGGGGGGGGGGGGGGGGGGGGAATGTTCCGGTTGGGGGGCAGCTGGGCTGGGTCGGGATTGGGCAGGCGGGTTGAGGGTGTGGTAGCCGGGTCAAGATATGGTTGGGGGTAGTCAGGTCGGAGGTAGTCTGGTTGGGTCGCGGATAGTTGGTTTGGGGGGTAGTCAGGAAGGAGGAAGTTGGCCCAAGTAGGGGGGATGGTGGGGGAGAATCAGATCGGCTCGCATGGGGTTGGTTGTGATTCTCAGTTCAGTTATGATGGTTAATTACTGAATACCAGGGATTTAATTTAATATCATTGTAAGTTCTGCATATTTGACCCATATTTCCAGCAATAAGCTCAGGTTTGGAGTCATTCACAGAGTCCCCAGTAGTGCAAATCAGCACATTGGAGTTTAAACTTCCTGTGCAATTGCAAAATGTGTGTGCACCAGGGCATCCGGTGGGGCTTGACACACAGCACGGGCCTAAATCCAGATTTTGCCACTCTGGATCTTGGAAGAAATTATTTCCCTTATGTAAGGATATCCATAGAATCCCTCCAGTGCAGGAGGCCTTTCAGCCTAGAAAAGCACTCTACCTGGGCCCATACCCCCACCCTATCCTCATTACCTCACACATTGATCATGGCTCATCCACCTCACTTTCCCATCTTTGGACTGCAGGAGGAAACCGGAGCTCCCGGAGGAAACCCATGCGGACACGGGGTGAATGTTCAATCTCCACACAGTCACCCAAGGCCGGAATTGATCCTGGGACCCTGACGCTGTGAGGCAGCAGTGCTAACCACTGTGCCATAGAGTATTTTCTCACTTTTGGGGAGAAATTTGCACAAGGAGAGGAGTGCTGTGCACATTTTTACCCAATCGGACAAGAACATACACTTTGATTGATCGGAAATCCAGACAAGTGTTGTAAATAGTTCTGCTTGGAACCAATGCGGCAGTATTTTTTAAAAACATTTCCAGACAGAATTGTTGAAAGCAGAAGCTGTTTTTAAAAATTAATTTAGAGTACCCAATTATTTTTTTTTCCAATTAGGTGGCAATTTAGCGTGGCCAATCCACCTCACCTGCACATCTTTGGGTTGTGGTGGGGTGAAACCCACGCAGACACGGGGAGAATGTGCAAACTCCACAAGGATAGAGACCCAGGGCCAGGATTCAAACCCAGGTCTTTAGCACCTCAGTCCCAGTGCTAACCACTGCGCCATGTGGGACCGACAATGCTGCAGTATTCGCAGTTTTAAAACAAGCCATTCAGCCCAACTGCTCTCAACTGGTAGCTATACTTCACATGAGCCTCCTCCTACCATACATCATCCAACTGTATCAGCATATTCTCCCTCATGCCTTTATCCAGCTTCTCCTTAATTGTACTTAGAGCTTTTGCCTCAACAGCTCCCTGCAGTTGGGATTCCCACATTCTCAGCACTTGCTGCATCAAGTTTCTCCTGAATTTGCCATTGGATTTATTAGTTGTAATTTTATGTTTATGTTCTCTCATTTCAGATTCCTGCCAGGCAGGGAGTGCATAGCTACCAGACTGAAACCACAGGCTGAAGTAGGATAACAACAAATGCAATTATATTATGGTTCAGATTACAAAACTCCTGCTGCAGAATAACCCACCCATGATAGGGGCCACCCGTTACTTATATCCAATTAACATAATCAATTGCCTACTTGGCTATGTCTCAATCACCTCAGAACAAGTGTTGGTCACAGCAATGCCCTTATGCTGATCTGGGAATATGGCCAATTGAATTATTTTGATGGTGACTGCGAAGAGGCATCCCTAACAATGAACATCCACTAACAGAGCCATGCAGCCCTGAAAACCTGAAGGCCTTCAGCTCCTGAATGGAAACAGTGGTGAGGGAAGGTATAGTGACCTGACAAGAAGGAACACACTCAAAGCCCATCTTCAAGATCTCAAATTAAAGAGTCTTCACTTTCCTCTGATTGCAAGGCCCAAATCCAAAGGAAATAAACAGCTAACTAGGCTGGTCATGGATTGATTCTCTTTCGCTTTTAATAGGCTGAGACAAAGTTGCGCTTCTGACTTGATATCTGGCAGGATAGATACATCTGCATCAACCAGCAAACACTTTTTGAACATTCAAGCTCCCGTTCCGAAACTAACAAAATTATTTATTCCAAAGAATTAATACCTAATCCTTTATTAGGGCTTCTGAAGCTATGAATCTATGATTCAGAGCACCACACTGTAGAAAGGACTTTAAGGTTTTGGAGAGGCTACGGAAGAGATTTACTAGAACTGCTCCAGGGATGAAGGATTACAGTTATGTGGATAGATTGGAGAAGCTGAGGTTGTTCCCCTTGAAGCAAAGAAGGCTGAGAGGTGTTTCAACAGAGGTGTTTCAAATCAACAGGATTTATTGATTAAATAAAGCAAAAACTGTTTACAATGGCCGAAGGGTTGGTAACCAATGGCACTAATTTCAGGTGATTGTGTTATACTACCCTGGGCAAGTGGGCCGTCATTTCAAGCCCCATCTGCCTCGGAGTCACAACACAAATTAATTATCAGTAATTCTTATAAGAATTCCCGATATCTTTGGTCCTTGGCTACCCAATAATTACAGTCACCAGATTTGTAAGTAGAAACACAATTGCTATTTATTTATAACAAGAATGATAATGAAATATGCAGTAAACACAACTGGATAATGACAAGCTAACCTACTAACACCCTATAACTGTCCCATCCACTACCCACACACACAAGACAGCCAAACACAGAAGGGGAGGGAGGGGTAAAATTAATAAGGATGAAGGTCAGAAGATAAAAGAGTCTTTGTTCAAATGGTGGTTCCTTAGCATGCTTTCATCCCAAGGCACCGATCAAAGTTCTTGGTTTTCAGCCTGTAATGGTCTTCCTTGCAGATTCATTCATTCAGGGTCCCAACAGGTTAGGAAATGTACTACTCACTGGCAGCAGGCTTTCTGGGGAAGCACTTTATTTCCTATCAAACTGGGCCTTTCGCTCGAGGTTCACATCCAGACCTGTATCTCTCTGTACAGACACTTTATTTCACATCAAACCTTCAGCTCTGCAGTCTCAGGAGAATGACACCCAGACTTACTGGAAAGAGAGAGAGAGACAGCCCTCACAGTGGCATCCTGAGGAGGATTAGTTCGATCCTTTTACAGTGAGTTGGTTAGATTCCTCCATCCAAGCTGCAGACTCAAAAGTGAAACCAAACTGGAACCTCATGACTTTGGATCTGATCCCTCTGGAGTGTTTTCAATCACCACCTGTTTCTGGGCAAAGCACAGCCTTTTGGGCCAATTCATTGGCCACAAGCCAAATCAATCAAATTGAGTTGTCACTGATGCCGGCCAAGCTCTGTCATTGGGAGACAGTGGCAGAGTGGTATTGTCGCTGGACTAGTAATCCAGAGATCCAGAATCATGATCTGGGGACCCGACTTCGAATCTCACCATGACAGATGGTGAAATTTGAATTCAATAAAAATATGGAATTGAAAGGTGACCATGAAACCATTGTCGATTGTTGTAATGATAGTGGTCTGCTATTGCTGCATAACCTTTTTCTCAATGAACACAAGGAACCACCATTGAGCAAGGACTTCCAGCTTGGTAAAGGAGATGATACTAAGGAAATAGAGAATGGCAAGAAAGCGAGAGATCACCTGTCTTCTGCAGAGTTATAGAACATAGAACAGTACAGCACAAAACAGGCCCTTCGGCCCTCGATGTTGTGCCGAGCAATGATCACCCTACTTAAACCCACGTAACCCGTATACCCGTAACCCAACAATCCCCCCATTGACCTTACACTACGGGCAATTTAGCATGGCCAATCCACCTAACCCGCACATCTTTGGACTGTGGGAGGAAACCGGAGCACCCGGAGGAAACCCACGCACACACGGGGAGGACGTGCAGACTCCACACAGACAGTGACCCAGCTGGGAATCGAACCTGGGACCCTGGAGCTGTGAAGCATTGATGCTAACCACCATGCTACCGTGAGGCCCCCACAGTTCTTCCACAGCTGCTCTTTCACTGATCATACTCTGCTTCCCCGCATTCACAGTTTTGCTCAATCCACTCTAGTCCTTCCATCCTCAAAAAATGACGTCCACGCAGAGACCAGCACTGATATTCATGTCTTGCAGGGCTGCCAGAAACAGCATTAACACTCTCCGCCCACAAGGAGTTTAGAAAGGAACTAATGATCAGCCTGGCTTGAGAATCCCGTAAGTGTTCTCTTACCTCTCCCAGGTAGGTAATCTCTGAACGGTTCTCTTGAGGTGGTACTATGGAAGGTAGAAAGCTGCTGTGGCTCAGACTAGACTTATTGATGTGTCTGCCACCCTTAATCTCTGGGAGCTAGGGCCTATTACTCTCGCAGCCGAAGTCATGTAATCATGTACGTTTTTATTTAATTTAGCTTTGCCACTGGTCTTTATGTAATTAATTAATTCCTCTGCTGCTGTCAGAAATTATGGTTGCCTTCACATTTTCCTGACCTCTGACAATCCCTAATGAGCCCAGCTCATAACTAATTTATTTCCTGGCCCAACATTATATACTTATTTATTTCTGTGGTATAATCCGAGTCTGGGCACTTGTATTATTTATGTAATCTGTACATCCTGATACCCACTAATGGGCCCAGCCTGCCCCTCATCAATTTTTATTTATTTTTATAGCCCAATACTGACTCTAATAGTATTGCTTTAATTCCTCAACCAATGGTGTTAATTATGTAACTCGTGCCTGTGACATGCCTCTGTGCAGCGTGTTTTGCGGCAGTGGAGGTGGCACATCATTGGCTGGCAGTGGGATCTTCCGGTGCCGCCGATGTCTATGAGCTTTTGCATGCCCTGCACCCTCCGCCGCTGGGAACCGCATCACGCAGGGAGATGGGGGGAGGGGGAGCAATCAGTGGGACTGGAAAGCATCAGCGGGAAGGGCTGGAATTTCTGGCCAGACATTTGTGAACAGGCTGCAAATCTTTTAAAGGGTTTAGCGAACATATTCTTCAGAACCACAGGCAGATCATGTTAGCCAGTGCGGAAGGCTGAATTAACACCAGTGCTGCCATTTTGGAGCTCCTCACTTCAACCTACACCCTCCCATAACTTTGCACAGCTGAATACCCATTCAATGAAATGAATAAACATCCCCAAGCAAGATTTAATGGAATCATTAAGCACTTGCAGTTCCGTTGACCATGTCTATGTTCAATGTTTTATGATGTGGAGATGCCGGCGTTGGACTGGGGTGAGCACAGTAAAAATTCTTACAACACCAGGTTAAAATTCAACATGTTTGTTTCAAACACTAGCTTTCGGAGCACTGCTCCTTCACCTGAGGAAGCAGTGCTCTGAAAGCTAGTGTTTGAAACAAACATGTTGGATTTCAATGTTTTAGATTACACCCAATTTTAGTTTTTGACCAACCTTTTATTACAATTTTGTTTACACTTCAGTCCAACGCTCCTGATCCATGGGCACCCGTTGCGGAGAGGAGTGGGAAAAAGAGGAGGACCCTCCCTGTGAACCTGCTCTTGGGCCTGGCCAAACTTACCATCAACAGGTCCAGGCATGGGTGACTGAGGTGGTCATACAGTCTGACTCTCTATCCCTCTTCTGCAGTTTCGTTCATGGCTAGGTGCCACTGGAGAGGGAGATGCAGCATCAACGGGCACCATTGGGGCTTTTCATGCCTGGTGGGCACCACAGGGTCTGGGGTGCTTTATTGACCCTTTAATTACCTTTTGGTTTGATATTTTTTAAGTTCCATTATCTCTTTAGTTTTGTTTAGGGCAGTGCCTCTTTAAGGAGCAATCCCTTTTAATATGTCCCACAGTGTGTTTGCTTCAATTTATTTGGTGGAAATTTAAAATAGTTCAATCACTTGCAGGTTGGTTGCTGGATTATTTTTTTGCGCCAATCTACATGCTTTGGATTCTTTTAATATTCCTCAGCAGGTAGTCTGGCTGGCACTGAAGTGGTTTTTGTGGCTTAAAGGCTTATGTAAAAATCAGCTCCTTGACATGGGTAAATAGTTGGCCCTCCTCTTGGAATTGAGTATGTTTAGGAGATTGAGCAGGGGTCACACAGAGCAAAACAAGCTGCTGGAAGAGTGAGGGGGAGGCACTGTGTGGGGGTGGGGGTGGGAGGAGAATGGATCCAGCAATATCCTTTCCTCAATGCTCAGCATGGGGGTTAAAACATGCAGGCTCACCTCCCCCTAATCTGTTAGGTCCTGAGTCCCCTGTTGTGTGTTATTTTCTCTTGGAAGAAAGAGCTAAGTATGCAAGTGAGTGTGATGCAATATGTTTGGGCTGTAACTGTCATGGTTGAATAGCTGCCGGTTTGTACAACCTATAAGATGTGGGTGTGAGACTTTCATCAGTGTTAAGTGTGTGATATTTAATCACAATTTTGGACTCTTCCTGATGTTTACAGCCAATGACAAGCAGAAATCATGGACATTAATAGGTAACACACGTTGGCACTCTGCCTATGGTGCAATCAACGGGCAAGGGCTAATCACACATTCAGAGTTTATCCAATTTAACCACTCTGGACAACAATAGTTTTTATGTCGTTAATTTACTTGGATTTTTGCAATGCACTCCCTCAAGGTGTGATGAAAGCAGATTCAACAGTAACCTTGAAAAGAAAATTGATGAAGGAAAGGATTAAGGAAAAAACAGACTAGAGGGGAGGAGGAATAATTGGACAGCTCTTTCAAAAACACTGCACAGACATCATAGAATCTAGGTAGGGTGCTCTTTCAGAGGGCCGGTGCAGTGTCAATGGGCCAAATGGTCTCCTTCTGCACTGTAGGAATTCTATAGTTCTGTGGTTCTAATCATAGAATTCCTACTTTGCAAAAGGAGGCCATTCAGCCCATCATGTCCACACCGACCCTCTGAAGGAGTACCATACCCCATTTACCCCCTACCCCTATTACACTGTTAACTTCACCTAACCTGCGCATCCCTGGACACTGAAGCCAATCCACCTAACCTACACATCTTTGTACTGTGGGAAGAAACCAGAGCATCTGGAGCAAACCCACGCAAACACAGGGAGAAAGTGCAAACTCCATGCAGTCACCCAAGGCCAGAATTGAACCCGGGTCCCTGCCGCAGTGAGGCAGAGTGCTAACCACCATGCCGCCCATGGCTGAGTCGCTTCTTTGGGCAGAAACTTACATTCTGGAATTTAGGTTTGGGGCGGGCATGGCACTGAAATAATTCCCATTGGGGACGAGATGGCTGAACACGTGTGATCTCGTGCTGGTCAGCTCATCACCTATGTTTCCGCGCAGATCATTGCGAACCTTGTGGTGGGGGTGGCCTGAAAGTCACCAGCCCTGCCCTTATTATGGGGTTGAATGTTCGGGCGCCATATATAAAGGACATCAAGACAGCCTGTCCACTCACAGGCCAGGAGCTTCAGCTTTACGGTCCTGTAGAGGAAAATGATACGTGTCCCCACAATTCAGTGACGCCTCCCTGGAGACTCTCCTCCAGACTATCTGGGAGTAGCAGGAAGTGCTGTTACCCGGGATGGCAGGAAGAAGCCCTCCGACCTGACTATGGCGGCCTCGACAGATGTTGCAGCAAAGGTTGGCATCCGTGCAGCCAAGCACAGAAACGCCCAGCCGTATTGGAAGAGGATGGCTGACCTGCTGTACTCTGCACTCTCACAGCAAACTGACAATCATAAGAGCATCAGGCAGCATGAGTTTGTAAGTGCCCAGGGATGTCATACAGGATTTTGGGTTGCAGCACTCACCAGCAGACGGGATATCTGTGTTGAAGATGTGCCAACCACTTACTGCTCTCAATCTTCCATCAGTTACAAAACAGTCGCAACAAGAGGGAGTAGACCAAGACCGGAGACAGAATTCCTCACATCGCAGTCCTCACCCCTTCTAGGCACAGGATGCTGAGATAGCTGGGGAGGATCAGGACCAGGTTTGTGCTGTGGGGAGATAGGACTCCTCCAGGAAGCTATTGAGGATGCCTTCAGTCTGCATTTTCAGATGTGTCTCTGCAGATAATCCAGCATTCTGCAGGAAAAATCTGGAGGAGGGGCCCACAATGTCACGCTGGCAGGTGATCAGGAATATCCCCCCCACAGCCCATGGACATGGGGAAGCACCCCCCCCCCTCCCTCTCGCAGACACAGAGAACCCATGCAAGAGGAATCACAGTAGCAGCTGGAATGAACGCAGACTGGCACTCTATTGCTCTAACCATAGGTGCAGTGCAGCAGTGGTAGGGGGGAGGGGGGATGGGAAACATTGACTTCCCTCCAGGTATTCCTCCTTTTGAAGGAGTCAGGGGGGAGCTATTGGGCACCCATAGGGAGGAGCACCACCCAGGAATCCTGGAGGCTTCACCCCAGGACACACCAAGTACGTCTTGCCGGACCACCTCACCTCCCAGTCTGTAAGCCCATCGCCTCCAGTAGGTAAGGGCGAGGAGGGTGTTATAGGAGCGGCGTTTACAGAACCCCAAAATGTATCATGGAGTTCAACTAACCTCTCCCTTTAATGTATTATTGCTTTTGAAGAACACGGCTTGGACTCCAGGTGTGGTATTACACTTATCGACACGTGGGTTTTTAAACACAAATCAATGTTTATTCCATGAATTCAACTTAAACTTTTTAAATAAACATTGGGTCCCTTCACACCCCTTACTTCAAAGATAAACCCGAAAATAATACAACACTAAATAATCCCTAAAAATGTTCCTTCAAACCTCCAAAAGACTCAGCACCTTTAAACAGAAATGCATCAGGTTAAAGACATTACTATTATGAGTTTAAATCACCCAAATGATTCAGAGATAGTCTTTCATGGCAGAGATCACAGCAAATTCAGCTCCCTGCAAAACACAGACACACCCAAGCTCTTTTCTCAAGACTGGCTTTCTCCTTTCAAAACAGCTCACAGCAAACCAGCCAGGCACTTTTCAGCTGCTTTCTCAAACTGAAACCAAAAATCCCAAAAAGCCGACGTTATCTCAGCTCAGCTCCCCCCTCTGACATCACTTCAGTGATATGATCTGCTCTATTTCTTAAAGGTACATTGCTTAAAAATCCATTTCTTAAAAGTAATCTCACATGACAGTGTATCTGTATCTGCGCTTCAGCAGGGCACTCTTACGAAGAGCCCTTTAGGCGCAGGCCACCAAAAGATGCCGTCAAAGTTATCATCGTCAATAGAGCATTCAGCAGGCTGCTTTCCCCTCAGATGTAGATTTTGGGGCTGCTCCTAGATGCAGTAGTAGGCCAAGTATTGGGGGAATACACATGGCATGGGTACACATACTTTTGGTACTTGGAAATAAATGCTCACTTACACTGATTGGAGGTTTCCTAGAATGCATCTTTCCTGCTAGTTGCTTCAAAGATTTTGAGCATTTAAGAGTGTGGAACTGGGCTCCCATCAGTGCCTGAGAATGAACTCATATAGATTTGTTTCTCTCACACTATCAGCATAGTGGTTGCTCAATAATCCCACATGTGCTTGATTAAACACTCGCCCTCATTTGTGGATTTCCCATCATCCAAATTCACCATGTTCTACAGGAATTCAGCAAGGCCATTGCATCTCTTGCTGCTGATGCCCTGATGCAAGAGGTGGACAAATGCCTCAAATTCTCAAGGGAAGTTAAATCTGCTCTGTAAGTGGAAAGGAACATTGTAGGCACTGTTTTAGGATGACAATTAAGCTCTACACTGTCTTATTAACAGTGGAAAGCTAGAGGCCTCCCTACATATCTGGAAAAATATGTGGTGAGCACATCCAAACATTAATGGCCATCCTTGATGATATCATTTTTTTAAAAATAAACATTTTATTGAGGTATTTCTTTGGCATTGTAACAGCAACAAAATCAATAATGTACATATCAAGGAAAATATAAACATAGTCCAAATACCGCCTCCCTCTCCCACAGGTCCTACCATTGCTTACCCCCTAAACTCCGGGAACCTAACCCACTCTCCCCCCCCCCCCCCCTTCTTCTGCTGACGATTAATTCTCTGCAAGGAAGTCGACGAATGGTTGCCACCTCCGGGCGAACCCTAACAGAGACCCTCTCATGGTGAACTTAATTTTCTCCAGGCAGAGGAAGCCAGCCATGTCCAAAAGCCAGGTCTCCGATTTCGGGGGCTTTGAGTCCCTCCATGCTACCAGGGAAGCAAAGGCCAGAACGTCCGCCTCTTTCTCTTCCTGGATTCCCGAATCCTGCGATACCCCAAAAATCGCCACCTCTGATCACATTGCCACCCTCGTATTTAATACCATAGACATGGCGTCGGCAAATCCCTGCCAAAATCCCCTCAGTTTTGGACATGCCCAGAACATGTGGACATGATTCGCTGGCCGCCCCGCGCACTTCGCACATCTGTCCTCCATTCCAAAGAATCTGCTTATCCGGGCCACTGTCATGTGAGCCCGGTAAACATACTTAAATTGGATCAGGCTGAGCCTGGCACACGTTGCGGTCGCGTTGACCCTACCCAATGCATCTGCCCACAGGCCCTCCTCTATTTCTCCCCACAGCTCCTCCTCTCTTTTGTTTCAGATCCTCAGTCTGTGACTCCTCTGAACCCATAAGCTCTTATATATGTCCAAGACGCTCTCCTCTCCTATCCATCCTCTAGATACCACCCTATCCTGAATTCCTCTCAGCGGCAGGAGTGGGAAGATTGGTACCTGCTTCCGCAAAAAGTCCTGTACTTGTAAATATCGGAATTCATTTCCCACCACCAATGGAAACTTCTCCTCCAGCACCCTCATACTCGGGAAGCTTCCTTCTATGAAGAGGTCCCCCATCCCCTCAATCCCCGCTCTCTGCCAAATTCGGAACTCCCGTCCATCCCGGGGCAAACCGGTGGTTATCGCAGATGGGGGACCACACCAACTCTGCTCCCAGATGTCTCCTCCACTGTGCCCAAACTCTCAGGGCCGCCACAATCACTGGAGGGTGGAGTGGTGGATGCGCCGGCGGGAATGGCAGAGGCACCGTTACCAATGCCCCCAGACTTGTGCCCTTACAAAAAGCTGCCTCCATGCGCACCAATGCCAGCTCACCCCCACCAGCCACCTCCTCACCATGGCTATGTTAGTCGGCCTGTAGTAATTGCTGAAATTTGGCAGCGCCAGCCCTCCATCCCCCCCGACTCCGCTCGAGCATTGCCCTCTTCACATGCGGGGACTTGCTCCCCCCCCCCCCCCCCCCCCCCCCCAACACAAAGCCCACAATAATCTTATTGATCTGCTTTAAAAAGGACCATGGATGAAGATGGGGAGGCATTGGAAAACTAATAGGAATCTCGGGGGGAACCGTCCTTTTTACCGACTGCACTCTGCCCACCAGAGATAACGGGAGCGCATCCCATCTCCGGAAATCCTCCTTCATCTGATCCACCAACCGGGCCAAGATCAATTTATGTAGCCTGTCCCAATCCCTCGCCACTTGGATACCCAGGTACCTGAAACCGTCCCCTACTACTCTGAACGGCAGTTCCCCCAGTCGCCTCTCCTGCCCTCTCGCCTGGACCACAAACATCTCGCTCTTCCCCATATTGAGCTTATACCCTGAAAACCGGCCGAATTCCTCTAAAATTCTCATAATTTCTTCCATTCTCTCCATTGGGTCTGAGACATAATCCGGACACAGCGAGACTCTGTGCTCCAGATGTTTGGCATCAACGTTCAGCAAGGAAATTGGCCTGTGAGACCCACACAGCTCCGGGTCCTTCTCCCCCCCCCCCCCCCCCCCCCCCCCACAATTCTGCTCCATGAACCCTTTCAGCTCCTTTGCCATTGCTGGCACCTTACCCAGTCTCAAGAATGACCGGTCCAGGCCTGAATCAATAACCATGTTAAATCCCCTCCCATAATCAGCCTGTGCGAATCCAGGTCCGGAATCTTCCCCAGCTCCCAATCATCCCAATTTGGCACATATACTTTGACCAGCACTACCTTCATCCCCTGCAGCTTGCCACTAACCATGATAAATCGACCTCCCACCTCCGAGACTATTCTCCCCACCTCAAATGCCACCCTCTTGTTAATCAGAATCACAACCTCTCTAGTCTTTGTATCCAGCCCCGAGTGGAAAACCTGACTAATCCAGCCTTTCCTCAACCTGACCTGATCCATTACTTTAAGATGTGTCTCCTGCAGCATTACTACATCCGCCTTCAGTCCCCTCAGATGCGCAAACACGTGTGCCCTCTTTACCAGTCCATTTAGCCCCCGGACATTCCAGGTGACCAACCTAGCTGGGGGGTAAAGTGCCCCCGCCCCCGGTCAGCCATCCACTTTCTTGGGCCCGCCTCCAGCCCATGCGCCGCACCTCCGTCGGCCTGCCCCACTCCTGCCCCCACCCCTGACCCCCTCAGTGACCTTCCATCGAAGTCCCTCCCACTTCAGCAGAACCCAGCCCCCCCTCCTTCCCCCCAGCAACACTACTCGAAAACCCAACGCATCTAATGAACTAGGCATATACACACGCCCCACTGTGCTTCCGTGAGCTAGCTCACCCAGTTAGCTTGATGGCCCCCGCCCCCAGCATCTGCTCCCTCAGCTCCCTCCAGGAGCCAGACAATTCTTAGGTTCTGCCGACGGGACCGGTTCTCAAGGTCCTCCACCTTCTCCAGGAGCCTTTTCCGCTGTTCCTGAAGCATCTCCACCTTCAGTTCCACTGCTGTTTGATGCTCCTCTTGTTCTAGCAGCGCCTTCTCCACCTTCTGGATCGCCCGTCCTGGGTGTCCAGTCTGCTCTCTAGCCGATCAATTGATTCTTTGATCGGGTCCAAACATTCCCACTTCTGCCTGGGAAAGCCATCCTGAATGGCCTGCATCACTGGGTCCATTGGTCGCTGCATTGCCACCTGAGGGGTCCGGCCCTCGGCCATACTGTCTCCCGTTGAAGCTTCAACACAGCTCGTTACTGACTTCTTGTTTCTGCCCTTTCTTGCACTTCTAGTCCTTTTCTCCATACACCGATGCGTGGAAACAGTGCCCAATTGCCTCAGCCTTCAAATTTACCGTTTAAAACCAGAAAAAAGTCTGGGGGGGGGAGGTCCAAAAGTCCAACCAGAGCAGGAGCCACCAAATGTGCGACTTACTCCTCCATAGCCGCCACTGGAAGTCAATGATTTGTCATTTTGAGTGTAAGATTATTGGGCGGGATTTTCTAGCCTACCCACCAGTGAAATCTTCAGATCTCGCCGAAGGCAAACCCTGCTGTCAGTTCCCGGCGGCACAGCCAGCAAGCAACGTGAATGACCATTGTCTTTGTTAGGACCGGAGAACAGGACTGGAAGACCACACTAGCAGCCAATGGCAAGCCGCCTCTGCTGTCAGAAAGACTGCAGAGGGCCAGCGCAGGAGGGCTGGAAAATCCTGGCCCATATCTTTCAAATTCGGGGGTGGATTCTCGATTCCCGATATGGCGGAGAATCAACCGTCGGGCTAAAAATGGGATCGGTGCCGATCCTGTTCCGATGCTCCGAGCCCCCGTTCAGTGAATACAGTGAGCAACACGCCCCGCACCAGTGGGACGATGCAAATGGTCATTTGAACCCATTTAGATCCAATTAATGGCTGGAAGCCCAATTCCCCATGCCCCCATGGTGCTCCGTCCCTCTCGGCAGGGATTCACGTGGATTGATGTAAATATTTCCATGTGTGGCCCTCATGTGATGGATCCCGTAGTGGGTAAAGGGGGTAAGGATGTAACTCAGGTGCACCCAAAGTTCATCGGAGTGCTCCCTGCACGCCCCCCCATAATGCAAATCTTGCCCACCTGACCCCCAGCCCCCCCCAATCAGTCCCCTCCTATCAGACCCCCAACAAGGACCCCCAACAGAAACCCACATCAAAGATCCCTATATAAGCGACCCCATATCAGAGACCCCCACTCAGATATCCCCCAACAGTCATCCCTCCCTGAAAGCAGTCCAAGCAGGAACAGTGAAAAATCATTATTATTTCCACTGACCAGTCCCTTACACCTGCTGCCCCAGATAGAATTGTTGAAAGCAGAAGCTGTTTTTTTAAATAAATTTAGAGTACCCAATTATTTTTTTCCAATTAAGAGGCAATATAGAATGGCCAATCTACCTACCCTGCAGATCTTTTAGGATTGTGGATGTGAGCCCATCCAAACACGGGGAGAATGTGCAAACTCCACATGGACAGTGACCCGGGGCTGGGATTGAACGTGGGCCCTCCGTGCCACAAGGCAGCAGTGCTAACTATTGCGTCACCATGCCACCCGGAAAGCAGAAGCTGTTACGGTGTGCTAGGCTTCATTGAAAACCAAAACACATTTATAGACTTTAAACCTCCTCAGATCCTCTGATCTGCGAGGCTTCTACTCACTTTGAAGAGGAATAGCTTTTAGTAGACTGTAATTGATAGGGTAACAGCTTCCAGACAGCCTGGTGTCCAGAGCAGACCTCCTGCAGCACCAGGGAGCCTCAGGGGTTAGCTTTGCTCACATACCCATCCCATGGAGTAGCCTGGGGCCATCGGGCACCCCGAGGGAGGAGGAGGTGGCGGGGCCCGCCCCTCACACTCCACCCCCCCCTTCCTGTTACCACTGCTCCAACCTGTTTCTGTGCTCTGTAAGATGGGTGAGAGGGATGGGCTGGCCAGAGAAGGGAGAAATGGACAGATGTCGTGGGTGGCCTGGACTCCTCAAGCAACCCCGCCCCCCCAGACAGTCAGCACCACCGTCACCGCAGGAATGCATTTGGACCGTGTGATGGAATGGCCAGCTCGCATGCTGGTATTACCTCGGTGAACAGTGGCATGTGCTACCGTGGGCAGGAGTCGGATGTTGGCATACGATGCGGAGCACCAGGGCTCATTGCAGACCAGAGTGTCATCATCCCCCATCGCATAGACAAGACCCGCTGTTACTCCCAACCCAGGGCCCACACCCCGTAGTACAGCAGGTATATATCACAGAGGGGGTTGCAGGCGGGGAGTTGGGGGAGGGGGGGGGTGGAAAGAGGGATGCAATGTCCGTACTCCTGGCCATTCCCCCCCCCCCCTCAGCTGGTGAACCGCAAGACGATCATAGCGTCTTGTGCACGTTGGCCTTTGTATGGCCTCCTGTGCCTGCCAGGGCCCCATGTCCTGCTCATCCTCGCTCTCCTCCGCATCCTCCTCGTGAGACGAATATTGGTATTCAGCCTCCTCCTCCAGCACATTGCCCCTTTGCTGTGCAACGTTGTGGAGAATGCAGCAGGCCAATGCTTCACACTGGAGGGCCCTTCCAGAGCGGTCCAGGAACCTGAACCGCAACTTCAGGAGGCCAAAGCACCATTCAATCTCACGCCTGGTTGCTGCATGGGCGTTGTTGTAGCGGGTCTCTGCATCGTCTATGGTCTCCAAGTCAATTTCATATATTCTTACCCCTGTTACCCAGGAGTTAAACCCCCAGCCAGGGGAGGGCATCTCAAACATGACAGGAATGTGTCAACAGCTTACTCTGTCTGGAATCATGATTGGCACAGGCTTGTCTGCTGATTTGTACCGTTATTATGGCCTCTGCATGTGTCTGGCCGACATCCTAGCCCTTGTCAGCTCCATCCCCTTCACCGTCCTCATCGTCAGAGGAGAAATCTCATTCCTCCATGTTTCCCTCAGCCAAGACATCACAATGCAACGTCATAGCGGACAACAATGATTTGGGCCACTTTCTGGGGTAAGTATGAAAAATGAAAATGAAAATCGCTTGTTGTCACAAGTAGGCTTCAATGAAGTTACTGTGAAAAGCCCCTAGTCGCCACAATCCGGCGCCTGTTTGGGGAGGCTGGTACGCGAATTGAACCGTGCTGCTGGCCTGCCTTGGTCTGCTTTAAAAGCCAACTATTTAGCCCAGTGTGCTAAACCAGCCCCAGAAGTATTGGAGAGTTCTATCTGAACCTCATCTGAAGGAGGCCTATTGTCTGCTCAATCATGGACCTGGTGGAGACAGGCGAGGTGATATAGCTCGCCTCAGCAACACAGATGGTGAACTGGCATCATCAGTTAGGTCTTCTGGTTGTATCCCTTGTGCCTAAAGAACCAGCTCTGCAATTACCGAGGTCCTTCAAAAATCTGTGGCACCTGAAGTTAGTTAGAATGTAGGCATTGTGCTAGCTCAATGTGAGCACAAACGTGCAAGATTTTTCCTCTGCGACCACATATGAGCTGAATCTTTTTTGCTTGGTGAATGTGACTGGCTGTTGCCAGGGAGCTCTCAAGGCTACATGTGCACAGTAAATGGAGCCCTATATTTGCAGGAAACTGGATATTACAGCCTGACATTTGGGAACTAAGCAGAATTGGACAAATTGATGCACTTGCCTGAACAGAGCATCTGTCACCTCCTGTTATGCACTTGTGTCACGAAGGGAAGATGCTGCACAGTCCCACAGCCATACCCTAGAAGGAGCCACTGGCAAATAAGTCACTGGCACTGGATTTCCTCTTAAGTTCTTCCAGCTGCAAGTCACCATAAATAAGCTGGTAAATATGTGCAACCACATTCTGCGGCATTCAAAGGTGCCTCCAACACTGCCTTTTCCTCATCTGTAGATAGCTCTTTCACCTGCAATATATCCATGGTCAAGCTAATGGCCCGTTGCAATAGACCTTAGTTTCCAGCACCTTGCTGCTCAGGCCATGCTTCTGGCCTGCCAACCTACACCAGTCCCTTCTCCTTCTCATCTGGATAAGAGCCAGTAGAAAGGCAGAGTTGCCTGGAGCCTGCAGCATGAGTCCTCAGTAGATCTGTGAATGAATTGCAGTAATCAATCTTGTGAACATATTTTCCACAGGTTCTCCCCCATCTCAGTGCTACCAGGTCACTGCTAAGCCCTGTGCCTGGCTTCCGTCCAAAGATGTGCAGGTTAGGTGGATTGGCCATGCTAAAATTGCCCTTAGTGTCCAAAATTGACCTTAGTGTTGGGTGGGGTTACTGGGTTATGGGGATAGGGTGGAGGTGTTGACCTTGGGTAGGGTGCTCTTTCCAAGAGCTGGTGCAGACTCGATGGGCTGAATGGCCTCCTTCTGCACTGTAAATTCTATGATAATCTATGATAATCCAACCCTTCCAAGCAAATGACCCCTCAAGGATCAGTGAGGAACGTTCCTCCAATTCACACATGCGCGTGCAGATATTGTTCTTTGACTGAGTCATATGCGAGAACCCTCCTTCTGATACTATTTAGCTTGCTTCCACCACTATGGACATCATTGGCACAGTTGTCATCCAGTTGCCTCAGTATATTAAGGTGTTCCTTTGGTCCTCCACATTGTGCTGACCTTGAAAACCACCCACTCAAAAGGACCATCTTCCCACTTTGAGGTATCGCAGTTTGAACTGACAGACACACAAATTCTGCCTAGCTCCAGTTGCGATTGTCCGCTTGCTCCATTTCTAGCTGTGGCTGTAATTTGCACACAAACAATAAACTTTACAGAATTCTGCTTCAAAATAGAATTGGGTCAATTTCTGATTTCAGATTTGGATCCATGAAGTAGGACTGGATCATGCAGCAAGCAAGACATGCTGAATTTTTTTCATGTTTACATGTTTTATGCAAAATGCCACGATTGAAGTAATTGACCTTTGAAAATATTATAAAAAATAAAAAGGGATACATTTTCCTCAATTTGCTCATGATAACACGAAACAGAAAATATGTCCTATTGTCCCCTGTAAAAACCATCCCAATTAGCTCTCTCGCTGTTGCGTCAGAAGCTGAACTTGTGCTCCATTCTTGAGGGTAGGGGAAGAGAAACTAAGAAAGCATGTCTAGAATTTATAAAGAGCCTTTCACAACTTTAGGACATCACAAAGCAACCAATGAAGTACTTTTGAAATGCAGTCAGTGTTGTTTTTATTTCATTTTTTCATTGGTGTCACTGGCTAGGTCAGAATGTGTTCCCCATCTCTAATTGCCCTTCAGAAGAGGGGGGGGGGGGGTGAGCTGCCTTCTTGAACAACCGGGGCCAGTGAGGGGTAGGTAGATCCACAGCATTGTTAGGGAGGGAGACTCAGTGATGGTGAATGCTGTAATGTTGGAAATGCAGCAGCCAAATTTCACACAGCAAGCTCCCATAAACAGCAACATGCGAATGACCAGGAAATGGCGAGAATTCCCCTTTTCTTCAAATAGTGGATGTGGGATCTTTTACGCCCTCGTGAGGGGCAGGCGCGACCTCAGTTTGATCCAGTGATGCTAAAGATGACGCTCCAGACAATGCAGCACTGCCTCGGTGCTGCAGTGGATCATCAGCCTGGACTTTGTGCTCTAGTCCCTGTTAGGGTCTCAAAATGGAGTCACCAAACGTGCTGTGAGTCTCAAGGTCATAACTTTGTTAATTTGTTATTAACATGCCTGATTGTGGAATTTATGGCATTGTTAATATTTTGCTTCAATCATTCATGAGATGTGAGCTGACAAGGCCAGCATTTATCACCTGCCCCTAATTACCCTTAAGAAGGGGATGATAGGGCAGCACGGTGCCACAGTGGTTAGCACAGCTGCCTCACGGCGCTGAGGTCTCAGGTTCGATCCCGGCTCTGGGTCACTGCCCGTGTGGAGTTTGCACATTCTCCCCGTGTCTGCGTGGGTTTCGCCCCCAGAACCCAAAAATGTGCAGAGTAGGTGGATTGGCCACACTAAATTGCCCCTTAATTGGAAAAAAATAATTGGGTAATCTAAATTTTTAAAAAAAAGAAGGGGATGATGAGCTACCTTCTTGAGTACAACTCAATAACTTGCTCGGCCATTTCAGAGGGATGCTAAGGGTGAACCACGGTACTGTGGGTCCGGAGACAAATGAAAGCCAGTTCGGATAAGGACAGCTGACGTCCTTCCTGAAAGCACATTAGTGAACCAGATGGGCTTCTAGACAATCCAGTAGTTACACAGGCACAATCATTGAAACTAGTTTTTTTAATCCAGATTTATTCAATCAACTAAGTTTAAATTTTCCAGCTGCCATGGTGAAGTTCGAAGCCACATCTCCAGGTCACCTCAGTAACTAATCTCTATGCTGCAGACCCCTATAATGATGCACACCATGGGCGGGATTCTGTGGGAATCAGCGGGCGGACAACTCCGGCGCGAAGGAGTGGTGTGAACCACTCCGGCATCGGTTCGCGGCAGAGTAGTTTGCGCCGGCCGGCACGGAAGGGGCTTGGCGCCATGCCAACCGGCGCCGAAGGGCCTCCGCCAGCCGGTGCGAGTTGGCGCATTTGCGGGAGCGCCAGCATGTGATTCCCGCCCCCGCCAAATCCCCAGTGCCAGAGAATTTGGCAGCCAGCTTGGGTGGGATTCACGCCGCCCCTCCGTTGATTCTCTGACCCGGCGGGTGGAGGTCAGAGAATCCCGCCCCGTATATTTTGGTTATTACACAGTCAGAAATGAATTTTATCAGCATTGATAGAATTGTTTTGGGCAATGATACTTGGAAGCTCGCAGAAAGGGGCACCTAACGGTATGCTGTATTTCTGTGACGGGGTGTATCCCTGAGACTGTGGTGATATTTGAAGCTTTTCAAGGGGTTCCTCCACATAGATAAGGTTTGAAAACCATTGATCAAGGATAAGCATTGTTCTTGGGCGGGATTCTGCGCAAATCGTCGGGGTGAGAAAAAACGGCGCAAACCCTGGCGGGAACCACTCCGGAGCCGAGCCGGAATCCTCCGCACCTTCGGGGGCTAGGACAGCACAGGAGTGGTTTGCGCCGTGCCGGCCGGCAGGAAGGGGCTTGGCGCCATGCCAACCGGCGCTGAAGGGCCTCCGCAGGCCAGCGTGAGTTGGTGCATGCGCGGTAGTCATCCCCGCACATGCGTAGGGGGTTCATCTCCGCGTCGGCCATCACGGATTGGTACAAGGCTGACGCGGAGGAATAGAGTGCCCCCATGGCAGAGGCCCGCCCACGGATTGGTGGGTCCCAATCACGGACCAAGCCACTGTGGGAGCACCCCCCGGGACCATATCGCCCCCCATCCCCCCCTTCCGAGGACTGCGGAGGCCGCCCATGGAGCTGGGTCCCATCGGTAGGGACCAACCTTGATTTACGCCGGCGGGACCCTCGTTAAACGGGCAGGACCTCAGCTCATCGCAACCCGGAGAATTCGGGCGTCCCCGGGGCCCATTGCGTTGCGCCTGTCCCCGCCATTCTTTGAGGCGGGTGGCGTGATTCACGCCGGGGCGATTTTTGGGGGGGCCAGAGAATTCGGAGGACGGCGGGGGCGGGATTCACGACGACCCCAGCGATTCTCCGACCCGATTGGGGGTGGGTGGGGGGGGGGGGGGGGGGGGCCGGAAAATCCCGCCCCAGGACTTTAAAAATTAGCAGTGAACAAACTTGCAGTGCAAATGCATTAGCGTTCCCACAGAGCCCCAGCCCTCTGCGACGAACAATTGGTGAAAATGTCCACTCAAAAGAAAATGGATCAGCTTCACAAACAGTAATAGCAGTGGAGTGTTAATTTTATTCCATTACATGATTTGCAGCTGGGAATAATTCTCACTTTTCCAAGTGGAGACTTATTATATCTAAGTGAGAAACAGTGGCTACTTTTAAAACTGGAGCAGGAGGTTGAAAGGTTGAGAGACCTATTTTGCAGTGAGGTTACGTTAAGTGGAAACTGCTTGCACAGCACACATTGGAAGTCACTTACCTCAGCTCAGAGTTAATGTCCCTTTATTAATGGGAAAACTTCCAAGTTCAAATGCACTTACTATGCAAATTGCTAACCTCCTTCGTGAAATATCGACAGCTGAACTTTATGGTTTTACTGGTTTCCCCTATGTAAAAGATTTAAAGGACATAGGTGCTTTTATCTAAGCTTAGCTGCTTGTTCCTTCAAATCGCTCTCTGTACATTTGCCATTAAAAAATACAGCTGTACAAATAGATATCACATCCGATTCTAACTTTGCGCAAATGTTCCCCTTCCTTCCTTAACTTCTCTATCTCCCTTTCTGAGCTTAGAAACAAAACAGATTGTCTGGTCATTGTTGCTGTTTGTTGGAGCTCATTGTGCACAAAATTGGCTGCTGTATTTCCTACATTACAACAGTGACTACAGTTGGAGTTAAGGGTAGGGAAGTCATGCTGCAACTGTACAAGGCATTGGTGAGGCCACAACTGGAGTATTGTGAGCAATTTTGGTCCCCTTATAATATCTCTTCCCATCGCCTATCAGTGGGATTTCCCACTGAAGCCACGCCACCTGCAGGAAACCTGCAGGTGAGCGTGCGCTACCGGCGGGAAAAGTGAATCACAACAGCCAGAGAATTCTGGCCGGCAAGATATCCCTAGGCACTTGGCCGGAGCTTTTAAAACAAAAATTGGCACTGAACCACATGAGGAGAGGTGAAGACCGCAAAGAGGTGGCTTCTCAAAAGCCGAAAGAAGAATAGAGATTTAGGGAGGGAATTCTAAAGCTCAGGACCTTGGCAGAATAAAATATAACCTTTATTGTCACAAGTAGGCTTACATTAACACTGCAATGAAGTTACTGTGAAAAGTAACCAGCTGAAGACATGGTGCCAACGGTGAAGCGATAAAAACTGGGGGTGCACAAGAGACCAAAATTCAAAGAGCCTAGATGGCTGTAGGGCTGAAGGTGTTTGTAGAAATAGGAAGGGGCAAGCTAGACATGGAAGGATTTGAAAACAAGAATGAGAATTTTAACATCAAGCTGATGGAATACTTTTGTTATATAGTTACTGCTGTTATTAAGAAAACACTGCAGGCAATAGGTGCACAACAGGGTCCAGCAAACAGTAACTGTTAACCACATGTTATAAATGTAAGGTTTCATTAGATGATTAGGTTAAAGCAGTTCACTTGATTGGCACCTCTTCCACAAATATTCATTTCCCCACCACCGACGCAGAGTGGGAGCAGTGTACCATCGACAAGATGCACTGCGGGAACTCACCAACGCTCCTTAGCAGCACCTTCAAAACCACGACCACTGCCATCTAGGATAAGGACACCAGATACCTGGGAATGCCACCACCTGGAAGCTCCACCCCAAATCACTTACCATCCTGACTTGGAAATATATCGCCGTCCCTTCACTGTCGCTGGGCCAAAATCATCGAACTCCCCTTCCTAACAACACTGTGGGTGTACCTACAACTCCGAGACTGCAGTGGTTCAAGAAGACAGCTCAGCACCACCTTCTCAAGGACAGATAGGGATGGGCAATAAACACTGACCTCGCCAGGGACACCAACATCCCACAAAAAAAAGTAAAGAAAAAATATATTTATATATTTTCAGACTCTTTTCAGGTAAAATGAAGGACCGAAGAGGATTTTGGGACCCAAAACAAATTTTGCCTGACAACTTGGGTGGTTGGTTTGCCATGAGGACTGAGGATCTCAGTGACACTCGCCAAGAGCAAGGTAGAAAACTGAATAACATAATAGTATCTTTTTGTTATGTTCTTTGTTGTAGCTGCAAAGAGAAAGAATCAGGAGTGGCACACATCGAGTTCGTATAACATAGTGTAAGGGGTTTATTTAGAAGATGCTGTTGAAACAGGGTACAATGACAAACTTCACAAAAGCCCGCGAAAACGCTCTGATGATGTCACTGTAACACGTGATATTACACCAGCTAATGGGGTTACTCTGATACATAACACATTGCCACTGACCTGCAAAGGTTGATGAGGTCTCAATCAAAAGATGGCACCTCCGCTAGTGCAGTGGTCCTTCAGGACTAACACTGAAGTTTAAGCCTGCAGTGTGTCCCAGTCTCCAGAGTGGGGCTTGAACCACCAAACCTTCCTCTGATCCCGAGTCAGCAGCATTGCCACTGAGCCCAGACTGGTACCTAAGAAAGATAGCGGTTTATGGTTCGGAGTCCTTTGCAGTTGGTAGGACGAGCAATCTGCAATCATGCTCAGCAGGTATTGATATGTCTAAACTCCTGTCATTTTAGCAGTGAAGAATATTGTCCGATACTTGGAAGTCTGCTTGTGTTACATAAATGTACCCAAGTCATTGCCATTTGCCTGTGATTAATGTCTATTGCCTCCCAATGTAAAGGAAGGAGAGCAACCTCCAATCTTTATGAGTATAACCATAATGGAGTGATAATCTAATCACAACAGATGTAATTTATTAATGTCAGGAGATTAATGGACTAAGACAAACCAAACATATAAGCGTAATTTATCATTTGAAGTGATGATATCATTAAATGCAGACTCATTTGGATGCAATACCTAACCTATCGTACACATGGTGATGAAGCACTCTGACAGAGTTCCCACACATCCATGAGCGAACGAATATGAATAATAATTTTAGCTCTTGGATATAGATCTTCTACTTCACCATAATTAATAGCAATCGTTTATGTTAAACACAAATGCGTGGGCACATAACCATCTGCTTCATGAAAATTCATTTTACTATTACGCTAATAAATAAATTTGATGATTATTAATTCTCCAATCTCACTCTGTTTTAATACTTTAGCCTCATATTCATGACTTGGGATGGCTCCTTTGATTTCTTTCATGTTCCTTATCTGGGTCTCTGAAATACTACGATGGTCCATGTCTGTGGAAACCAATGCTAAACATCGTCCTGGCGATGTCTCCCAGGCATGGCCGTTAGTTCCCGGACGCCAGGAGAATCCTGGCAAAACTTAGTTAAGTGAGCCTAATGACTCATTTAAATATGCTAATCTGGATCCTGCCAAGTGAGGGCAAGATCCAGATCGCAATGTCTCGCGAGACTCTGTTAAATCTCACAAGGCATTTCGAGCATCGCAAATCTCATGAGGGGCCAATCAGGAGGTTCACCGGCCTCATCCCAACACCAAGTTGGGTGCGACGACGCCGTTAAATCGTGCCCCGCATTTCTTAGGAACCGAGTTTGGGCCCACTCAAGGAGATACCGTGTTTCAGAGACCCAGATAAGGAACATGAAAGAAATCAAAGGAGGAATGATCGGGGCAGCAAGACCAAATGGCGCCCCAATCTGTGAGGAGCCTTTCTACTAGGTTTGAAAGGAAATGTCTCCAAGTGCAGCCTCGGCAGAGAGAAACTCCACAAGGCCAAAAGAAATGGTAAAGTGCCATTGAATAGCGGGGCACTTTTGGCACTACAGCTGGACATAGATTCTTTCTGGTTAAATCATGCCGAGGGTGGGAAGTGAGGTTGGCAGCTTCATGTAGTCATATTGTTTATTGTCACGTGTACCGAGGTACAGTGAAAAGTATTTTTCTGCGAGTAGTTCAACAGATCATTAAGTACATGAAAAAAAAAGAAGAAAAAAAAGAAAATACATAATAGAGCAACACAAGGAACACTTTATGCTTTCAACATTTTTTAATTTCTCAGGGGCAGGCGCACCATGGGCTGTAAATTGTGCAGTAGCCTTTTTAATTCCTGGAGGCTCAGGGACAATCCTGGAGTGTTGGCAACCCTAATTTAGCCCTCCTGCTGAATCCCAAGTGTGCAAAAGCTAAACTCTGACTTTGGGGAGATTTGGGCAAAAAGTAGAAAATCACTCACAAAACCTTCAATATTTACTTCAGGCAACTGACCAAAAATCAATGGGTGGATTCTCCGTATCAGAGGTTCAGAGCATGATTGAACAAAATGGGAACAAATTCTCATAGCTAGCCCATTTAGCTGTGTGTTTACCGGCGCTCACAGTGCTGAGAAACGCAACGCTATCAAACGGCACCCGGGTTAGATCGGGGGCCTCAGCGGGGAACACGTGGCCGAGGCAGTGCAGAGCCACAACTTATGCACTGAAGAGCTCGGCTCACTGCAACTCCTCAATGTAGCGAAAGATCGGGATGCCCTGTCCACGCATGTTCCTCTCACCCCTCCCTCCTCTCCATGCCCACACCCACCTCGCGGCATTCCTCCTGGCATTCAACCCTCTTCACCACACCCCTGGCCCCTTCGGGGTTCAGCAAGGGTTCCGGTGTGTCTATCTAAACCGCCGGTGTCACTCTGCACAACCATGGCGAACAGCGGGCAGTCAATGGGCTGTGCAGCAAGAATGCTGCCTTGCAAGCTGCGGCAATGGCGGTCCGTGCCTGGACACCCCCCCTCCCCCCTGGGCCCTTGCAGATGCCCATCCCCCCACCAGCCATGCCAGTGGAAAAACTGGCAGCCCACTGGCGCACCTCTAGGAACATGTGCTACCTCATCTCTCCCGCAGCATCCACTGTGCCTGTTTCCCGATTTTTTAAACGACAAGTGAAACTTGACCTTGGCAATTCCTCCCGGTGGAGGTGGAGCATTGCAGAAACCCCGGAGAATACCGGGTCAAGCCAATTAATGATATGCCAACGTTGTTTACTGTACGTGGGGAGCAGAATGCATTGATGGCGCTGTCAAGGCACCGGAGTACGGCATTCTGTCAGGTGCCTAGCGCTGATCATGATTTTTGGGTCATGCGCGATTCTCCACCTAATCGCGTTTCCCTGGCTGCTGGATGGAGAATCCTGCCGCATGTTCTCCCGCCGGAGCGGAATTGCAGCAGTTTTACGATCTCCTTGAGTTAGTAAAGCGGAATGCAATGCAGTGATCCATGCCAGGCAAAACTTTTGCATGCCGTGGAATACGAGGGATTGCCAGGGAATCTCGCTATTGGACCGTTGTCTTGAGCACCCCCTCCTGCACCGCAAATTGGCTCTGACCCCCCCTCCCGCTCCACTGCAGTGCGGGCATCCCGGGACAGAGAATCCAGCCTAAGTTTTTCATGCATCAAACTATTTGCATTTTGTTTAGGTCTCTTTTCAGCAAGTGATGTCTTTCCCTGGCTTCCATATTTTTTCCAAATTTTAGCAAGTCCACCCTTGTGAATGCAGATTCACTCACAACGCATCATGTGGGAAATGCTGCATTTCCAGGAAACGGTCCATCTGAGCTCAGGAGCTCACTATGAGGAAAATTGGATGAGAAAGAATCATTGGCCTTGCTAGTGATGCTCACCTCTCCTGAATGAATAAAATAAAGTTCATAGGCCAGAATTTTATGTTGTGTGGACGGGCGCACTCCCCGGCCGGAAGGACAGAAAATTGTGTGAACAGGTGTCGGGTGCGCATCCCAACATCATCGTGCACCAGCGTAATATTTCAGTCTGCGGATGCTAGCGAGAGTCAGAAGTGTTCCTGTCAACAAGCACGCAGGCAATCTAGCCCATTGAAGGGCCATTGAACACTATTTTACGTGGCCTGTCTGCTTTTCTGGTTGACGGGCAGGACGATTGGCCAGGTGGTCTGAACATTTTAGCTGCAGCCTGGATCCCGGGCGGGTTGAATTATCAGGGCTCAAATTAAATTAACAAATGTGTCTGGGGCCTGAGGTCTGTGTATGATTGTGCTGCTTAGACACTCACGGCATCGTTTTCACAGCTCGCTGAGACAGCTTTGCAGAGGCTGTCATCTTGAGGGAGCAGGTCAGAGACATCAGCTCCACACTCTCGCTGTTCTTGCCGGTCACCCTCTTCCCACCCTCCCCGGCAATGCTCAACCTTCCAGAGCACATTCCACACTAGATGGCCGTTCATTGGCCAATCAGCATGAAATTGCACTCCAGTTCGGACCATGGCTGGGGTTGCGTTATACGTCTGCTTTTGGGCTCATCGAGTGTGCCGCCCAACAGGTGCAAGATTCAAGCCTCTTGGGGCGACACGGTGGCACAGTGGTTAGACCTGCTGCCTCACGGTGCTGAGGACCTGGGTTCGATCACGGCCCTGGGTCACTGTCCATGTGGAGTTTGCACATTCTCTCCGTGTTTACATGGGTCTCACCCACAACCCAAAGATGCACAGGCTAGGTGGATTGGTTACGCTAAATTGCCCCTTAATTGAGGAAAAAGAATTGGGTACTCTAAATTTTTTTTAAAAAAAAGACTGAAGCTTCTGCCTGTTGTTGACTAAGTTCAGGCCTCGGTAGAATTTGGCCGCGCCCTAATGTTCAATCGATTGAGGCCTTGGCACACCATTCAAGAGGATAAACCTTTGATATTTGCGTCACTGTCTGTGCGGAATCTGCACGTTCTCCCCGTGTCTGCGTGGATTTCCTCCAGGTGCTCCGGTTTCCTCCAACAGTCCAAAGATGTGCAGGTTAGGTGGATTAGCCATGCTAAATTGCCCTTAGTGTCCAAAATTGCCCTTAGTGTTGGGTGGGGTTACTGGGTTATGCGGGTAAGGTGGAGGTGTGGGCTTGGGTAGGGTGCTCTTTCCAAGAGCCGGTGCAGACTCGATGGGCTGAATGGCCTCCTTCTGCACTGTAAATTTAAAAATATATATTCTGTAGGTATTATAATCACAGGAGTCCCACAAAAGATTCAAAGTCAGTGGTTTGTTAAGTAAATAAATGCGAGACTACAAAGCAGGGGCAGTACACCCAGCCCCAACCGGGACCATCCAAAGATGCCATTTCCCATCCTGGCTGGCTTTTATCGATCCGTTCGGATCCCGCTGTTGCCTCTGCCCCTCAGGTGGGGTGCCTGTATTCCACAAACTCACATCGGGAGATCAATCGTGGTGAAGTCCACAAGTCCCTTTGTTGCAGAGGGTGGAAGAGGCCTCCTTCATCGCTTCTCCTATGGTTGTACTTCCAGCGGTTGCGAGGCTTGGTCGGGAGGTGTGTAACACATTGGGGAGCATCGCTTCCATGCTGATGTTTGAGAGGGGGGGATACTGTCGGTGGTCGCTCCCTAGTCAAACTGTGGTCCGCGTTTACGGACGCTTCCATCTCCATATCTGACTCGGAGTCTCCTGTCTCGTGCATCTCTGCGACCAGACTCTTGGGGAGTGTTGCCCCTTTGCCCTTGGGTGTTGGGTAGAAAGGTTGGAGACTCACCCAGTACGGTCGGTCCTGGTACAGGCACTCTGCCTTTAAAGGTGATCCACGTGCTTTCCCACCATTTGCTCCTTGGTATTCACCATATAACATTCAAGTCCTGTTTACTTTGGTCCCTCTAACCTAACAGGCACCGTCTCCGAAGTTCCAGACATAGACCGTCTACCCTAGCTGAAAACGTCTGACCTGCATCTGTCTGCTGTGCTATCATTTCTGTCCTGTCTTCTCTCCACTTTCCAAGGAGTGTAAGGCAAGGTGAATCCTCAGTCCTCAGCCCATCATCAATTCCACCAGTGCCACCCCAGTCATTATATGTGCATGGTCCGATAGATACACAGGAACCACGCAAAGTTTGTCTCCATGGGTGCCGTGGCCTGTGTCTTTATGCTCTCCTAAAAGTCTGTACAACCCGCTCAACCATCCATCTAAAGAGGATGGGTAACCTCATGAAGTGCAAGAATTCCTTGGGAGTAAAAATATGCTGTTATCCCTAACAAGCACCTCCAGGATGTCACGGATACTAAATGATTGATGCAAGTTCTCAATGGTTGTCCTCGAAGTGGTGGATAGCATGCAGTAGATGTTCAACCATTTGGAGAGGCATCATCGATTAGCAGGAACATTAATCCTTGAAAAGGTCCGGCGAAGTCAGCATGCAACTGTACCCAGGACTAGCCTGGCCGCTCCCAGGGATGAAGAGACTCTCGTGGCGGGAGATTTTGATGCTCCTGACTCATTGCTGCACCAACCTCTCGATAGTGCCATCAAGTCCCGGCTACCACACATAGCTCCTGGAGGGCATTTTCATCTTGGACGCTCCCGGGTGTCCATTGCGCAGGCCCTGCAATATGGCTTTCCTGCCTTGCTTTGGGACCAGAACATGGGCCCCCCACAGGAGAATGCCATCCTGCGAGCTAAGTTCTTGTTGTTTAGTTGCAAAAGTCTATAGATCCTCAAGCTATCTTCCCTGTGGCTACCTTGCAGGATGATGTGGCGTAACTTTGCTAAGGTTGGGTCCTTTTGTGTCCACTCACGAATCTGCGAGGCTATGACCGGCAAGTTGTCCATAAAAAAAGGGTCAACACTATTTCATTTGCCACTGGTGGAGGGGGAGGGGCGGGGGAAAGGGGGCGGTGTTGGCAATGGGCAGCATCACCGTGTGTGATTTGCGCATCAGGGCATACTCATACTCATCAACACATACTCACATGCCGCTAACAATAATGTTCAATGCTGTAATGGGCTGACAGTATCGGTGAGACTGCATTGCCCTCTTTGAAAGACTGAGCAATGGCTTGTGGTCTGTTATGATCACAAAGAGCCGCCCATAAACATATTGATGGAACTTCTTGACCGCAAAGCCCTTCAATTTCGATCTGAGCTAATCTACGCTCTGCATCAGCCAAAGCCCTTGATGCATAGGCTATTGGCCTCTCAGTCCTGTCGTCCATCCGGTGGGACAACACCCCCCTCCCCAATGTCACATGGGAAGACATCACAAGTGATCAAGAGTGGTCTGGAAGGGCCGTAATGCATTAGCAGCCTTAAGGATGACAGCTGTTGCTTCACCTGGAATCTGAAACCTTGGCAAACACCTGTTCTTGCAGCATCCTCCATGCCCAGACCTGATTTTCTTTTTTCTCTTTTTAAGGAGTGCATGTAGCAGTGCAAGAATAGTTGCCAAGTTCAGGATGAATTTACCATAATGATTTACAAGTCCAAGTAATGACCGTAATTTGGTTGTATTCTCAGGCTTGGGAGCCTGTTTGATGGCCCATACCTTCTCCTCCATCAAGTGCAAGCCATCCTTGTCCACCCGGTTCCTTAGGTACGTGACCTCCAGTGAAATACACACTTGCCCCTATTTTGCAGATGACAGCCTCAGGGAACCAGCAACGGACTTAGAATCATGGAATCCCTATAGTACAGAAGGAGGCCATTTGGCCCATTGAGCCGGCACTGACCCTCTGAAAGAGCACCCTACCGAGGCCCAATCCCTCCACTCTATCCCTGTAACCCCACCTATCCTTAGCGGCAATTTGTGCACGGTCACTCCACCGAACCTGCATATCTTTGGACTGTCGGAGCACCCGACAGGAAATGCACGCAGACACCGGGTGAAAGTGCAGACTACACACAGACAGACACCAGAGGTCAGAATTGAACTTGGGCCCCTGGTGCTGCGAAGCAGCCGTGCTAACCACGGCGCCACTGCGTGCCCACCTCCGCTAAGTTGTTCAGCTGTTCCTTCTCAGTGGCACCGGTGAAAAGGACATCATCCAAGTCAACAGCCACCCTTGGAAGCCCTTGGAGGAAGCTTTCAATGACTCTCTGAAAAATCGCACAGGCAGACAATAGCCCAAATGGAAGGTGGGGTATTTGTAAAGGCCCCTCTGGGTATTGATGGTCATATACCTCCTGGATGTTGTGTCTAGTTCAAACTGGAGGGGATGTATGGCTCATATTTAATTTTGAGAAGGAGAAGGAGTGCCCCAAGCCAACATCATACAAAGATCCTCGATGAATGGGCATCGGGTATTGCCACACAGGTGGACGGTTTTATCCAGCTTCAGCACTGGGAGTACATGCGCTGCCCACTCAATGAACTGCACAGGATGAATAATTCCCAGGCTGTGACTGACTCCCCGCTGGGGCTGTCGCGGCCATGTCGTCCGCCTCGGTTATCAGGGCATAAGGAACTGGGTGAGCACGAAAATACTATGGCTGGGCTTCTGGGTCTACGAAGATGTTGGCTATGGCCATGTTGGCCATTTTCCCAACCCATCCTGGAAAATGTCTGGGATATTTCCCTCGGACCTCGTACAATTCCCCAGTGCCCACCTTGAAAATCTGCTGCCAGTCCAGGTAGAGACTCTGCAGCTAGTTGTGGCCCAAAAGACTGGGTTTGGGTCCTCGTACTACTATCAGCGGCAAATGGACTGATTAATGCCCGTAGGCAACCAGGGTCATCGCATCAAAAACATCGACCCTGTCGAAGAGCGCCATTTTAAAATTTATTCTGAACTTTCTCCCTTGCAGTAAAATTTAACCAAGGCCTGGACATCTACAATCACTGCCTTCAGCTCCATTTTTCCTCGTCGCCAATGTTCTAATCACCGCAGTCCCGAGAAGGATTCTAAATCAGTGGTTTGTTAAGTAATTAAATGCAAGGCCGAAAGCAGCAGTACATCCAGTCGCAGCCGGGATCATCTGACGATGCCAGTTCTCATCCTGACAGGCTTTTATCGGTCTGTTTTAATGGCCCCCGCTGTTATGCCTCCGCCCCTCAGCGGAGGAGCTCATTTTCCACCAGCCCCATGGGGAGGTCAATCGGGTCATCACTGTGGGTCTAATGGGAGCTAGTACAATAGGTGAGGCCTTGGCACACCAGTGAGGCTTCAACCTGTTCAATGGATTAAAGCCTCAATTTACTGAACAACAGAGTGAGACCTTGGAAGGCTGTTCCATAGGTTGAGCTCAGACCTGTCAACAGCAGAATCAACTGATACACTGGCCCCTTACTCTGTGCTCTGCTTCTTAACATCCCTCCAGGAAATCAATTATGCTGTCCAAAACCAGCAGTGAGGCAAAGTTGATGTGCAATTAAAAAATGAACGATTTTTCACCTCGCCGCAGGAACATAAATAAAATAAAACCAATTCTCCCAATGAAATAATTAGTAGGCAAGCTTACTGAGGAAGGCATTACTATACTTATTTCTTGGTTTGCTTCATTACATTACCTGACAGCTCAATGATGAATTAGTTTCACTTGTGTTTTAACAGTAGAATTATTCATTTGCATGCAGATCATTGCGACTTGAAGTGCTGCGCTTTAATAATAATAGTAAATAATTGATATTGTATTCCACAGCAACACAGATAGGTCAAAGGATACCTTCACAGCACCATCTGACAAGAGGGTCAGTACCTCAGGCTGACAGCAACAATGAGTATTAATGAGACCAACACTAGCAATAACCATTTAATTCACGGTGCGAACATTTTGGTCACAGGACCCCACAAGGATTCCCCAACCACATTCCTGTGCCATCGCTAAGACCTCCTATTTCCACCTCTGTCACATTGCTCGGCTTATCGGCGGCACGGTGGAACATTGGTTCGATCCCGGCCCCGGGTCACTGTCCATGTGGAGTTTGCACATTCTCAACCGTGTGTGCATGGGGCTCACCCCCACAACCCAAGACTTGGAAGACTGTGTACAGCTCTGGTGGCTCTATTATAGAAAGGATATTGTTAAACTAGAAAGTGTGCAGAAAAGATTTACTAAGATGTTACCAGGGCATGATGGTCTGAGTTATAAGGAGAGGCTGGATAGACTGGGCTTTTTTCATTGGAGTGTAGGAGGCTTAGGGCTGATCTTATAGAGGTCTATAAAATAATGAGTGGCATAGATAAGGTAGATAGTCCATATCTTTTCCCAAAGATAGGGGAGCCTGAAACTGGAGGACATAGGTTTAAGGTGAGAGGGGAGAGATACAAAAGGATCCAGAGGGGCATTTTTTTCCACACAGAAGGTGGCGAGTGTCCAGAACAAGCTGCCAGAGGCAGTAGTAGAGGCGGGTACAATTTTGTCTTTTAAAAAGCATTTCGACAATTATATGGGTAAGAGGGTGTGGTAGTATGACTAGGGTTATTACGGTACCTGGAAGTGAGCTGCTATTGGTGCAGAGGACTCGCTGCCCATTGGCCCGGGTAAGTCATGTGCCTCTCAGCCGATTGGCTGTGAGGTAGGTAGCTCCGCCTACGAGGCGGGATATAAGAACCCGTGCTTCCCGGCAGTCGGCCTTTCTTCTGTACGTCTGCTGCCGGGTACAATTCTTGTGCATTAAAGCCTATCGTTCGGACTTCATCTAAGTTTCACGTCCATTGATTGTGCATCAATTTAATGCACAAGATTTTAATGGATGGAGCTTCATATCAAGCCGGAGTGTCTTCGACTCAGCTCGCACGCAGCAAATGCAACAGCAGCATTTAAACACTGGCTGGCTTGCTTCAATAGCTACTTGAGTACGGCCAAAAACGTCCCGACGAGGGAACAGAAGTTGCACATCCTCCACTCGTGCGTTGGCACCGCCGTGTACACGCTCATAGAGAACACGACAGACTACGACACGGCCATGGACTTGCTTAAAGGACATTTCATCCGGCCGGTGAACCAGGTCTACGCTCGGCACTTACTGGCCACGAGGCAGCAATTTCCTGGTGAGTCTTTAAACAAATTTTACTAGGCCCTCCTTGTTCTGGGGAGGAACTGCGGCTGCCCACAAGTTTCTGCTGCCGAGCAAACCGAACTTTTAATCAGAAACGCTTTTGTTGCGGGTATGCAATCTTCCCAGATCCGCCAAAGACTTTTAGCGAAAGAGACTTTAAGCCTCACCGAGGCACAGGCCCTCGCTTCCTCCCTAGACGTTGCCAATTGTAACGCCCACGTGTACGCTTCCGACCGTGCGGCGGCCCCCTGGGCAGCATGGAATGCAGCCCCCCTCACCTCCGCAGACTCGGACCACCCCCAGGCCTGTGCCGCAGGGTGCCCCGATAAACCCACGAGCCCCGCTGTTACTTTTGTGGCCAGGCAAAGCACCCCCGCCAGAGCTGCCCGGCCCGGACAGCAACCTGTAAAGGCTGTGGCAAGAAGGGCCACTTTGCGGCCGTCTGTCAGTCTAAAGCGGTCGCTGCGTTTCCGAGCAGCGACTGCGGGTCCCCCCCACCGCTCTCCTCAGGGGCCCCGTGCGGCCCGCGGACCTCGCTGCCCCCACCCCCCACTGCCATGAATGATCCCCGGGCGCCGCCATTTTGGGCCCCCGACGCCACGTGCGACCCCCGGGCGCCGCCATTTTGTTCACCCCCACCACATGCGGCCGATGGGTGCCGCCATCTTGGATCGGCACCGAGGACCCCGCAGGTGACTACTCTCTGCCAGATGACGACTCGGAGTTCCTGCCACGACTCTCCTCAGTCACATTGGACCAGTCGCGGCCCCGCACGCTGTCCACACATCCACGAAGATCCTCCTCAACGGCAACGAGACAAGCTGCCTGCTGAACTCTGGGAGCACAGGGAGCTTTGTCCACCCCACCACGGTAAGACGCTGCGCACTTCCCGTTTACCCGGTTAAACAAAAAATCGCTCTGGCCTCCGGTTCGCACTCGGTCCAGATCACAGGGTGCTGCATAGCAGACCTCACGGTCCAGGGGAGGGAGTATAAAAATTACAAGCTCTTCGTCTTTCCCCACCTCTGTACGGCAGCACTCCTGTGGTTAGATTTCCAGTGCAACCTCCAGAGCTTACCGTTCAAATTCGGTGGCCCTATGCCCCCTCTTACTGTCTGCAGCCTCGCGTCCCTCAAGGTCGACCCCCCATCCTTGTTTGCAAACCACACCCCGGATTGCAAACCCGTCGCCACCAGGAGCAGATGGTACAGTGCCCAGGATCAGACCTTTATCAGGTCCGAAGTCCAAAGGCTTCTGAAGGAAGGGGTTATCGAGGCTAGTAACAGCCCCTGGCGAGCACAAGTGATGGTGGTCAAGACCAGGGAGAAAAATACGACTACAGCTGGACGCGTATCCTTTCCCACGTATCTCCGACCTGGTCAACAGGATCGCGCAGTCCAAGGTCTTTTCCATGGTGGACCTCAAGTCCGCCTACCATCAGCTCCCCATCCGCGCAATTGACCGAAAGTACACTGCGCTCGAAACGGATGGGCGACTTGACCACTTTCTAAGGGTTCCCTTCGGTGTCAAGAACGGGGTCTCGGTCTTCCAACGGGAGATGGACCGAATGGTCGACCAGTACGGTTTACGGGCAACCTTCCCGTATCTCAATGTCACCATCTGCGCCCACGACCAGCAGGACCACGACACCAACCTCCGAAAATTCCTCCGTACCGCAAAACTCCTTAATCTGACCTATAACAAGGATAAATGCGTGTTTAGCACCGACCGTCTAGCCATCCTCGGCTACGTAGTGCGTAACGGAGTGATAGGCCCCGACCCCGAATGCATGCGCCCCCTGATGGAGCTTCCCCTCCCCCACTCCCTCAAAGCCCTCAAGCGCTGTTTGGGCTTCTTTTTATATTACGCCCAGTGGGTCCCCAATTACGCCGACAAAGCCCGTCCACTCATCCAGTCCACCACTTCTCCCCTGTCGACGGAGGCCCGCCAGGCGTTTAGCCGCATCAAAGCAGACATTGCAAAGGCCACGATGCGCGTTATCGATGAGTCCATCCCCTTCCAAGTCGAGAGCGACGCATCTGATGTCCCTCTGGCGGCCACCCTCAATCAAGCGGGCAGACCCGTGGCCTTCTTCTCCCGTACCCTCTACGCTTCCGAAATCCGCCACTCCTCGGTCGAGAAGGAAGCACAGGCCATAGTCGAAGCTGTGCGACATTGGAGGCACTATCTGGCTGGCAGGAGGTTTACCCTCCTCACAGACCAACAGTCAGTGGCTTTCATGTTCGACAACGCACAGAGGGGCAACATAAAGAATGACAAGATCTTGTGGTGGAGGATCGAGTTGTCCACCTACAATTACGACATCTTGTATCGTCCTGGGAAGCTAAATGAGCCTCCCGATGCCCTGTCCCGCGGCACCTGTGCCAAGGCACAAGTGGACCGCCTCCAAACCCTCCACGCGGACCTCTGCCACCCGGGGGTCACCCGATTTTTCCACTTCATAAAGACCCGCAACCTGCCCTACTTCATCGAGGAGGTCAGGACAGTGACCAGGGAATGCCACATCTGCGCGGAGTGCAAACCGCACTTCTACCGCCTTAAACAAGCGCATTTGATAAAGGCTTCCCGCCCCTTTGAACGTCTCAGCATGGACTTCAAAGGTCCCCTCCCCTCCAACAACTGCAACACGTACTTACTCAATGTAATTGACGAGTACTCCCGCTTCCCCTTTGACATCCCCTGCCCAGACATGACCACAACCACCATCATTAAAGCCTTCCACACCATCTTCTCCCTGTTCGATTACCCCGCTTACATCCATAGCGATAGGGGGTCCTCCTTTATGAGTGATGAGCTGCGTCAATTCCTGCTCAGCAGGGGCATCGCCTCCAGCAGGACGACCAGTTACAACCCCCGGGCTAACGGACAGGTCGAGAGGGATAACTGTATGGTCTAGAAGACCGTCCTGCTGGCCCTACGGTCCAGAAATCTCCCAGTCTCCCACTGGCAAGTGTTCCTCCCAGACGTCCTCCATTCTATCCGGTCACTCCTCTGTACATCCACCAACCAAACGCCTCACGAATGCCTTCTTGTTTTTCCCAGGAAGTCTTCCTCAGGGACCCTGCTCCCGACCTGGCTGGCTACCCCCGGGCCCATCCTGCTCCGGAAGCACAAGTCGGACCCGTTGGTCGAAAGAGTCCAGCTACTCCACGCAAACCCGCAATACGCGTATGTGGAGTATCCCGACGGCCAACAGCACACGGTCTCCCTTCGGGACCTGGCACCCGCCGGATCTTGGCCACACCCCCAGCGCCAGCACCCCCCCAACCCCAACTGCCCCCTGCAAGCTCCCCCCCCCCCCCCCCCGGCCCCACCGACACCCCCACGGCCCAGTGGGCAGGACGACCCTCCCCCGGCCTGGCCCCCGCTAGCTCCGACCAGTGGTATGGATACAGGAACAGGATCATCGCTCCTGGAGTCACGGACGACCACCTCTCAAACGTCGCCGGCACAGCTACGCAGGTCAAGCAGGACATCAAAGGCGCCCAATCGACTGATTGAATCAATGTGACCTACTGGTGGACTCTTGCCTGCGGATGGACTCTTGTTTTCCTTGTCTGTTCTCCATTCTTTCTCCCCCCCCCCCCCCCCCCCCCCCGCCCCCCCAGTTTTTATACACTGTACATAGTTGTTGTATTTTGCACATAATTGCGGGCCAGTGGGCACCCATCAATGCAATGGTACGACCTAAACATCTCTAGTCATACTACCAATCTCTCACGTGCTCACGGGACACGCGCCTCCCCCCCCGCCCCATGTCCGCGTTTCCCGTACCATCCCCCCCCGGTTCGTTTTCAACAAGGGGTGAATGTGGTAGTATGACTAGGGGTATTACGGTACCTGGGAGTGAGCTGCTATTGGTGCAGAGGACTTGCTGCCCATTGGCCCGGGTAAGTCATGTGCCTCTCAGCCGATTGGCTGAGAGGTAGGTAGCTCCGCCTATGAGGCGGGATATAAGAACCCAATCTCCCGGCAGTCGGTCTTTCTTCTGTACGTCTGCTGCCGGGTACACTTCTTGTGCATTAAAGCCTATCGTTTGGGCTTCATCTATGTTTCGCGTCCATTGATTGTGCATCAGATGGGTATCGAGGGATATGGGCCAAATGCAGGCAATTGGGACTAGCTTAATGGTAAAAACTGGGCGGCATGGACAAGTTAGGTTGAAGGGTCGGTTTTCATGCTGTAGGTGAATTAGCCACGGTAAATTGCCCCATAATTGGAAAAAGAGAATTGGGTACTCCAATTTTTTTATATATTTAAGAAAAAAATTGCTCGACTTCAGGGGTAGCATGGTGGTTAGCATAAATGCTTCACAGCTCCAGGGTCCCAGGTTCGATTCCCGGCTGGGTCACTGTCTGTGTGGAGTCTGCACGTCCTCCCCCTGTGTGCGTGGGTTTCCTCCGGGTGCTCCGGTTTCCTCCCACAGTCCAAAGATGTGCGGGTTAGGTGGATTGGCCATGCTAAATTGCCCGTAGTGTCCTAATAAAAGTAAGGTTAAGGGGGGGGGGTTGTTGGGTTACGGGTATAGGGTGGATACGTGGATTTGAGTAGGGTGATCATGGCTCGGCACAACATTGAGGGCCGAAGGGCCTGTTCTGTGCTGTACTGTTCTATGTTCTATGTTCTATGTTCATTGCTATCACTGCTCATTGAATGCTGAAACCCTCTTTCATGCCTTTGTTGCCCCGAAACCGTGACTATTCCAACATCTAGCTGGCCTTACACCTGTGAAGTTGAAGTCATCCAAAACACTGCTGCTCATGTCTGTACTCACACCAAGTCCTGGTGACCAATCACTCCTGTGCTTGCTGATCAGCGCTTGGTCAAGTAATATTGAGATTTTGAAATTCTTGTTTTTACTTTCGTTTTCATCTCCCACCAGTCCCCGCCAGTGGAATGCCTGCGATTTTGCCATCAGCGATCGTAAAATCCAGCCTCGAGTTTCCAGAGCGGAGAATTCAACGTCAAAACCTACCTTGGCAGCTGGAGGAGTTAAATTAATTAAATAAACCTGGAAGGGAATAAAGGCTAGTCTCAGTAATGAGAACCATAAAACCTCCAGATTGTCATATAACAAAACCATTTGGTTCACGAGTCTGCTTTAGGGAAGAACATCTGACATTCTCACCCGGTTCAGCCTATATGTGACTCCAGACCAGAGCAATGTCGTTGACTGAAATAGCCCAGCACGTCACTCAGTTGTATACAAGAAGGTCACTCACCACTGCCTTCTCCAGGGTGATTAGGGCTGGGAAATATATTGTGGCCTTCCCCTTGATGCTCCCATACCATGAACCTCACTCTAGCTCTGATGGTGGGATTTTCCGGCCCCTCTCAAGCATGTTTTCCAGCGATGGTCCTGCCGATGTCTACAGCATTTTGCATGGCTCACCTGTCCCGCCACTGGGAACCAACCGTAGGGGGGGTCGCCTTTGCCCGGACCCGAGGGTCCCTCTGGCGGGAAAGGCCAGACAACCCCACCCTAAAACATTACTGTGTCCAGCTTTGATTCTTTGACTATGGGCCCTTTATTATAATGGTTAAAAATAGAGGATGATCCCTGCAGAAACAATGCCAGAACAATAGGAAAATACTGTGGGCCCTGCAAGGATGAGGTCTGAAGAGAAAATGTGAGAAAACATTGAGCAGCTCAGTTAGTATCTGTGGAGTGAGAAACAGAGTTAACGTTTCATGTCCGTATGACTCTTCTTTAAAGCCAGAGAGGGAGAATGTGTCATACGGTTTCAGAAGATGTGGAGCAAAATAGAAGGTCAGGGATAGATGGGAGCTCTGGAGAGAAATTACTTACACCTTCTGCACTGTAGATTCTATGATTCTATGATTTCTTTAACATTTTTTATGACTTCAAGATGACACAAAGCATTTTACAGCCACTGAAGCATTTCTCCAAAAGTGTGGTCGCTGTTCTAATTGTCTGCGGCCTGCCCTGTCCACGGCCATCCTGGGGTCTTCAATGGATGGGAGGCCCCTCCAGATGCCATTACGCCTGGCCCACGTTTGTGTGGACCAGTACTAAACGGCACCCTGGCAAGATCTCCAGGCACCAGGTGAATCTGGCAGATTTATATTTAAATGAGCTGCATTCAAATATGCTGATCTGGATCACGCCCAGTAAGGGCACGAGCCAGAACATGATGACTCGCGAGTCTCTGTTGAATTTCGTGGACATTTTGAGAATTGCAAATCTCACAAACGGCCTCGTTGTGTCACCAAGTCGGATAAATTTGGAACCGCATTCCATTTTGTTATTGTTGGAGTTTTAAAAAAATTCTTCCTCTTTAACTTTACTATCCCTCAATCCTATCTCTCTTTCCCTCTCCTTATTTTGCTTTATATACATGTTGCTTCCTGATTTAGATTTTGAGGATCACAATTCTTCAATCTAATTGGCTGAGGAGACAGGCTGTTCTTTCTTTTCTCAAACAAGCCACAGGTCCCCTGCAAAGGGGACCACAATGTACCAGAATCTTTATGACAGCAATTTGCCACTCAAAAGCCTAGTGACGAGGGAGAACGCCCTGTTTTTCTTTGAGTAGAAGCATGAGATCTTTTGCACATATCTGAGAATGCAGGCAGGGCTTTAGTTTTAATGGCTTATCTGAAAGGTGGCACCTCCAATAGGGCAGCACTCCCTCAGTACTACTCAGATAGGAAATTAAGTTCACAGTCTCCCTAACCTGCATCACATACGGGATAGTACGCTTTCTTGTTAAACAATTAGGTGAGCTATAAGCTGGGTTGGGTTTTAATAATAATCTTTATTAGTGGCACAAGTAACACTGCAATGAAGTTACTGTGGAAAAACCCCTAGTCACCACACTCTGGTGCTTGTTTGGGTACACTGAGGGAGATTTATTATGTGCAAAGGTTGAGAGAACCCCAAAGTGTATCACGGAGTTCACCTGACCCACAACGTTTAATAGATTACGGTTATGTGGAGCACATGGCCCTACTCTGCAGGTGTAGTGCAACAGAGATCTACAGTACTTTTAAATTAAAACAATGTTTATTTATGAAACCAGTTAACACTTTATAAACACACAGTAAACATCTTAACAACTATCAACACCAATAAATCCCCCCAAAGAATACAGTACTCCATAAGTAACTCTTAATCTTTCCTTGCAACATCCATAAGATAAAAAAAACCTTTTTACAGAAAGACATCAAGTTTAACTTCTCCGTAGAAACAGGTATTATTTTCAAATCACCAAAGGATCTCGAGACACAGTCTTTAGATTGCAGAGAGAGAGACTAATACACCTTCTTGCTGTGACTGCAGCTATCCAGCTCTCAAAATGAAACTAAAACACACCTTGTACCAGACACCCCAAAGCAAAAGTAAAAGCAGATAGACAGCCCAGCTCCACCCACTCTGACATCACTGATAAACACCCATTTCTTAAAGGTACTCTCACATGATAGAATTCCGAATGTCCAATTCACCTAACCAGCACAGCTTTCGGGGCTTGTGGAAGGAAACCGGAGAACCCGAAGGAAACCCACACAGACATGAGGAGAACGTGCAGGCTCCGCACAGACAGTGGCCCAAGTCACAATTTGAACCCGGGTCCCTGGCGATATCCACTGTGCTACCGTGCCGCACCGGATTAAAGTTAATGGTCAGACACTGCACAGGATATGAGAAAGGAAACTGCCCCACTACCCTGCACTAATAGAATGCTTTCCACATACAGAAATGCATGAATAAAAGCATTTGTAAAATTCAATCTATGTGCTCCAGCTTTCCTGAACCAGATAAAAAGATAAACTTTTATCGCAATTCCATCGGAAAGCACAGTTAACATAACAAAGGCATTGTAAAGTATGAACCAACACTCACAGCAAGGTTGCTTTGGACTGTCTCCTAGATGTTATATACCATCATTGTGTCTGATAATCACTCCTGTGAATCATTGTGGAATGTTTTAGTAGGTTAAAATTATATAAATGCAAGTTATTGTTGTTGAGCCTGTTCAAGAAACCAAAATCACAGACTGGGCACATTTCATTTGAACAGTAAAATGCAATGTAGGTAAATATCTGATCAAATACTGTCGGAATAATAAGAATAATTGCATAGATCTTTCAAAGAACAAGCACAGATATGACAGGCCAAATGACTTCCTTTTCACAGAATTACAGTGAAGAACATAGAACATAGAACATAGAATGATACAGCGCAGTACAGGCCCTTCGGCCCTCGATGTTGCACCGACATGGAAAAAAATCTAAAGGCCATCTAACCTACACTATGCCCTTATCATCCATATGCTTATCCAATAAACTTTTAAATGCCCTCAATGTTGGCGAGTTCACTACTGTTGCAGGTAGGGTATTCCACGGCCTCACCACTCTTTGCGTAAAAAACCCACCTCTGACCTCTGTCCTATATCTATTACCCCTCAATTTAAGGCTATGTCCCCTCGTGCTAGCCACCTCCATCCGCGGGAGAAGGCTCTCGCTGTCCACCCTATCTAACCCTCTTATCATTTTGTATGCCTCTATTAAGTCACCTCTTAACCTTCTTCTCTCTAACGAAAACAACCTCAAGTCCATCAGCCTTTCCTCATAAGATTTTCCCTCCATACCAGGCAACATCCTGGTAAATCTCCTCTGCACCCGTTCCAAAGCTTCCACGTCCTTCCGATAATGAGGCGACCAGAACTGTACGCAATACTCCAAATGCGGCCGTACTAGAGTTTTGTACAACTGCAACATGACCTCATGGCTCCGGAACGCAATCCCTCTACCAATAAAGGCCAATACACCATAGGCCTTCTTCACAACCCTATCAACCTGGGTGGCAACTTTCAGGGATCTATGTACATGGACACCGAGATCCCTCTGCTCATCCACACTACCAAGAATTTTACCATTAGCCAAATATTCCGCATTCCTGTTATTCTTTCCAAAGTGAATCACCTCACACTTCTCCACATTAAACTCCATTTGCCACCTCTCAGCCCAGCTCTGCAGCTTATCTATGTCCCTCTGTAACCTGCAACATCCTTCCGCACTGTCTACAACTCCACCGACTTTAGTGTCGTCTGCAAATTTACTCACCCATCCTTCTGCGCCCTCCTCTAGGTCATTTATAAAAATGACAAACAGCAACGGCCCCAGAACAGATCCTTGTGGTATGCCACTCGTAACTGAACTCCATTCTGAACATTTCCCATCAACTACCACTCTCTGTCTTCTTTCAACTAGCCAATTTCTGATCCACATCTCTAAATCACCCTCAATCCCCAGCCTCCGTATTTTCTGCAATAGCCGACCGTGGGGAACCTTATCAAACGCTTTACTGAAATCCATATACACCACATCAACTGCTCTACCCTCGTCTACCTGTTCAGTCACCTTCTCAAAGAACTCGATAAGGTTTGTGAGGCATGACCTACCCTTCACAAAACCATGCTGACTATCCCTAATCATATTATTCCTATCTAGATGATTATAAATCGTATCTTTTATAATCCTCTCCAAGACTTTACCTACCACAGACGTTAGGCTCACCGGCCTATAGTTACCGGGGTTATCTCTACTCCCCTTCTTGAACAAAGGGACCACATTTGCTATCCTCCAGTCCTCTGGCACTATTCCTGTAGCCAATGATGACCTAAAAATCAAAGCCAAAGGCTCAGCAATCCCTTCCCTGGCTTCCCAGAGAATCCTAGGATAAATCCCATCAGGCCCCGGGGACTTATCTATTTTCACCTTGTCCAGAATTGCCAACACTTCTTCCCTACGCACCTCAATGCCATCTATTCTAAAAGCCTGGGTCTCAGCATTCTCCTCCACAATATTATCTTTTTCTTGAGTGAATACTGACGAAAAGTATTCATTTAGTATCTCGCTTATCTCCTCAGCCTCCACACACAACTTCCCACCACTGTCCTTGACTGGCCCTACTCTTACCCTAGTCATTCTTTTATTTCTGACATACCCATAGAAAGCTTTTGGGTTTTCCTTGATCCTACCTGCCAAAGACTTCTCATGTCCCCTCCTTGCTCGTCTCAGCTCTCTCTTTAGATCCTTCCTCGCTTCTTTGTAAATATCAAGCGCCCCAACTGAAACTTCACGCCTCATCTTCACATAGGCCTCCTTCTTCCTCTTAACAAGAGATTCCACTTCTTTGGTAAACCACGGTTCCCTCGCTCGACCCCTTCCTCCCTGCCTGACTGGTACGTACTTATCAAGAACATGCAATAGCTGTTCCTTGAACAAGCTCCACATATCCAGTGTGCCCAACCCTTGCAGCCTACTTCTCCAACCTACACATCCTAAGTCATGTCTAATGGCATCATAATTGCCCTTCCCCCAGCTATAACTCTTGCCCTGCGGGGTATACTTATCCCTTTCCATCACTAACGTAAAGGTCACCATTGTGGTCACTGTTTCCAAAGTGCTCACCTACCTCCAGATCTAACACCTGGCCTGGTTCATTACCCAAAACCAAATCCAATGTGGCCTCGCCTCTTGTTGGCCTGTCAACATATTGTGTCAGGAAACCCTCCTGCACACATTGTACAAAGAACGACCCATCTAATGTACTCGAACTATATATTTTCCAGTCAATATTTGGAAAGTTAAAGTCTCCCATAACAACTACCCTGTTACTTTCGCTCTTTTCCAAAATCATCTTCGCCATCCTTTCCTCTACATTCCTAGAACTATTAGGTGGCCTATAGAAAACTCCCAACAGGGTGACCTCTCCTTTCCTGTTTCTAACCTCAGCCCATACTACCTCGGAAGAAGAGTCCCCATCTAGCATCCTTTCCGCCACCGTAATACTGTCCTTGACTAGCAGCGCCACACCTCCCCCTCTTTTGCCCCCTTCTCTGAGCTTACTAAAACACCTAAACCCCGGAACCTGCAACAACCATTCCTGTCCCTGCTCTATCCATGTCTCTGAAATGGCCACAACATCGAAGTCCCAGGTACCAACCCATGCTGCCAGTTCCCCTACCTTATTTCGTATACTCCTGGCATTGAAGTAGACACGCTTCAAACCACCTACCTGAACACTGGCACCCTCCTGCGAAGTCAAATCTGTGCTCCTGACCTCTATACTCTCAATCTCCCATACCCCAAAACTACAATCCAGGTTCCCATGCCCCTGCTGAATTAGTTTAGAAGAGACCCTTTGGCCCATTGAGTCTGTACCGACGCATGAAAGACACCTGACCTGCTTACCTAATCCCATTTGCTAGCATTTGGTCTTGAATGTTGTGATGTGCCAAGTGCTCATCCAGGTATTTTTTAAAGAATGTGAGGCAACCCATCTCTACCACCCTCCCAGACAGTGCATTCCAGACTGTCACCACTCTCTGGATAAAATTTTTTTTTATTTTCCTCAAATCTTCCCTAAAATCCCTGCCCCTCACCTCGAACTTGTGTCCCCTCGTATCTGACCCTTCAGCTATATGAAACGGCTATTCCCTATCCACCCTGTTCATGCCCCTCAAAAGTTTGTACACCTCGGTCAGGTCACCCCCCTCAGCCTTCTCTGCTCCAGCGAAAACAACCCAAGCCTATCCAACCTCTCTTCATAACTTAAATGTTCAATCCCAGGCAACATCCTGGTGATTCGTCTCTGCACCCGCTCCAGTGCAATCCTTTCCTATAATGTGGCAACCAGAATTGCACACAGTGCTCCAGCCTCACCAAAGTTTTATGCAACGCATACATGTGTCCCATAAGACCATCCGATTAACCTGCCCCTCTGCCTTCAGAGATCTTTTGACAAACACGCCAAGGTCCCTTTGTTCTTCAGAATTTCCCAGTGTCAGGCCATTCATTGAATACTTCCTTATCAAATTACTCTTTCCAAGTGTAACACCTCACACTTTTCAGGGTTAAATTCCATCTAGCACTTTTGTGCCTATTTGACCATCCCGTCTATAATCTTTCTGTAACCCAAGACACACAACTGTTAACTACCCAGCCAATTATGTCATCCTCAAACTTACTGATCCTACCCCGACATAATCAACCATGCCGTTTATATAAATGGCTAACAGCAGGGGATCCAGCACAGATTGCTCTTGTACTCTTAAGATTTTATGCAAGTTTTCCAGGTTGACAGAAAACGGAAACAATTACATTTCTGGTTCAAATTCAAACTGGTGAAATGAAAATTCTCTCAGCAGAAGTTTCCACAAAGCTACAGTTTACAATGGAGCGAGGGATATAAACCAATTCACAACACAAGGGTTTATTGGTGCCTCCTCCGTTACTGGGAGACTGCAAATTGAAAGAGGGAGCTGGAAGTATTTATCATAACCAAAAGTGACAGCATGCTTATGTTGATTTTAATACCTGTATACATCACTGTGTTTTAGACTTACTGTTAGCCTCCACCAATACATATTTGTTGAAATTTGTTCACAAAACGAACGCTACACTGTGAGCTTCGTTTTCCAAAGGAAATATCCATAGTTAGTCAAAGCAATCAGCTTGTGCCAACTGTGGCTCAATTGTTTGTGTGGTGAACGTATGGCTACTACAATTCACCTACAACAAGTTAGCACTGTTGTTTCACCGTGTCAGAGTCTCTGGTTCAATTCTCGGCTTGGGTCACTCTCTGTGCAGAATCTGCATGTTCTCCCCTAATCTGCATGGATTTCCTCCGGGCGCTCCCGTTTCCTCCTACAAGTCCCAAAAAACGTGCTGTTAAGTGAATTGGACATTCTGAATTCTCCCTCTGTGTACTCGAATAGGCGCCAGAGTGTGGCGACTCGGGGCTTTTCGCAGTAACTTCATATAAGCGTTAATATAAGCCTACTTGTGACGTTAATAAGTTTATTATTATTTATTTTAGGGTGTGGGCTTCCCTGATCTTCCGGGCATACCGGATCCTTGCCACCGCCTGGCATCCATCCTCTGGCTCCTCTTGTGGGTCCTCCCTGGGCTCATTCAGCATCCCCTCCTGGTCTGCCTCCTCCTCTTATGAGGCTGCATGTCCCTCCTCCTCCAGCATGTCACCCGCTGCGATACCAGGTTGTGAAGGGCACACCAGACCACCACAAAGCGGAGACCCTCTGGGGGTGGTGTACTGCAGTGCATCACCAGAGCGGTTCAGGCATCGGAACCGCATTTTGAGCAGTCCGATGCACCGCTCAGTGACAGCACGGATGGCAACATGATCCTCGTTATATCAGGTCTCCGACCTCTGGCTTCCGGATGAGTGGTATCTCAGCGGGTACAACTTATCCTCCAAGAGCTAACCCATCATCCTCGGGTGGTCCTCAAAAATGCAGGGGATCTCCGTGTGCCCCAGGATACAGCTGTCATGGATGTTCCCCGAGAAGTGTGCACAGATGTGGCTGATCTTCATGTGGTGGTCACACACAAGTTGGACATTCAGGGAGTGGAGCCCCTTCCTGTTACTGAATGGCACTTCCTGTTGCCCTGTTGTGTGAAAAGCGACACGCCATGCCATGAATTAGCCCCGGACCTGGGATATCCTGGTAATGGCGGAGAATCCTTCAACCCGGGCATCTTGGTGGGCTTGGTCCAACTCAAATTTTATATAGTCAGCTGCCTGGACATAAAGGGTATCCGTGACCTTATGGGTGCGCTTTCTGGCTGTAGTTTGTGATATACCACACAAGTCCCTGCTCGAACCCTGGAATGAACAAATGGCATTAACGTTCAGGGTTGCGGTGGCATTCACGGCCACTGGGAGGGGTTGCCCTCCTCCTCCATGGGGTGCCAAGTCCACGAGGATGTTGGTCATCTCCTCAAAAGACCAACGACACCTGCACACTCACTCCTGGCCATAGCAGGAGCCCCTAGACCTCAGATCTCGGCCAGGAACATGAGGAAGACTATGCTCAGGTTCCCTTCCCTGATCTATACACTTGCCCTATGGTCGCGAGGATATTCCTAGTGTTGAAGCCCTGCTCTTATGCGTTTGAATGCTGGCTGCTGCCTCTATCATGCTGACACTTCTTAGAGGTCAGGAAAACTGTTCAGGCTTCAAAGTTTGATTGAAATGCGATGCAATAATTTTTGTTTGAGACGTAGCACACGTCTCCATGGGAATGCACTTGAGAATATATTGTCCCCCCCCCACACACACACACACACACAGCTCTGGTGCCCTTTGAGCTGCATGCCAAAAAATGGAAATATCTACTCACCTCCTCAGTTCCCCTCAGCAGCCATTGCGCAAGTAATACTAAATGACGCTCATGTGATTTCTCACTGCGGAGCCAGTTAAATCTCTCGAGGTCGTTACATTCAACTTCAATCTCTCTAATGAGGTGTAAATTGATGTAAGTGGAGGTTGATGATATGCTCGTCATCTTTGTACATGATCCTGAATTTGTCAGCAGGAGTGGGCTGGTTAGATAGCAAACTGATTCACTCCCGGCGTGAAATCTCGATTTTGGCCTTTCCTGCTATTTAACAGGCACGCCCAGATTTGCGCCAGGTGCAACTTGGTAGTTAAATTGCACCCTTAGCAATGGTGACCATGAAACTATTGGATTGTCAAAAAAAAATCTTGTTTACTGATGTCTTTCAGGGAAGGAAATCTGTGGTCTTTATTCATTCTGGCCTATGTGTGACTCCAAATTCACAGTCAATATGGTTGACCATTAACTGCCCTCTGAAATGGCTAAGCAGCCATTTAATTGTATTCAAAATGGCTGCTTATCACCAACTTCTCAAGAGCAATTGGAGGTGGATAATAAATGCTCGCCTTGCCAGTGACACCCACATCCCAGGAACAAATAAAACGATATTTCACTGCCCTGTTATGGTTTTGATGGGGTAGATAGATATTTTGTGTAATTTTGATAAGCTTCTCTCTCTACAATGTCTGTTTAACATACAGTCAGGCAAGTGGATTAATGATGATGTTTATCCAGAAATAGTCTGCAGTTGTCTACCAGAAACAAATTCTGTGATATATATTATAATTGGATATGGTTGAGTACCATTTAACACAATTTTTATTAAGGGCTTTCTTCAAAACCTTTATACATTTGTAAGTTTCAATGTCATTAATTTATAAGATTACAGAACTCTTTCTTGTTGTGAATTTAATTTAGAGATTTAGCACCAAACGGGCATCATGGTAGCTCAAGTGGCTTCACAGAGCCAGGGTCCCCGGTTCGATACCCCGCTGGGTGACTGTCTGTGCGGAGTCTGCACGTTCTCCCAGTGTGTGCATGGGTTTCCTCCAGGGCTCCGGTTTCCTCCCACAGTCCAAAGACGTGCAGGGTAGGTGGATTGGCCATGCTAAATTGCCCTTGATGTCCAAAAAGGTTAGGAGGGGTTATTGGGTTATGGGGACAGGGTGGAATTGAGGGCTTAAGTGGGTCGGTGCAGACTCGATGGGCCAAACGGCCTCCTTCTGCACTGTATGTTCTATAACCCAGGCAGACATTCCCAATACAGCACTGCGGGAGGGCTACACTGTTGGAGATAGTGGGCAGGATATTCCTCCCCTTGGCAGCGTGTTCTGTAGCGGCGGAGGGTGGCTCGACAGTGGAAGGCAGCGGAATCTTCTGGTCCCGCTGGGGCTCCCCATTAAGCACATCCTTCCCAACAGCAAAACCCATGGCGGGGGTGTGTCGTTTGCGGGACTGTAACATCCTACCAGCATGAACGCTTTGCAAATCCCACCGGTGTCTTTCAGATGAGACATTAAACCACGGTCCCCGTAAGCCCTCTCATGTGGATGGAGAAGATCCCACGACATTATTTCAAAGAGGAAAAGGGGAGTTTTCTCTGGTATCCTGGCTGATATTTATTCTTCAATTAACAACATTAAAAAGGGAACAGCAGGTCATTAAATCCAAGGTGGAGTTTTCTCATTTTTTTGACTATGGGTGCGATTCTCCCGATCGGCGACTACGTGCTCCCGTAAGTGGGAAAAGCAAGAATGATTCCCGCTGGCACTGGGAGAAACTCCGATGTTCCATGCAATGGCACTTGGAAAAGTGTTCACCCTCAATCGGGTTTTCAGTGCTATTCCATGGTATACCGGGGTTATCAATGGAACTAGGAGGGGTGGGACCTAATCTCTCTGACAGGTCCCACACCTCTGTGATCGGAACGCCCTTTATTGTTCAAATTTAGAGTACCCAATTCAATTTTTCCAATTAAGGGGCAATTTAGTGTGGCCAATCCACCTAGCCTGCACATCTTTGGGTTGTGGGGGCGAAACCCACGCAAACACGGGGAGAATGTGCAAACTCCACATGAATAGTGACGTAGAGCTGGGATCGAACCTGGGACCTTGTCGCCGCGAGGCACCAGTGCTATCCACTGAGCCGCCGTGCTGCCCTGGAATGCCCTTTATAAAGGGCGGTTAGAAAACCACCTTCATGGGCAGCACGGTGGCCTAGTGGTTAGCACAACCGTCTCACGGCGCTGAGGTCCCAGGTTCGATCCCGGCTCTGGGTCACTGTCCGTGTGGAGTTTGCACATTCTCCCCGTGTCTGCGTGGGTTTCGCCCCCACAACCCAAAAATGTGCAGAGTAGGTGGATTGGCCACTCTAAATTGCCCCTTAATAGAAAAAATAATTGGGTAATCTAAATTTATAAAAAAAAAAAGAAAACCACCTTCATTAATTGATACCTGCAGAGATATAAAAATGGTCAATCTTAATTCCCCTTTGAAATTGCCGTAACCTTTTAATCAAAGACCTTAGAACATAAACAGTACAGCACAGAACAGGCCCTTCGGCCCTCAATGTTGTGCCGAGCAATGATCACCCTACTCAAACCCACGTATCCCCCCTATACCCGTAACCCAACAACCCCCCCTTAACCTTACTTTTTTAGGACACTACGGGCAATTTAGCATGGCCAATCCACCTAACCCGCACACCTTTGGACTGTGGGAGGAAACCGGAGCACCCGGAGGAAACCCACGCACACACGGGGAGGACGTGCAGACTCCACACAGACAGTGACCCAGCCGGGAATCGAACCTGGGACCCTGGAGCTGTGAAGCATTTATGCTAACCACCATGCTACCATGCTACCTTTCTCCGAGTCAATGGATAGTTGAAATAGAATGTAAACAATGCAGTTCAAATCTTGAAGCATTCTAGGCCTACAGTCTTCAATACTTTAAAGGGGAATGAGAAAAACACTTCAGAAGTTGCCATCACCTTAAAGGGATATGACAGATCTTTGGACTTGACATACTGACAGATATTATAAAGGGTTTAGGGGTCCAGATTGGTACACTTTCACTTTATTTCTAGATATTGATCGACTGTTTTACATTCTGTAGATGGGAAGAGCAGCCAAACGGCCCCATCCCAGAAAGGACCCTGACCCGAGCGCCTCCAGCCCAGGTCCCGCCCCCCCGACCCCCACCTGCACCTTGGAGGAAATTGTAGGGAGGGTAGTCACCCTTTGCCACCCCCCAGTTAGCAAGCCACCAGGAACCAATTATTAAATACTTGCATCATATCACACCCACGTGACAACCGTTTGGGTGGTGGGGAGGGTGCAGGAGCAAAATGGGCAGCATTTGATTCAGGCATCCAACCCAATAATAGCATTTAAATTGTTGGGAAAGAAAGCCAAACTTTTGCCATGATGGTAAAAGAGAACAATTACTAACGCTGTGCCATGAGGCATGATGGTCAAAGAGGCCTACAGATTAGTCTGTGTGAAAAACTGTAACTGCAGAAAGAACATCATGGGAACAGACAGAATGACTATTTGCAACTGGACATTTCACTTGTAACGCTCTGTTTTGGAACAATCAGAGAACAAGGCTTTCTCAAGGTCAAATGATGCTGAGAAAACACAGGATTCTTTAACTTCAACCTTATATAATAGCAACAACTTCCAAGGTTCAACAGCAGTAACCCTGGGGATCAACATTCACAAGACCAGTCCAAAGCATATGAGCAGACAAACATAAAAACATGTAAATTAGGAGCAGGAATAGACCCCTCAGCCCCTAGAATTAATTAGGAAGACCATGGCTGATCTTACTATAACCTCAACTCCACATTCACACCTCCCCCCATAAACTTTTGTTCCCTTGCTTATCAAGATTCTATCTCCCTCGGCCTTAAAAACATTGAAAGGCTCTGCTCCCACCACCTTTTTTGAGGCAGACAGCAGGATTCTCTATTTCAGAGACTAAGGACAGAATTCTCCGCTCCCGGGAAAAATCGGGAAGGCCATCGTGAAGGCCAAGTTTCACGATGGCCTCGGAGGCCGCTCCTCTCACCTTATTCACCCCCACCCGGGGGGCTAGGAGCAGCGCTCCGTTATTCTCGGCCGCCGGGCCTTGACGCTTGCGTCAAGGCGGCACGCCAAGAATGATGCGACGGCGGCGCCTATGTGACGTCAGCCGCGCATGCGCAGGTTGGCTGGCTCCAACCCGCGCATGCGCGGCTGACGTCACGACGGCTGACGGCTCAAACCCGGACATACGTGGTGGCTGTCTTTGCCTCCGCTGTCCCGCAAGACGTGGCGGCTTGATCTTGCCGGGTGGCGGAGGGGAAAGAGTGCATCGCTTTGAGACGCCGGCCCGATGACCACTCGCGGGCCAGTCCCCTCCCGAGCTCGGCCGTGGTGCTCACTCCCCTCTCCGCCCCCCACAAGCTTCAAACGGGCCTTTGGCGCCCATGTTCACGATGGCAGCGACCAGGTGTGGTTGCCGCCGTCGTGAACCGGTTGCGAACGGCAGGCCGCTCTGCCCATCCGGGCCGGAGAATCCCAGGGGGGGCGCCAGGGGGGCGTGAAATGAGTCGCCCGGCCCTCCCGCGATTCTCCCACCCGGCGTGGGAAGCGGAGAATCGCGCCCTAAGTGTTAACACCGGGATTGAATCGTTGGAGTTCTACGACGGGTAATTTGCCGCCGTTGCCAGAACCCATCAATCGTTAATGGGCTAGCACCAGCGCCACATGGAAACTGACCGATTCCAATGAAAAACGGTGTCCAATTCGCCAGAGTCGGGATTGACACTCGAGAGGCTGACAAGCTGTAGCTGCAAACAAGGACTCCACTTCCCACACATACTTCTCCCAGTCGAGAAGATGGCCACAAGGAGAGCTGCACTGCAGCTCCCAGACACAGAACTGCAGACCTCACTGGACACAGTGGAGGAGAAGTGGGCCACCCTGTACCGTAGGGTGGGGAGGAGGTTGCCAGCTGCTGCTGTGCGCCGGCCTGGGCACAGGTGGGACAGGCTGTGAACACCAGGGCTGGCCAGCAGTGTCGCAAGGAACGGCATGACCTCCTCAGGGCGGCAAGGGCGAATAGGTGTCACTATGATGCTGGCACTCACCCCTGACCCACACAGCTGTAACCCAACCCCTCCCCTACCCAGAATGCAGCCGAACCACCTCCCTGCACCACAATGCAGCACCCATACAGGCCGCAATGGCTAGATTCCCTGGCGATTGCAGCCACCAACTGCCTGTCCCCTATAGGAATGCGTCCGACTGTCTAACATTGTGCGTTTTCTGTCGTATCACCCCCCCCCTTCGAACCCCTGCGCAGTAGAACAGCGGGCACTGGACCTGATCGGTGTGCCGGGTTAGAGGGCGGTCACTGAGGCAGAGGTCGGCATAGGACGAGCATGTGAGACCCCGCTGCATTGCGGTTCCCCATGGCACATGCGTCACACCATCACACCCACACCCAATACCCTTCCACCACCCCCATACCCAACCTACACAGTCGCCACCACAACCTACCCCTCCACACCGCCCCCTCCACCACCACCCCCACAGCCCCATCCAACAACTCCACACTGCCCAATCCATCACCACCACCACCCACCACCCCAAAACGTGGTTCAATCATGCACCTTGTATTCTGTCTTGCAGGACCCCCTGGCGATGAGGCGGGCCCTTCTGGTGCCCCCCGCCTCCTAACACCAACCACAACCCCAGGAGGAGATCAGCGAGGAGGAGTAAGAAGAAACAAACAACGATATGAGCCCTCGACACACAGCCCAAGACACCGCAGAGCACCAGTCTGGGGGCAGTAATGACTTTCAGTCACAGCAGCCTGCAACAGCCTCCAGCATTCCAGAGACACTGACCACAGTTGGGCACGTTAGTGAAGAGGCTCCTGGGGCACTGTTTGGTGTACATCACACGAGTGGTGGTACAGCAGGTGGAGATAGGAACCCGCCGCCGTTCACTGTGCTTGTGTGCAGGTGGCAGAGGCCTCAGTGTCACCAGTGCCGGAAAATACTGCACAACCTCTTCAGGGTGGCCAGGGTGATTCGGCAGCCTTGTGCCCCAACACCAACATCCGTCCCCAACCAAGAAGGCGGCCAAACCCCCACCCTGCACCACATGCCGCCACCCACACCCGCCGCCTGGCCACTGAAGCCACCAGCTACCCATCCCCTGGGCTGCATGCATCGGACTGTCTAACACTGAGTATTCTGTCCCCCTCCCCCCAGGAGAAGACTTCCCATAACCACAGGGAGCGGGAGGAGACTGGAGGGGGACCCCTTCTCTACTCTGAGAAACTCCAACCCTTCCAAAAACCTCCGCATCGCCTTCCCCCGGCCAAGGGCTCAGAATCTTATAACATTCCATAAAACGCCTCAACCACGCCATTCTCCCCCTTCAGGTTCATGACCATCTGACCCTTTGTCACTCTGCCACCCTTTGCCACTCTGCCAATCTCCCTCACCGCCACTTGCTTTCTCAACTGATGGGCCAACATCCTGCTCGCCTTCTCCCCATATTCACATACTGCCCCTCTGCAACTGCCCCACCACCTTTCCTGTAGATACTAGCCCAAACTCCATCTGGAGCCTCTGCCTCGCCTTCAACAGCCCTGCGTCCAAGTATATCCTAGCCACCTTTGAAATATTGTCTGCCAGTCTTGCCATCTCCACCCGCTCTGTTTTCTCCCTGTGCGCCTGAATTGAAATGAACTTCCCCCTAACCACCACATTGAGCGCCTCCAACAGCTTGACAGCCAAGACATCCCCCGTATCATTTAGCTCACGTAGCCCCAAATGGCAGTCCTCACCCGCTCACAACCTCCTCATCTGCCAACAACCCCAGATCCAGCCTCCACCGTGGGCTCTGGGCCCCTGCTTGCAGATCATTTATATAGATTGTAAACAGTTGAGATCCAAGGGCTGACCCCTGCGGCACCCACTAGTTACAGTTTGCCAGCCAGAGAAGGACCCATTTAACCTGACCCTCTGCTTTCTGTCAGTCAGCCAACCTCAATCCAATCTAATATTCTACCCCCAATAGTCTGCGATCTCACCCTCTGGATTAATCTTTTATGCGGCTCCTTGTCAAAAGCCTCTGGAAGTCTGGATGTACCACATCCAAAGATTCCCCATTATCCAACTTGCTGGTTACATCCTCAAAGAACTCAAGTGAGTTTGTCAAGCATGACTTATCCTTCATAATACCATGTTGACAATGGAGGATTGAGCTTAAGTCAAATGTTCAGTCATCTCCCCAATGATTGATTCCAGCAACTTCCCCACCACAGAGGTCAAGATAACCAATCTATAATTTCCTACTTTTTGTCTCTATCCCTTTTTGAATCGGGGAGTTACATTAGCATGTTTCCCATACACCGAGACCTTTCCAGAATCCAGGGAAAGGCTACAATTGGGTCAGGAGCCAAGTTGCCCTGGCGACGACACCTTTCATTACTTTTCTGATGATCGAGGGTCGACAGATGGTGCAATAATTGGTTGAGTTGGATCTGTCCTGGTTTTTGTAAACAGAACATCCTGGGCAATTTTCCAGAAGAAGGTAAATGCCAGTGTAGATGGACTGGAAATGCTTGGCTCGGGCACATCTACCTCTGGAGCACATGAGCACCACATCTGCGATGATGTAAAGACTCACAGGCTTTACAGTATTCCATGCACTCACCTGTTTCTTGGTAGCATGTGGAATGAAGCAAATTGGCTGAAAATGTGGCATCTGCGGACCTCAGGAGGAGGTCAAGGTAATCATCCACTTGGCACTTCTGTTTGAAGCTGATTATAAATGTTTGAGCTTTGTCTTTCGCACTGCCATCGCTGAGGATGGGGGTGTTTTGTGGAGCCTCCTCCCCCACTAGTTTTTTAAAATGTGTACTACCATTCATGACTTGATATGATAGTACAAAGAATACAGCACAGGAACAGGAGCTTCAGCCCTCCAAGCCTGTGCCAACAATGGTACCTGCCTGAACTAAAACCGCATGCACTTACCGAGTCCGTATCCTTCCATTACCACCCTATTCCTACATTTGTCTATATGCCCCTTAATGCTGCTATCGTACCTGCTCCCACCACCTCCCCAGGCAGCACGTTCCATATATTTACCACCCTCTGTGTAAAAAAAACTTGCCTCGCACATGAGTTCTAAACTTTTCCCCACACACTTCAAACTGCAGGACTGCAGAGCTTTGATCCAATCCCTTGGTTGTGAGGTTGCTTAACTCTGTCTATTCCGCAGTTTAGTATGCGCTGAGTCCTGTCCAGGTTGAAGCAAAGTCGGTCCTCTACTTGATTGTAATGGTAGAGTGAAAGTAATGCCCAGTCATAAAGTTATAAATTGTGATGTTATGTGATTGTACTTCTAGTGAACCACTGTACCTCCTAGATGCCTAGCTTTGACCAACTGGGCTTGTTCTGAATCTAGCCATTAAGCATGGTGGTGAAGCCATTCAACGCAATGGAAGGTCTCCTCGGTGTGAGGACAAACTTCACTTCGACAAGGTCTGTGTGGTGGGTATTCCTAACATGCTCGTCATGGAAAATTTTGACCACTTTGTGTGCTCTCTCTGATTTCATGTTGTAAACATGCAGCAAGGCATCCCATTGCACTATTTGGAAGAAAAGAATATTTATCCCTGAACCAGAACCACGTAAAGAAACCAGATTCTCTGTTCATTACCACATTGCTGTTTGTGGAAACTTAGTTGACTACCGCTTTTTCTAGGTTACAACAGCAATAAAGTTCAAAAGCAATTAATTGGTGATAAAGTACTCTGTGAACTAGTGAAGTTGTGAAAGGTGCTTTGGAAATTAAAGTCTTCCTGTAAGAGAAATGGTCGACAACTTTAATTGTGAGCTGTTTGACTGTTTGGTCTGATGTTGGAGCTGTGGGTAAAATATTAAAATATGAAAACAGTTTCCTTCCTTCGCTAACACAGCCTAATGCATTGTGTGTGTTTTTGTAAATTAATTCATGGGATGTGACAAGGCCAACATTTATTGCTCATCCCTAATTAAACTTGAGAAGGTGGAGGTGAGTTGGCATCTAGAGATGCTGCATTGTTGCAGGGACACCCACAGTGCTGTTACGGAGGGAATCACAGGATTTTGATGCACTGATAATGAAGGAACAGCAATATATATGTCAGAACGCAACAGCACAGTGCTACTGCTGCTCGGCTCGTAATCTGGGAACCTGGTTTGAATCTCAGGTGGTGAAATTTGAATTCAATTAAACTAAATCTGGGATTAAATGATAACCATGAAACTATTGTTGATTGTTATAAAAGCCTATCTGCTTCATTAATGTCCTTTAGGAAAGGAAATCTGTCGTCCTTGCCTGGTCTTGCCTACATCTGACTCCAGACCCAAAGCAATGTGGTTGACTCTTAAATTCCCTCAGAAATATCCTAGCAAGCCACTTAGTTGTATCCAACTGCTATGAAGTCTAGAAAAAGGAATGAAACTGGACAGACTTCCCGGCATTGACATAGGCACCAGATATGACAATAGCAAACTCACTGCCCTCCCTGCAAAGTCCCCCTGAATAACATCTGTGGCTTGTGCTAAAATTGGGAGAGCTGTCTCACAGACGAGTCAAGCAACAGCCCTATGTGGTCATACTCATGGAATCATACCATGCAGATTAAGTCCCAGACACCACCATCACTGGCAAGACAGAAGAGGCAGAGGTGGCACAACACAGTGGTATACAGTCAGAGGGGAGTTGCCATAGGAGTCCTCAACATCAATCATCAATTCTGGATCCCATGCAGTCTCATGACATCAGGTCAACCATGTGCAAGGAAACCTCCTGCTGATTACCACATACCAACCCCCCCCCCCCCCCCTCAGCTGCTGAATCAGTACTCCTCCATGTTGAACACCACTTGGAGAAATCACTGAGGGTGGCACGGACACAGAATGTACTCTGGGTGGGGGACAGTGTGTCCATCACCAAGAGTGGCTCTATAGCACCACTACTGGCTGAGCTGGTCAAGACTGGGATTGCGGCAGGAGTTGAGGGCACCAACAAGATGGAAAATAATACTTGACCTCACCTCAACCTGCCTGCCACATATGCATCTGTCCATGACAGTGTTGGCAGGAGTGATCACTGCACAGTACTTGTGGAGACAAAATCCCGTCTTCACATTGATCACTGAGTTGTGTGGCACTATCACTGTGCTAAATGAGATAAATTTTAAACAGATCTAGCAACTCAAGACTGGGCATCCATGAGGTGTTGTGGGCCATCAGCAGCAGCAGATTTGTACTCAACCACAATCTAACCTAATGGCCCGAGGTATCCTCCATTCTACCATTACCACCAAGCCAGGAGATCAACTATGATTCAATGAAGTGCCAGGAGCAGCACGAGGCATACCCAAAACAAATAGTGTCAATCTGGCGAAACTACAACACAGGTCTACTTGTGTGTCAAACAGCATCAGCAGCAAGTGATAGACAGAGCCAAGTGATCCCGCAAACAACTGATCAGATTGAAGCTCTGCCATATTCAGCCGTGAATGGTGGTGAACAATTGAGAAACTCACTGAAGGAGGAGGCTCCACAAAAATCCACATAATCAATGATGGATTAGTCAAGAACATCAGTGCAAAAGTGAAGACTGAGGCATTTGCTTCAATCTTCAGCCAGAAGTGCTGAGTGGATGATCCACAGATGCCAGTCTATAGCAAATTTGATTCACCGCCTGCCATATCAAGAAACAGCTGAACGCACTGGATATTGAAAATGCTATGGACCCTGACGCTATTCCAGCAACAGTACTGATGACTTGTGCCATGCCCCTAACCAAACTTTTCCAGTACACCAATAACACTGGCACTAACCTGGCAATGTGGAAAATTGTGGCAATGTCCAATACAGAAAAAGCAAGACAAATTGAACCCAGCCCATGACTTTTGGTCACAGTAAAGTGATGGTAGAGGTCATCAACAGCGCTGTCAAGGAGAACTTACTTAGTAATAACAACGTTTACTGAGGCTCAATTTGGGTTCCGCCAGGGTCACTCATCTCCTGATCTCATTACAGCCTTAGTTCAAACATGGACAAAAGAGCTGAACTGAGCTGAGGTGAGAGTGACTGCCCTTGACATCAAGGCAGCATGGGGCGGCGGGGCGGCCCAGTGGTTCGCACTGCTGCCTACAGCGCTGAGGACCCGTGTTCGATCCCAGCCCTGGGTCATTGTCCATGTGAATTTTTCACATTCTCCCCATGTCTGTGTGGGTTTCACCCCAACAACCCAACAATGTGCAGATTAGGTGGATTGGCCACGAAAAATTGACCCTTAATTGGAAAAGAAAATAATTAGGTACTCCAAAAGTTACTAAAAAAAAAGCATCAAGGTAGCTTTTGACTGAATGTGACATCAAGGAGACCTAGCAAAACTATATTCAATAGTAATCTGAGGAAAACCCACCACTGGTTGGAGTTCTACCTCGCACAACAGAAGATGGTTGTGGTGGTTGGGAGTCAATCATCTCACTCCAGAACCTCACTGCAGGAGTTCCTTCGGGGAATGTCCTTGGTCCAACTGTTTACAGCTACATCATCAATGACCGCCCTTCTATCGTAAGGTCAGAAATTAGGATATTATCAATGTTTGTCTGTTTTGTTTTTGTTCAAAAAATGTATATTTATTGTCAATTATTCTCATTGGAAAAGTGAAAAGGTGAAACATGAAACGATCTTTGAAGTTGATGGGTTTTTTTTTCTTGGGGGGGGGAGCTGTCACGTGAGTGTCCCTTTAAGAAATGTTTTTGTCTTATCACATGGCTTCAGTGATGTAATTGTGTGGGTGGAGCTGGGCTGTGGCTCTGAGAGTTGGTTTTACTTTCGCTTTGAGTTTGAACTGGTTTTGTTCTGCACAGGTTGAAAGAAGGTTTCTTTCTCCATCTGCATTTAAAAACTATTTCCAGACTGCTTGCTAACTTGAAAAGAAATAACTGTTTTCTGGAAGAAATTCAACCTGCTGTTTTGGAAAGGAAACAGGAGCATTCATACCAGGTCTTGAGTGCTGTGTGCTGGGCCACCCCTTTGAAAAGGGTTTTCTGGTTTATGGAATCTTGTCATTAAATTGGAACAGCTAAAGGGGAAATTTATTAAGGGTTATATATAGAGTACTGTAGCTGTATGGGGTATTTATGTTGGTAGTTGATGACAAAGCTTACTATGTGTGTTTATAAAAATGTTAACTAATTTCATAAAATAAATTTTGTTTTTGATTTAAAGTGTTTAAGGTCTCTGTTGAATAACACGTGAAAGGCAGGCAATCAATAAACAGTTGTAGGTCAGGTGAACTCCATGATATACTTTGGAGTTTTCTAAACCCTGGCCCATAACACCTGGTGTTATGAAATGTCTTCCTGTGCCCACCCCAGTCCAGCGACGGCATCTCCACAGCTTGTGGATGAAACACACAGTTGTCTCAATGCATTGGTAACAAAGGGATTGAACGTTTAAGGTGGTGTGGTACTTTTGAGTATTTGCATTAAGGTATCTATTGCAGACCTATCTTCCTAATAGGTACCATTATCAGTTCTTTGACTGTGGTAAATCCGTGCAGCTTCAAGAAGTAATGCGGCAAATAACCCTCATTTCAAGATCACACATGCGTTGCCAAATTAATTTGCTCTTTCTCATTTCCTATTAAAATTGAAAATGACTACTCCTTTTAAGATTAATTTCCTTCTTTATCCAGAGGTAGGAGTGGGACTGAGAATAAAATGTTCATCGTTTTTGCAAAGTGGAAGTAAATGGCACTCATAGGAATTGCTGCCCTTATGTCAGGCCTCAAATTACAGTGTTCACAAGGACAAATTGCAATCAAACCTAGTCGCTGTTAAAAATAAAATCATTAGAAATCTTGTCAAGCATTCTCCACCTAGGGGCTAAATATGCTAATATTCAAATGAAAAGCAATCCAGTTCCACAACGATTTCTCAATACATCTTTTAGCAAATGGTACGGCAACTCAATTATAATATGATTTATGACCTTCACGGAAAACAATCGGTTCTCATTCAACTGTTTGGCTGGCATGCAAACCTGTGTAAATAGATCTTAATTGAAATATAGTGATTTGATTAGATGACCAGTGAGAACAACTAGTTCCAGGTAAAGTCATAAGTTCTTGGAGCCTAATTTAAATTCTAACATGACAAAGTGCACACGTGTCACAGTTGTTTCATAGAATCATTGAATGGTTACAGCACAAAAGGAGGTCGTTCAGCCCATCAAACCCCGACCAGCTCTCTGCAAGAGCATTTTAGCTTATTTTACTCCCCCACCCTTTCCCCAAAGCCCTGTAAAGTTATTCCTTTCATGCGCTTACCTGTTCGATACTCACAATTGAATCTGCCTCCACCACTCTCTCCGCCAGTGAATTCCAGATCCTAGCTGCTGGCTGCACAAATAAGGTTTTCCTCATGTCAACACTGATTATTTTGACATTCTTTTTAAAACGGTGTTCTCTGGTTCTCAACCCATAGTCATAAAGTTACAGAGGTTTACAGCACAGAAAAGACCCTTCAGCCCATTGCGTCTGCACTGGTCAAAAACAACCACCTTTGTGTTCTAATCCTATTTTCCAGCACTTCACCCATAACCTTGTATGCATTGGCATTGCAAGTGCATATTTAAATACTTCTTAAATCTTGTGAGGAGCTCTGCCTTCTGTCACCCTTTCAGGCAGTGTGTTCCAGACTCCAACCACCCTCTTGGTGAAAAGGTTTCCCCTCACATCCCCTCTAAACCTCATGCCCCTTACCTTAAATCTATGCTTCTGGTCATTGATCCCTCCACCAAGTAGTAATGTTTCTTCCAATATACGCTACCTATGCCCCTCATAATTTTATGCAACCAAATCATGTCTCCCCTCAGTCTCCTCTGCTCCAAGGAAAACAACTCCAGTCTATCCAATCACTCTTCACTCTCCAGCCCAGGCATCCTTTGCACCATGTCCAATGCTATCACATCCCTCCTATAATGTGGATTCCAGAACTGCATACACTATTCTAGCTGTGGCTTAATCAATTTTTTACATAGTTCCAGCATCACCTCCTTGTTCGTAAACTCTATGCTTCGGCTAATGAAGGCACGTATGTCATATGCCTTCTGAACTGCCCTGTTACTTTAAGGGTTCAGTATACATGCACACCAATGTCCCTTGTGATGAATATCACACTGACCACAGGGTTCAGATTAATATCAAAAAGCATTTGCAAGGTCAAGATCAAGAGTCAAAATTGATGCACAATGTGTTTAATCCAAGTGGAGTAAAATTACTAAAGTATAATTATCTTTTTAGAATCCATTAGACAGTGAAAAGACACGTACCTTACTCTTAGACTCATTAAGTTGCCTCGAATCAAAGAAGCCAAGTTAAAAGGTGCTGGGTTGACAGAACATAAATCCCTCTGGTTCTTAATTACAACTGTAGCTATAGCAAACGAAAGAGGCTATTTCAGAGATAACAAAATGGAACAAATTAAGCGACCTTATGTCCAACTATATAACTTCTTGACACAAAATACAGTCACTTTTTAATAGTAACTTTCTGTCCTACTATATATTTAAAACCCTTGACACAATAGGAAATAACTAAATGAAGTCACTCATAGAATGGCCTGCTAACCAGACATATGTTAAAACATTTGACACTGAAACTAATATTAAAAGAAACATTAATCGACTTTTAAAACCGACTGGCAGTAAGATTAAGTGAAAATTGAACGGTAACCGCTCATTATAGAGATAAGGGACAAATCAGGCTATTAACAGAAATAGAAAGAAAAAGGTACAAGATGAGACCGGCTTACAGAGCTACAACTTACTCCCTCCTTCAAGAGCCTGCATTTAAGATGCTCTCTTCCCCGCCTGCTTTGTCAAATGAAGTCTCTCGGGATTTTTTGTGAGTATATGTCTATTACTCTTAAAAATGTAATAGATAATGATACTTGGAGATACTTTTGGATTTCCATGTTCAAATATATCTTTCTCTTAATGAAGATAATTTGTTCGCAGATAATAATGGTCTGTTCGCAGATTTATAGTGTGAAGATGCTGTAACTCTGTTTTAAACTTTAAAATGTTGTAATAAAACTGCTCTAAAAATATAAACTGAGTATTTTTATATTAAGTCAGTTTGAAATCCTAAACGCTTTTTTGGAATGTCTTAAAAGGCAAGGATCCACACTGAAAAAGTAGCTGATTTAGTTTTGAGCAATGTACCCCAAAACATCTTAATAATAATAATAATAATAGTAACCTTTATTGTCACAAGTAGCCTTACATTAGCACTGCAATGAAGTTGCCATGAAAAGCCCCGAGCCGAAACATTCTGGCACCTGTTCGGGTACACAGAGGGAGAATTCAGAATGTCCAAATTACCTAACAGCACGTCTTTCGGAACTTGTGGGAGCAAACCAGAGCACCCGGAGGAAACCCACACAGACACGGAGAGAACGTGTGGACTCCGCATAGAGAGTGACCCAAGCCGGCAATCAAACCTGGGACCCTGTGAAACAACAGTGCGAACCACTGTGCTAACGTGCCATCCTACTTTCATTAGGGTGGAACTGAAATCTGCTTAACTGTCCAAGACCTGGAAGAGTAATCTCCCTCTCATGAGAGCTGTCCTGTTCTTTACAGGGAAAATAGCTTTCCCTCCTTTGGTGGCTTAATCAGAAGTAGATTTGTAAGATTAGCCCTTTGGATCAAGAAAATCCAAAATCTGATCTTCGTTGCTTCTCAGGGTCCTGCTGTTTATCATGTGATGCCTTTCTTGGTTTGTCCTGCCCAAGTTCATTATCTCACACTTATCGAGACTGAATTCCATTTGCCACTGATCAGCCCATCTGACCAGCCTGTCTATATCCTCCTGTAATCAAAGGCTATCCTCCTTACTGTTTACCACCCACCAGTTTTTGTATCATCCGCGAAGTTACAGTTCAACACCCTGTATTCATGTCTAAATCATAGAATTTACAGTGCAGGAGGCCATTCAGCCCATCGAGTCTGCACCAGCCCTTACAAAGAGCATCCTACTCGAGCCCACATCTCTACCCTATCCCCATAATCCAGTACCCCCACTTAACATATTTGGTCAGGGCAATTTAGCATGGCCAATCCACCTAACCTGCACATCTTTGGACTGTGGGAGGAAACCGGAGCAAACCCACATAGACACGGGGAGAATGTGCAGACTCCACACAGTCGGTGACCCAAGCCGGGAAACGAACTTGAGACCCTGGAGCTGTGAAGCAACTGTGCTAACCACTATGCTACCATGCTGCCCGCTATGCCACCGATTAAAAATCATTTATATAAACCACAAACAGCAAGGGCCCCAGCACTGATCCCTGTGGGACCACACTCGACACAGGCTTCCAGTCAGAAAAACACCTTTGACCCTTCAGCCATCAGCCTCTGCTCCCTGTCACTCAGCCAATTCAATTGCCAAATTTCTTTGGATCCCATGGGCTCTTACCTTCGCTGTCTGTCTGACCTTATCAAAAGCCTTGCTGAAGTCCAAGTAGACCATGGCAAATGCATGGCCCTCAACTACACACCTGGTTACCTCTTCAAAAAATTCCACCAAGTTGGCAAGACATGACCTCCCCTTAACAAAACCATGCTGACTGTGCTGGATTAATCCCTGCCTCTCCAAATGCAGATTAATTCTGTCTCTTAGAATTGCTTCACTAGTTTTCCCACCACTGAGGTTAGACTGACTGTCCTGTAGGTTCGACTGACTGTCCTGTAGTTTCCTGGTTTATCCCTTCCTCCCTTCTTGAATAATGGTACCACATTGGCTACCCTCCAGCACCTCTCCTGTGGCCAATGCCCCAGCTATTTCTTCCCTTGCCTCACTCAACAAGGATAATCTGGGCCTGGAGATTTGTATACTTTTAAGCATGATAGACTACTCAGAGCATCTTCTTTGTCTATGTTAATTTCTTTCATTCTATCACAGTCCTTCTCACTGATTTCTATACCCACACCATCCCTCTCATGAGTGAAGGCCAACACAAAGTATTCATTTACAACCCTACCTACGTCCTCCGGCTCCAAACACAAATTACTACTGTGGTCCTTAATCGGCCCGACTCTTTCCATAGTTATCCTTTTAGCCTTAAAGTACTTGAAAAACAACTTGAGATTTTATTTCATTTTAACTGCCAGTATCTTTTCATGTCCCCTTTTTGTTCTTCTAATTTCCTTTTCAGGTTATCTCTTGCACATTCTATATATGCCTCTAGGGCTTCTGTTGTTTTGAGCCCTCAATATCAACAATATGTCTCACTTTTTCTTTACATTCAATGCTGAATATCCCTCAATATCATGGGCGGGATTCTCCCAACCCGGGGTCGGGCTGGAGAATCCCCACGACCGGGCCACGCTGCCCCAACATGCGGTTCTCCGCGGCACGTTTGGTGCGGCACTGGTCGCAGGCCGCTGTACGCAGCCGGACCGCCGATTCTCCGACCTGGATGGGATGAGCGGCTGCTCTAAAAAGGCAGAGTCCCTCCGGCACCATCTACACCTGCTCGCAGCCAGTGGGAACTCTGCGCACAGGGTCGGGAGGCGGCCTGTGTGTGTGAGGAGGGGGGGTGGTCTCCAACCCTGGGGGGGCCTCCGATAGGGCCGGCTTCTCGGTCCCCGGGCCTATTTTCTTCCACGCCGGCCCCTGAACTCCCACCCATATTGTGTCTGGGCCGGCACGCTGAGGGAGGCCATTGCGCATGCGCGGGTTGGCGCCAGCGCCACTGCGCATCCCACGGTGCACAGTTTGTGGGAGGCTGGAGCAGCGTGACATGCTCCAGCGCCGTGCTGGCCCCCTGTAGGGGCCAGAATCTGTATTCCCAGTGGCTCTTTCACGCCTTCGTGAAACACAACGGTGTTTCCGACAGCATGGACACTCCGCCACCGAATGAGAGAATCCCACCCCCAATGTTCACTGGATTAGTTGGTCCCACATTTTTTCTTGATTGGAACATGTTGGCCCTGTTCTCTTCCCATTTCCTTCTTGAATGCGTCCCACTGTTCTGTCACAGATTTACCTGAAGTGTCTGCTCCCAGTCAACTCTGGCCAAAACATATCTGAATTTATTGAAATCAGCCTTCCTTGTTTTGAACTTTGGTTTCAGGCTCATACCTGTCCTTTTCCATAACAATCTTAAAGCTAACAGAGTTATGATCGCTGTCTGAAAAATGCTCCCACACTGATACTCCACTTGCCCACTTCAACCATTTACCCAGGTTTCTTACCTAAAATTAAGTCCAGGACCACCTCCTCTTGTGGGACCATCTACATACTGGCTTAAAAGGCTCGCCTGCATGTATTTTAAGAATTCTGCTCCCTCAAAACCTTACACACCTCAGTACCTCAGTTAATTTTGGGGAAGTTGAAATTCCCTACTGTCGCTCCTTTTTACCTTTACACTTCTCTAAAAATTATCTTCTATCGCTCTTGGACTGTGAGGGGCCTGTAGAACACTCCCAATAATGTGTCTGCTCTTTTTTATTTTTTTACATTCTACCCAAATGGCTTCATTTGAAGAGCTGTCTAAGATGTTTCAGATAATTTTCAGAGAAGTCTAAATGCTTGTTACTTGATGGATCTAGAAATTCTATGCTTCCCTGACTCACTTGAAGTCTCTTGTAATTTTGGCAGTGCATCTCTCCCTGCTGGACCTTCACTCGGGATCCCAGACCCATGCAAATATAGTTTAAACCCTCCCCAACAGCACTAGCAAACTTATCGGAAAGGACACTGGTCCCATTTCTGTTCAGGTTCCGTCATTCCCAAAAATGGTCACAATGTCCCAGAAATCTAAAGCCCTCTCTCCTGCACCATCTTTCCAGCTACACATTATTTGGACAAACCTCGAGCCTCAAACCTCCTTTTTCCATACTCACTAGCACGTGGCATCTAAAGTAAACCAGAGATCCATCCTCTGGGTCCGGTTGTTTAATCTACTTCCTGGCTCTCTCAATTGTGCTTGCAGGATCTCATCCCTTTTATTGCCTATATCATTGGTAAAAATGTGTACCACATTACCTGTCTATTTGACCTCCCCCTTCAGTATGCCCTGCTGCTGTTCAGTGACATCCCTGACCCTGGCACCAGGGAGGCAACATACCATACTGGAGTCTCCTTTCTAGTTGCAGAAACGCCTGTCTGAACCCCTTACAATTGAACCCCCTCTACAACCCTGGCATTTTTACTCCTCCCCTCTTGTGCAGCAGGCCTACCTATGGTGCTATGAAGTTGGCTGCAACTTTCCCCTACACATCTCCCCAACGGTATCCAAAACAATGTACCTGTTAGAATGGTAGGTGGCCCACAGGGGCTCCTGCACTACCTGCCTCTACTCTTGGACTGAGACTGAGCTCTGCACTCAGTCTTTTTAGCTTCATCTTCTCCAGTTTCACATAAATCCCTGATGCACAATCAATGGACACGAAACGTAGGTGAAGTCTGAAATGAAAGGCTTTAATCAGCAAGAAGTGAGCCTGGCAGCAGACGTACAGAAATGGCCTGGCTGCTGGGGAACACGGGTTCTTATACCCCGCCTCATAGGCGGAGCTACCTCCCTCTTAGCCAATAGAAATATGGAGAACATGATACCTGGGCCAATGGGCAGTGAGCCCTCTGCACCAATGGCAGCTCACACTCCCAGGTACTGTAATACCCCTAGTCATACTATCACAATCCCAATTTTCACCCAATTCCAAAAACACTCTTTTTGAGCCGAACATCACTTGCAGTGCACCAAACATAGCACTGGGATGGCCTCCCTTTTATCAGCCTCAAAAACAATGCTTTGGAAACTGAATTAAACCAATTACACAATTAACCAGCTGCATCAGAGAGTGGCTCAGCTGACTCCTGTCTCAGGAATGCAACTAAATTACATCCAATCAAAAGAGCAGCTTTTAGTTATTAGATTAAAGAACTAATTTAGCTGGAAATCAGTGCTAAAATTAAGTTCAATTACGACTTACCCTTGCAACTTCCCCCTTTGGGGTGGCACAGTAGCACAGTGGTTAGCTTCATAGTTCCAGGGTCCCAGGTTCGATTCCCGGTTTGGGTCACTGTCTGTGCAGAGTGTGCATGTTCTCTCCATGTCTGTGTGGGTTTCCTCTGGGTGCTCTGACTTCCTCCCGCAGTCCAAAGATGTGCAGGTTAAGTGGCCTGGCCATGCTAAATTGCCCTTAGTGTCCAAAAAGGTTAGACTGGGTTACAGGGATAGGGTGAAGGTGTGAGGGGTTAAGTCGGATGCTCTTACCAAGGGCCACTGCGGACTTGATTGGCCAAATGGCCTCCTTCTGCACTGTAAATTCTAGAAAATCTATGAAACTCTCCGTTTTCACCAATCTCCAAAGATACTCTTGTTTAGCCAAGCAGCACTCACAGTGAAGCCTTTCTTTCAATCTACTCTGTCCAGACCCCTCCAGAATTGAACTCCTTTGTCAAATTTCCTCTTTACCTTTCTCTTTTCGAAGGAGAACAACCCTGGCTCCTCCAATCTTTCCTTACAATTAAATTTGAAGTAATTGTGCTGGAGAAGCGCAGATTTTTTTTTTGTCTGAAAGTGAAGACAGGCAGCTAATTAAAAACCATAGCTCATTGTTCCAGCACAGAAGTTGTGCACTATAACCAGTTTCTTATCCCCATGGGCTGAAAACTTAAGTTGTTTCTTCACTACTCAGTTTATGATGATTGAGCTCAAATTTAAAGCTGAGGAATGTTGGAGCATACTGGTCATCTTACTGGATTCAGAAGCCTGATCTAATGGTCCAGAGACAGCAGTTCAAATCCCACTGCAGCTAGGGAATTTAAATTCAATTTAGTATTGTTACTGTTGATCTACTGATCCGCAGCAAAGCGGTCGACCCTTAAACCTCTGAATGTTCCGAAAAGCCACTCAGTTGTATCAATAAAACCACCTAACTGTCTTTCCAACACCATTATGGATATACCTACACCACATGGACTGCAGAAGTACAAGGAGATGGCTCACCACCAACTTCCCAAGGGCAATTAAGAATGAGCAATAAATGCTGGCCTTTGATGAATGCAATAAAGCCCCACTGCGTTGAGGTAATAAATTGGCCACCTTGGGAAGAGGCAGATTTACAACAGGGGTTATTGGAAACTTCCTTGATCGATTGAGCAGGGCCAGTAAAAGCTGGGAAAGCTACCTGAAATAAAGATAGTAAATGCAGGAAATTACTCTGGCAATATCAGTGGAGAGCAACAGAGTTGGGTCTGTAACATTTCATTGCCGTTTTTCTCCCATATTATGAGTTGGATTTGTTGCCACTTTCCGTTCTGGAATGCCCACCTTGAAGAAGTTTCACTCTGCTCTCTGGGGTGGATTTCTTTGTCTTGGTTACCTTGTTTATTTCATTGCTTTCCATGCCCCCTCTTCCCCGTGATTGATCACACACCTCCCCATTACTTCTTTAGACCTTATTCCCGGGTCTAACAGTCATCAACCTGAAATCTGTTTCTGTCTTTCTCCTAGAGATGCTGCAGAGTTCTATTGACGGTTTCCAGTATTTTTTGTTTTCAGTTTCAGATTTACAGCATCTTTTCCAGTTTCCCTCCATTATTGAAGATGACCATTTCTTGCGTGTGGGCGTCCATACATCTGTTACGCATTCTAACATGGACCGGGAAGCCTCGTTTTTTCGTCTTTACTTCTTTTATGAGTCATGGACCACGCTGGCAATGCCAGAACTTCCTGCTCATATCTAATTACCCTTGAATTGAGTGACTTGCTATCAGGTCATGAGCACACTGCTGTTTGTGGGTGCTTGCTGTGCCCCAATAGGCGGCCACATTTCCTACATTACTGTGGTGATATGCCTGTGCACAGTTCTGTATAAAGTTAGCAATGTGACCTCCAACCAGCTGGTGGCATCAGACATTTATTACGTGACTTGAGATACCCGCCAGCTGGTAGTAAGACATACGAGAGGATAGTCGCATTGAGAGTAGCTCCAGGAGAATTCACTGAATTCATATAGTACCCATTGTCTTTATCCTTGTCTGTTAGTAAGCTTTTCATGTGTTTGTTAATAAATCATCTTTCTAGTTAAACAACTAGATGTTCTGTGTACATCATTAAAACGGTTCTATTGCAGAACACAGCGTCATACCAGGAGTGCAGAACATTAAAAGATAACAACAGAGAAGACGGGCAAAATAGGCTTAATAATGAAAAGAGAAGATTCTTCCACCAACCTGGTGAACTATGGCCATCTGCAACTCAGCGCAATGAAAGATGTCAAAGTTTGAAGGCACCCCGCCAGCTTCAAGCCTCCGGTAATGCAGATGAAAATTGGTGTGTTTTCAAACAACAATTTAGATTCTATGTTGCAGCCCTTGGCCTGCAGGCACAGCCTGGCGAGGGGCATATTGCTTTGCTGCTCACAGTAGCAGGTCCTCAAGCAATAGAAATATACAATACCTTAGACTTCGGCAGCAAAGAGGAAAACAAGAGTTATGATGAGGTGATAAAGTACAGTGTGTGCAGGAGGGTTTCCTGACACAATATGTGGATAGGCCGACAAGAGGGGGGGTCACATTGGATTTGGTACTTGGTAATGAACCGGGCCATGTGTTAGATTTGTTTGTGGGAGAGCACTTTGGAGATAGTGACCACAATTCGGTGTCTTTCGCTATTGCAATGGAGAGGGATAGGGCCATACGGCAGGGCAACATTTATAATTGGGGGGGAGGTAGTTATGATGCGATTAGGCAAGATTAAGGGAGCATAAGATGGGACTGGAAACTGTGTCAGGGAAAGGCACAAATGAAAAGTGGAGCTTGTTCAAGGAACAAATACTGCGTGTCCTTGATAGGTATGTCCATGTCAGGCAGGGAGGAAATGGCCATGTGAGGGAACCATGGTTCATAAAAGAGGTTGAATGTCTTGTCAAGAGGAAAAAGGAAGAGTATGTGAGGATGAGAAAACAAGGTTCAGTTGGGTTGCTTGAGGATTACAAGGTAGCAATGAATGAGCTAAAAAAAAGGGCTTAGGGGAGCTAGGAGGGGGCATGAGAAGTCCTTGGCGAGTCGGATCAAGGAAAACCCCAAGGCCTTTTACTCTTATGTGAGAAATAAAAGAATGACCAGGGTGAGGGTAGGGCCAGTCAAGGACAGTAGTGGGAACTTGTGCATGGAGTCAGAAGAAATAGGAGAGGCATTGAATTAATACTTTTCTTCAGTGTTCACCAAGGAGAGGAGCCATGTTTTTGAGGATGGGAGTGTGATACAGGCGGGTAGGTTGGAGGAGGTAGATGTTCTGAGGAAGGATGTATTTGCAATTTTGAAAAACCTTAGGGCTGACAAGTCCCCTGGGCCAGATGGGATATATCCAAGGATTCTTTGGGAGGCAAGGGATGAGATTGCAGAGCCTTTGGCTTTGATCTTTGGGTCCTCACTGTCCACAGGGATAGTGCCAGAGGACTGGAGAGTGGCAAATGTTGTTCTTCTGTTCAAGAAAGGGAATAGAAATGACCGTGGTAATTATAGGCACGTTAGTCTTACTTCGGTGGTCGGTAAGTTAATGGAAAAGGTCCTGAAGGATAGGATTTATGACCATTTGGAAAGATGCAGCTTAATCCAGGATAGTCAACACGGATTCGTGAAGGGTAAGTCTTGCCTCACAAATTTGATGGAATTCTTTGAGGAGGTAACCAAGTGTGTAGATGAAGGTAGAGCAGTTGCTGTCGTATACATGGATTTTAGTAAGACGTTTGATAAGGTTCCCCATGGTCGGCTTATGAAGAAAGTAAGGAGGTGTGGGATAGAGGGAAATTTGGCCAATTGGATAAGTAACTGGCTATCACATAGAAGACAGAGGGTGGTGGTGGATGGAAAATTTTCAGACTGGAGACCAGTTACCAGCGGTGTACTACAAAGATCAGTGCTGGGTCCTCTGCTATTTGTGATTTTTATTAATGACTTGGAGGAAGGGGCTGAAGGGTGGGTCAGTAAATTTGCTGATGACACCAAGATTGGTGGAATAGTGGATGAGGTGGAGCGCTGTTGTAGCCTGCAAAGAGACATTGATAGGATGCAGAGCTGGGCCGAAAAGTGGCAGATGGAGTTTAACCCTGATAAGTGTGAGGTGATTCATTTTGGTATAAAACATTTGAATGCAGATTACAGGGTCAATGGCAGGATTCTGAGGAATGTGGAGGAACAGAGAGATCTTGGGGTTCATGTCCACAGATTTCTGAAGGTTGCCACTCAAGTGGATAGAGCCGTGAAGAAGGCCTATAGTGTGTTAGCGATTATTAACAGAGGGCTTGAGTTTTAGAGCCGTGGGGTTATTCTGCAACTGTACATGACACTGGTGAGACCACATTTGGCGTATTGTGTGCAGTTCTGGTCACCTCACTATAGGAAGGATGTGGGAGCATTGGAAAGGGTGCAAAGGAGATTTACCAGGATGCTGTCTGGTTTGCAGGATAGGTCTTATGAGGAAAGGTTGAGGGAGCTAGGGCTTTTCTCTTTGGAGCGGAGGAGGATGAGAGGTGACTTAATAGAGGTTTATAAGATCATGAGGGGGATAGATAGAGTGGACATTCAGAGACTATTTCCTCGGGTGGTTGTAGCTGTTACAAGGGGCCATAACTATAAGGTTCAGGGTGGGAGATATAGGAGGGATGTCCACGGTAGGTTCTTTACTCAGAGAGTGGTTAGGGTGTGGAATGGACTGCCTGCTGTGATCGTGGAGTTGGACACTTCAGGAACTTTCAAGCATTTATTGGATAGGCACATGGAGCACACCAGAATGACAGGGAGTGGGATAACTTGATCTTGGTTTCGGACAATGCTCGGCAGCAACATCGAGGACCGAAGGGCCTGTTCTGTGCTGTACTGTTCTATGTTCTATGTTAAAACAAAGCAGAAGCATAAGGGTCAGGTACTCATAAAACAGTTCCTAAAACTGTACCAAATGACTCTTTCTTTAATTCACTCCTCCTGAGATTCCAGAGCATGGAGTGTTAGATGAAAGCTCTGCAGCAAGGCTCGTTGCTGACTTTGAAATGGATCGCCTCTTGCATGAACACATAATTCCATGTGCAATGTCGTACTTTACAGGAGAGGCTATTGCAGATGATAATGACTTTAATGATGATGACTACGATGATAACTACGAAGATCAATACCATGAGTACAATGAGGAAAGTGGAGACTCAGGTGGTGAGCTAGATGAGGACGACTATGAAATGCTATTCAAATGGTTTGGCGGGAATGGCGAGGTGATCACAAGGGACGCCCAGTCTGCGCAGGACACCGATACGTTTGAAAGCTCTAAGGTGGCGCATGCAGAGGCTGAAAATGAGATTTCAGTAGCAGATACTTCAGATGAGAGCAACTCAGCTATGAAAAGACAGATATCTGAAGAAATCATCCCATTGTGGAGAAACTGGCACCAGAGGCAAACGGTGAATCATCTCAGGCCCACAAAATGGTTTCAGCAGTGGACTCGCCAATACCCGAGGCCACTCCACCAAAAGACATGCTGGAAGGGCAGATGGATGTGTCTGTGTGCAGTCTTCTTACAATGACAGACGACACAAACATCATCCTATCAGGTGAGGATGAGCCACTAATCGGCTCTTCAGCAAAGATGATCCATACATCATCTTATCAAGTGGGGACGTGTATCCTGCCCAAACACCAGAGTGTGAGGCTTTGCAGACTTCTCCTGAAGGAGCAGACTTGACCGTAACTGCACAATCTTCCATAAGTATTCCGACACTAGACGTTTCACAAGATGATGGGCACGCAACTCAGCACGTGGACACAATCATAAAAAACTCATCGGTCCAGCCAAGGCTCTGACAGCAGCTATAGTGGCAGAAGAGCCAGGGTCAGCCTGCACAGTAGACGATCCACAAGCAACTATTCCCATGGCGCAGTCCAGCGGCTTGACGGGTGCCACCAAAGCAAAAAAGAAAAAGAGGCGCAGTCACAGGATCCCTCCCACAAAAATGAGGAGGAAGAGACGGATACCGTCGGTCATACCTGCGGTACTGAAGAAGAAGGCATCAACAATGTGGCTGAAGGCCAGAAAGTACACGACGACGCAGCAAGAAGCATCACGTTAGAAAATTGAAAAGGCTGGTAACGCAGAGAAGGCCAGCAAGGAAACCGGTCTTGAGGACGCACCATGATGAAAGGCTAAACGAGGTGAGAAGAATACAGAGACCTGCCAGTCAACCGGTCTTCCAGATGTTAAAGCGACATCAAGCAGCTGGTAAAAGTTCAGAAGACCAACAGGACAACGTCGTCGCGAATGTCCAATGAGCTGTGCCCCAAGGACATAATCATCAGGCATATCATGTTGTGTGAAGCACAATTTATATATGACATATGTAAAAATGATAATACAGATCATGTTTTGTAAGACACAGTTATATTTGAATATAAATGTCAATATTTCCAAAGGAAGGGGAATGTGGTGATATGCCTGTACACAGTTCTGTATATAGTTAGCAATGTGACCTTCTACCAGCTGGTGGTGTCAGACATCTATCATATGACTTTAGATACCCGCCAGTTGGTAGTAAGACAAATGAGAGGATAGTCGTGCTTAGAGTAGCTTCAGGAGAATTCACTGAATTCATACAGTAGCCATTGTCTGTATCATAGTCTGTTAGTTATCTTTCCATGTGTTTGTTAATAAATCATCTTTCGAGTTAAAGGACTAGATGTTCTGTGTACATCATTGCAATGATTATATCACCGAACACAACAATTCCAACAATGACTGCACTTCAAGAGTATTTTGGAATGTCCAGGAGGTTGTTGGAAGTGCTATGCAAATGCAAGTTTTCCTTTTTAAACATCCCGAGAAATCATGGAATGTTCATGGAGTACAGAAAAAGGGTTCTAAGGATTCCTTTGGCCAATCTATTAATACTTTAACAAAGAACCATCCGAATTCAAAATGTTAGCTCTCTTCTCTCTCCACAGATGCTGTCAGACCTGCTGAGATTGTCCAGCATTTTCTGTTTTTGGTTCAGATTCCAACTTCTGCAGTAATTTGCTTTTATCTATTAACACAAGGATTGACCAATTTATGTTATGTGGATAAATGATTCCAATGAAACAGAAAACAGATGACCATCATACATTCAGGTTACTCGTACATTCACTAGCACAGCTGACAGTCACTGCAAACGGCAAAGGGAATTAGAATCTGTCGGTCACCTTGAAACAATCTTTGCAAGATGGTTTTAATCCTCAACATTCACAGTGCTTGGAACAGCTTTGCTAGCCTCTTTTAACCTCTTCTTGTTGCTGGAGATATTACCTTTGCTGAAGATTGCATGCACCGTGCCTGGCATTGTGTGATTATCATTATCTGATACCGGATATGAGCTGTAGCTACTTGATTATAATTCCAGTCTGAATTGGAAAGGAATTAGGTTGCTCTGAGTGTATTTATCAACAGGTCAAGTGCAAAAGAAGCACAATTCGAATATAGATAGGCAATCACTGGACTAAAATATCCCAACTTCACTGCAATGACAGTCCTTTTTCACATCTTCGCAATATTGGAATGAAACACACTGCAAATGTTTTGATTCACTCTATTGATTGGGAATAAGATTCAGTGTTCAGGTGACAGAATGATCTTTGGATGGTTCTCACCGTGAGATTGCATTCGGAGAATTCTAAATGAGTGGTGTGCAATAACCATGAGTTCTGGTGAACTATACTTGTGATTGACAGATAAATATATAAATCCCACATTCCCAATATTGAGTTGTGGTCATATTAAGTGTGGGTCATAGTTAGTGATATACTAAAGCTCTAAATCTGTGACCAGCTGTTCACTGCAGTTCAGTGGGTCGTGCTTTTGCCTGTCTCTGAATCAGAAAGTTATGTATTCAAATTCCACTATAGACACTGGAGCAAAAGAAAATCGAGACTAATACCTTCATGCTAGTATGGAGGGAGTGTTACCAGGAAGTGGTGTCTTTTAGGTGAGATCTTAAACGGATAAACGGAGCCCTTACTTCCCTCAACAGTCCAACAATAGACTCTTGAAAAGAATCAAGGGAGTTTATCCTGGTGTCCTGGGCCAACAATTATCATTCAGCCAACAACAGTGACAATTTCAGTAATGCATACTCTTTGTCGCATACCCTATCTTACAACAGCGATTGTACATCAAGGGCGGTATTCTCCCCCCCCCCCCCCCCCCCCCCCCCCCCCACCTCAAGCTGGGTGGAATCGCCGGGGCGGCCTGGCGCGATTCGGGCCCGCACACAATTCTACCAACCCCCCCCCCCCCCCCCCCGAAACCAGCGCCACGCGAATCGCGTCAGACACCGCTCGGAGAATCGCCGCAAACGGCGAGCGGCAATTCTCCGGCCCGGATGGGCCACGTGGCCGCTGTGACATGACAGGTTCCCGCCGGTGCCGTCCACCCCTAGTCGCTGCCGGCGGGAACTGTGCGGGAACGCTGAGGAGGGCGGCCAGTGTGGGAAGGGGCCCCTTCACAGGGGGGGCCTCCGATGGGGTCTGGCCCACGATCGGGGCCCACCGATCAGCGGGCCAGCCTCTCCCCATCCGGGCCTACCTCTTTCCGCGGCCGGCCCCAGAACACTGGCGCCATTTTGGTGAGGGGCCAGCGCGCGTAAGAAGTTTTCCGCGCATGTGCATGATGGCGCGGCCCAACTGCGCATGCGCAGGAATGAGCAGCCCCAACTGTGCATGCGCGGGTTGGTGCGACGCCCCTGTGTGGGCCAGAATAGGTCATCCCCGGGACCTGTTCGCGGCATCGTGAAACACAACGGCGTTCGCGATGGGGCGGGCACTGAGTACCGGGAGCAGAGAATACCGCCTCAAATATTTAATTGAAGGTCTGAAGCACCGTAAAGTGCTTTTGGACTGACTACGGTTCTTGAAAAGTGCTATAGTAATACAAATCTCTTCTTTTTCCTTTCCTTTCTTTCCCTATTTTGTTAAGAAGTGATGCACCTTGTTGTATTTGAAAGGTGGGACATGCCCAATGTGCACTAAGTCATAAGACTTTGGCCAAGATCTTCCAGTCTGTGGATTGCCAGAGACACCAGGTGCACATAAGGACCCCATGGAAGTCCTAATATGTTGACCTTTGTGGAAACTGTGCGGGAAATTTGAACTTCCAATTCGTCTTATCCACAGGACCCTCTGAGAAAGTCTCGAACACTAAGCTGGAGTTGGAGACTTTGGAAAATTCCATGGGACTAACCAGAATGGTTACCCAGGAAAGAATCCTCGTCTAACTCCTGGGTAATTACAGAACTCACCCCAATCATTCATCCCTGACTCCCTCTGCCCCCGACAACCCTCCCGACATGATGAAACACCCCCAACCCACATACTCATTCACCCATATACCCACCTCACGACCTGTCACCCTAGCCACTTTATCCACTTACCAGCCTACCCAGCTACGACCGACCTCATACTCTTATCCATCCACCACCTAGCCCACCTACCGCCGATCGCGGGCGAATCCCGGCCACTGTGTCTGACAAACTAGTTCTAGTTGCTAAAAGTTTATCAGCGTGTCTCATCTATACTAAATCGTCCCGAATTTGAACAATGTAGGCGACTAGTCCTGTCTAAGACGATGACAGATAAACACTTCTCACTGGTGGTATAATTCCTTATCAATACTTCCTGACCTTTATGAAAAACACAGCATTTAGCCTTGTTCTCATGTCACAAAACCTGACTGCCGTTTCTTCTCAACAATTTCTCTTGCCTTATGCAGCTTCAGCAAATCAAACGCTGAGCGTAACTAACATTTTATTGTGAATAATGCTGGAGAACTTTGGGTTGTTGAATGTGGTTTATCCTCAAAGTCATCAGGAATTGGCTTAGTCATGTGGACAATGATCCTTGCTCATGTGTTACCTTCAATGAATGCTTCATTGTCTGAACAAATCTTTCAGCCAGCCCACTTGTGAGAGGATAATAAGGAGCTGATTGGATATGTTGGATTCCATTGTCCTTTAGATGATTTTGAATTCTTGCTGAATGAGCTGTGGCCCATTGTCATGAACAAGATGTTCAGGATAACTGAAACTTGCAAAAATCTCACCCAATCTTTCTGTTGCTCTCCCCGAGGATGTAGTCTTCACAATGACGGCTTCAGGTCATTTCAAATGTGTGTCTACCACAATGAAAAACATTCGTCCTTTGAATGGTCCGGCATAATCTATATAAACTCCATGCCATGGGACTTCTGGCCTTTCCCATGTAATAATCATAATAATAATAATTTTCACTGTCACAAGTAGGCTTACATTAACACTACAATGAAGTTACTGTGAAAAGCCCTAGTCGCCACATTCCGGCGCCTGTTCGGGTACACTGAGGGAGAATTCAGAATGTCCAAATTACCTCACAGCACGTCTTTTGGGATTTGTGGGAGGAAACTGGAGCACCCGGAGGAAATCCATGCAGGCATGGGGAGAATGCGCAGACTCCAACAGACAGTGAGCCAAGCAGGAATCGAACCTGGGACCCTGGTGCTGTGAAGCAACAATGCTAACCACTGTGCTACCGGGCTATCCTATGTGATAGTGGCGGAAGGTTTCAAACCTTTGCACAAGCCGAACACATGCCCGCCTTCTCTTCAATTTCACTATCAAGCCCTGACCTTTGTAAATAACTTCTGGCCATCTTCTTCATCCCTACTATCCCAAAATGACCTACATGAAGTTGGTTTATGACACACCTGAACAATGGCAGAATGATGACTCTCACTCCCTAGTGGAGACAACCAGCCTGAATGGATAGTTCGAGTCTTTGGGTAACATATAGCTTCAACTCTGGGTTTGCTCCTACGGTCTTGCCACAAAATACCATGTCCATAACTTCTGTCAGTAGTGGATTATTTCTGGTATTCTTCTTAACTTACCACTAACCACTCGATCTAGTCACTGAAGACTCATTAAGTAAAGGTGATCTAGAGAGTCCATTGGTGTTCCCATGGAGATTTGATTGATGATATTTTATTGTATATACATGTACTGACAATAGGAATGCCCACCTCTGCATCCGGCGGGCTGCTTGGAGATGGAATACTGGTGTGCGGCCCATGTATCGGTGTCGGTGGTTAATGATCCATTAACAAAGTTAATTTCTTTCTATATAGGTATCAGTAAAAATTTATTGTTCCAAAAATGATGTCTGGAGCTTCTTTCGCTATCTGTGCAATGTTCATTTTTGGTTTGTTCAAGGATCTTGATGCAAACGCTATTGGCTTCTTTTCACCATTGGCCATTATGTGAGAAACCACTGCTTCTACCCCATAAGGTGATGTGTCACAAGCTAGTTGCAAGGGTAACTTTGGATCAAAGTGTACAGGATCTGACTTTCCTAGTGTGTCTTTAGCTTGTACAAAGGCCTTCTAGCACTAATCCACCAATTTCCATTTGACACAATAAGTTGTGTAAATCATAGAATCATAGAATTTACAGTGCAGAAGGAGGCCATTCAGCCCATCGAGTCTGCACCAGCTCTTGGAAAGAGCACCCTACCCAAGCCCACACTGCCTCCCTCTCCCCATGACCCAGTAACCCCACCCAACACTAAGGGAAATTTTGGACAATAAGGGCAATTTAGCCTGGCCAATCCACCTAACCTGCACATCTTTTTGTGCGTGGGAAGAAACCGGAGCACCCGGAGGAAACCCACGTAGACACAGGGAGAACGTGCAGACTCAGCACAGACAGTGACCCAAGCCGAGAATCAAACCTGGGACCTTGGAGCTGTGAAGCAATTGTGCTAACCACTATGCTACCGTAAAGGCTTGAGAATAGTTGCTATATTAGGAACAAATCTTCCATAATAGTTCAGTAAGTGCAAAAATAATCGAAGTTGACTCATGATTTGAAGTGCAGAAGCCTGAGTTATGGTTTTTATTTTGAAGGTGACTTATGCAATTCCTTTGCAACTATGACGTGCTCCAGATATTCAACAGAAGATTTGAAGAATTCACATTTATTGTTCTGTACTCATAGTCCATAATCTTCTGCTATCTGGAGAATGGCATCTAAATACTGAAGATACTCTTCTTCGTTCTTTACAGAAACTAAAATATCATTGAAGTAACACTGGACTCCTTCCAGTCTGCTTAGAATTTGATCCATGGTACATTGAAACAATACAGTTAGGGACATGATGCTGAAATGAAGTATTTTCTATCTGAATAACCCTTTGTGTGTCATGATTATCAAATATTGTTATGAATCTGAAACCACACCTTTCTGGAGATAAGCTTGACTCAGGTCAACTCTCCTGAAATGCTGGAGTCCAGCCAAACGATCAAATAAATCATCAATCAAAGGCAAAGGGTACAGCTCTGCACACAGTACAGGATTGATAGTTACTTAAAAATCGGCACATATGTGCACCAAATTATCTTTCTTCTTCATGGATACTATGGGAGTGGCCCAATCACTTACATTAATAGGTTTGAGGATTTCCATCATGACCACCCTCTCTAATTCTCCCTCAACCTTAATCTTGGTAGCGTAGGGCACTGACCTAGTATTTAAGCAACTTGCTTGGCTTTTGTCCTTAATCTTTAGCTTGACGGAGATCTATTTCATTCTTTAAAATCTTTGGTAGACCTGCTTCGGACTCAACATCTTTATCTCGTCCTAGTTTGGCTTGATTCTCTCAAGCCAGTTTCTCCCCATTAAGGCCGGATAGTTACCTGTATTGACATGCAGGGACAAGTCTGCAGTCCGGTTGTTTAGTGGTGCATTTTCATCGATACAGCTCCTCAATGCAACCATTCCCCAGTAGAGATTTTTTGTATTATCTTTGATGGTTTTAAGGCGATATGTTGTCGTTTCTCTTTGTAACCAGTTTCTGGTACCAACAAAACTGCTACTCCAGTGTCCACGTCCATTTTTACCAGTTGTCTGTCCAGTAAAGGATTGACCGAATAGCAGTTTGTTCCACCTGCAATGCTCAGTACGTTTAATGATAATTTGTCATCTGACTGTGACTCTGGTCCCTTGTCGTGGATCTTTTTCCCTCTATTCGGTTTTCCATTTGATACACTTGGTTCTTGTTTGGAACTTGGTGTCTTTTTCCCAAACATGCACATTCAATGTGCCCCTTTTTATCATAATTCCTGCATGTTGCATCTGCGTGCCCAGTTTTTACACATTGGTGGCAATTTCGAACCTGTGTCCGTGTTCGGGTCTCAGCCGTCATTTTATGGATTCTAGTGCTCAAACTTAATCTTGGGTTTCCTTAGCTGCTAATTCCATAGAGATTGCAACTTCTAAAGCTTTTATTAGGTTTAAGTTGCTATCTGTTAACAGCCTTTTTCAGATAGCTTCGCTTCTTAACCCACACACTAATCTGTCTCTCATGGTGTTGTTCAAGACATCTCAACATTCACAATATTCCGCTAATTTCTTCAAAGTAGCTACAAACTGTGTGATATCTCCACAATCTCATTATAGATTTTCGAGCCTGTTTTCTTTGGCTGCAGGAAGTTGAATTTCACCCCCCCCCCCCCCCCCAACTCCCGCCGCCATTGTTTTCAGTAAAGCCGGGACCGCAATAACTGATGCAATCCTTCAGTACATGAGCTCCACTACTTGGTGTTCTCCTCTAAAGGCCTCAGGCGCCAAAAGCTCCCGCCTATTTTATTATGAAAAGAGCTTGTGTAAGCACGATGTGCCACAAAATCGTTAGCAGTACCTCACTTCTTTCTTTCAAGCAAGCCACTCCTGAGCTCAGCCTGTTTCCTTCCGTGTTTTTGAACCACCCAGCTTCAAACTATTGTTCTAGGGTATTTGCTACTCACAATGCTCTCTGTGCTATTTCAGATATTTCTGGGCAGAGCAGACAGTGAGCTTCTTTTTGATGTTGTTCGATCCAAAATCTATGTTTACTTTAGTTCCTTGGATGACTGCTATCGATATTTGATATTTGATCCCTCCGTCGCCAGCTTTGGTGTGGTAAAGGTTTTAGCTTCTGTATCTTTTTCTGATGTTTGTGCACAGATTGAGGATTTTTCTATTTTTCTGGGTGCCGGCCAGTGTGGTTCCAACTTTCTCGTCACCAGTTTTCTTTGTGGTATTTATAAAGGATAGGCTTGCAGACCACGAAAGTACAAACAAACAAGAGCTTTATTGGAAATATGTTTACTGTACAGGCTATTAGGATAGTCCCCCGTTTGCCCCACAAACAGCCAATGATGTCAGTAATACATCATGTGATCAGACTCTTAAAGTGACCTTGTCCAACTAGGAACAAAGATGAAGGCACAATAATTGCCGTTTTGAAGTGCATGCAAGTGTCTATTAGAAAATACTAAACCTCAGAAAAGGCAAAGAAACATTGCCAACCACCATAAGAAATACCAGTTTAAAATGTTGGTTGCTTCTGGTAAATAAAACACAACAAAATTTCGATTTAGAGGACACATTTTAAATCATGTAATGTCCCAATGAAGGCAGCGTGGTGGTGCAGTAGTTAGCACTTCTGCCTCACAGCACTGAGGACCCAGCTTCGACCCCAAGTCACTGTCCATGTGGAGTTTGCATATTCTCCACGTGTCTGCGTGGGTATCTCCCCCACAACCCAAAGATGTGCAGGGTAGAACAAAGAACAAAGAAAATTACAGGACAGGAACAGGCCCTTCGGCCCTCCCAGCCTACACCGATCCTGATCCTTTATCTAAACCTGTCACCTATTTTCCAAGGACCTACTTCCCTCTGTTCCCCGGCCATTCATATATCTGTCTAAATGCATCTTAAATGATGCTATCGTGTCCACCTCTACCACCTCTGTTGGCAAAGCGTCCCAGGCACCCACCACCCTCTGCGTAAAAATCTTTCCACGCACATCACCCTTATACTTTTCCCCTCTCACCTTGAAATCATGACCCCTTATAATTGACACCCCCACTCTTAGAAAAAGCTTGTTGCTATCCACCCTGTCCATACCTCTCATAATTTTGTAGACCTCAATCAGGTCCCCCTCGACCTCCGTCTTCCCAATGAAAACAATCCTAATCTACTCAACCTTTCTTCATAGCTAGCACCCTCCATACCAGGCAACATCCTGGTGAACCTCCTCTGCACCCTCTCTAAAGCATCCACATCCTTCTGGTAATGTGGCGACCAGAACTGCATGCAGTATTCCATATGTGGCCTAACCAAAGTGCTATATAACTGTAACAAGACCTACCGACTCTTGTACTCAATACCCCGTCTGATGAAGGCAAGCATGCTGTATGCCTTCTTGACCACTCTATCGACCTGCATTGCCATCTTCAGGATACAATGAACCTGAACTCCCAGATCTCTCTGTACATCAATTTTCCCCAGGACTCTTCCATTGACTGTATAGTCTGCTCTTGAATTGGATCTTCCAAAATGCATCACCTCGCATTTGCCTGGATTGAACTCCATCTACCATTTCTCTGCCCAACTCTCCACTCTATCTATATTTTGCTGTATTCTCTGACAGTTCCCCTCGCTATCTGCAACTCCACCAATCTTAGTATCATCTGCAAACTTACAAATCAGACCACCTATGCCTTCGTCCAGATCATTTATGTATATCACAAACAACAGTGGTCCGAGCACGGATCCCTGTGGAACACCACTAGTCACCTTTCTCCATTTTGAGATACTCCCTTCCACCACTACTCTCTGTCTCCTGTTGCCCAGCCAGTTCTTTATCCATCTAGCTCGTACACCCTGAACCACATGCAACTTCACTTTTTCCATCAACCTACCATGGGAAACTTTATCAAACACCTTACTGAAGTCCATGTATATGACATCTACAGCCCTTCCCTCATCAATTAACTTTGTCACTTCCTCAAAGAATTCTATTAGGTTTGTAAGACATAACCTTCCCTGCACAAAACCATGCTGCCTATCACTGATAAGTCTATTTTCTTCCAAATGTGAATAGATCCTATCCCTCAGTATCTTCTCCAACAGTTTGCCTACCATTGACGTCAAGCTCACAGGTCTATAATTCCCTGGATTATCCCTGCTACCCTTCTTTTTTTTTTTTAAATTTAGATTACCCAATTATTTTTTCCAATTAAGGGGCAATTTAGCATGGCCAATCCACCTACTTTGCACATTTTTGGGTTGTGGGGGCGAAACCCATGCAGACACGGGGAGAATGTGCAAACTCCACACAGACAGTGACCCAGAGCCGGGATCGAACCTGGGACCTCAGCGCCGTGAGGCGGTTGTGCTAACCACTAGGCCACCGTGCTGCCCTGCTGTTACCCTTCTTAAACAAAGGGACAGCATTAGCAATTCTCCAGTCCTCCGGGACCTCACCCGTGCTCAAGGATGCTGCAAAGGTATTTGTTAAGGCCCCAGCTATTTCATCCCTCGCTTTCCTCAGTAACCTCGAATAGATCCCATCCGGACCTGGGGACCTATCCACCTTAATGTCTTTTAGAATACCCAAAACTTCCCCCTTCCTTATGTCGACTTAACATAGAGAACATCCATGCCTAACCTCAACATCCGTTATGTCCCTCTCCTTGGTGACTACCAATGCAAAGTACTCATTAAGAATCTCACCCATTTCCTCTGACTCCACGCATAAATTCCCTCTTTTGTCTTTGAGTGGGCCAATCCTTTCTCTAGTTACCCTCTTGCTCCTTATATAGAACAGTACAGCACAGAACAGGCCCTTCGGCCCTCAATGTTGTGCCGAGCCATGATCACCCTACTCAAACCCACGTATCCACCATATACAAATAAAAGGCTTTGGGATTTTCCTTAACCCTGTTAGCCAAAGATATTTCATGACCCCTTTTAGCCCTCTTTATTGCGCGTTTGAAATTTGTCCTACTTTCCCAATATTCCTCCAAAGCTTCATCAGTTTTCCGTCGCCTAGATCTTATGTTTGCTTCCTTTTTCATTTTAGCTAGTCTCACAATTCCACCCATCATCCATGGTTCCCTAATCTTGCCATTTCTATCCCTCATTTTTACAGGGACATGTCTGTCCTGCACTCTAATCAACCTTTCCTTGAAAGACTCCCACATTTCAAATGTGGATTTACCCTTAAACAGCTGCTCCCAATCCACATTCCCTAGCTCCTGCCAAATTTTGTCATACTTGGCCTTTCCCCAATTTAGCACTCATCCTTTAGGACCACTTTCGTCTTTGTCCATAAGTATTCTAAAACTTACGGAATTGTGATCGCTATTCCCAAAATAATCACCGACTGAAACTTCAACCACCTGGCCGGGATCATTTCCCAATACCAGGTCCAGTATGGCCCCTTCCCGCGTTGGACTATTTACATACTGCTCAAAAAAACTCTCCTGGATGCTCTTTACAAATTCTGCTCCATCTTTGCCTCCAACACTACATGAGTCCCATTCAATGTTGGGAAAGTTAAAATCTCCCATCACGACCATCCTATTGCTCCTACATTTTTCTATAATCTGTCGACATATTTGTACCTCTACTTCACGCTCGCTTTTGGGAGGCCTGTCGTAAAGTCCCAACAATGTTACTGCACCCTTCCTATTTCTGTGCTCTGCCCATATTGCCTCAGTGCTTGAATCCTCCATAGTGCCCTCCTTAACCACAGCTGTGATATCATCTCTGACCAGTAATACAATTCCTCAACCCCTTTTACCTCCCTCTCTATCTCTCCTGAAGCATCTATACCCTGGGATATTTAGTTCCCATTAATTGGAAAAATAAATAGAAAATGGCCCAATGTGCTTCATAGAAGGATTCTAAAATACAGTATGACTGTTATGACCCCCTGGGCCAGTGCACAGTTAATTCCAGCACCACTTAACCTGGAGTCGCAACATAATTAAAATTAACAAATAATTCTAAGAAAAACACCAATTCTTTGACCAATAACGACAGTCACCCAGGTTTGTAGATATGGCACAATTCATTTTATTAATAACAATAAACAAAATCTATAATTAAAATGCATCAAATACAATTAGTTAACTATTATCTAGTTCCTAAGCCCTACCCCTCCTTAACTCCCCCCACTCTCTACACACACAAAAAACAAACAAAAAAATCACAGAGGGGAAAAGAAGGCTGTAAAAATAATGATGAAAGTAAAAAGGCCAAGAGCCTTTGTTTCAGAGGGCTGACTTCTAGCACACCTTTCCTCAGTTTACGTTTTCAGTTCGAGGTTTCTGTTTTCAGTCTGTAATGGTTTTCCTTGTAGATCCATCCAGGTTCTCTGAAGATTCAGAAATACATCAACTATACAGCTTTTCTGGAGAAAGAGAGGGAGAGAGCACTTGTTCTCTCAGCATCCAGGACCCAACTGTCTTTTCCTTGGTTTTCTGAAAGGCATCTGACTTGGGTAGGACCCAATCACCCCCTGTTGCGGGGCAGACTACTGCCTTTTGCCAATTCATTGGCCACCAGCCAACTGATCAAACTAAATCCCTCTGATCTCTCTCAATATGCTATATTTTAACTTTTGAGTTTCTCACGTCCTCTACTTGAGGTAAAGATATATGTCCATTAAACATCCATGGATCAAAAATGATAATGGCAAAAATTTTAAAAATGGGAATTAAGGGAACCAACAGGACAATGACAGCCAAATAATGTGTTAAGTCAGATGAGCAAGAACTTGGATGAAGAGAGTTTAAGGTGTGTCTTAAAGAAAGTGAGCTGCAGAGTTGAGGTGGCATAGGGAGGATATTCCAGACCTTCGGGCCAAGGCAACTTAGGGCCAATCAATGGTGGAGCAATTAAAATAGGGGATGTTGAAGAGGCCACATTTAGAGGAGCACAGATATCCCAGAGGGTTGTGATGCTGAAGGGAATTACAGAGATAATCAGGGGCCATTTGTACTATTTGCAATTAGGGATGCACCAAAGAATCAACTAAATTCAGTCTATTTCAATTGATTATTGGTCATGCGGTAAGAGGACCACTCAAATTAACTTAGGAGAAATTGGTGTGTCACCATTTGAATACTACATTGTTGGACTATGTGTAAAACTTTAGGGAGAGGTTAACCAGGGCTGGGGAGTTGGCTAGAAAGCATTTAACATTGTTACAGCACTTGATGAAAAAAGAGGCAGATAAGAAATCAAAAATTTGTAATTTTGCTAGTGGGAAGAAAGTATCAGTATTATTGTCAGTGGTACGTGAACCATTAAGGGCACGATTTTGTGGTCCTTATCAAATCAAAAGAAAATTGAGTGAGGTGAATTATTTGATAAGAAGGTCAGGTAGAAGGACAACTGGCAGGGTGTTTCATGTTAATATGCTCAAAGTCATTTTGATAGGTGCGGAAGACAGAAGGAGACTCTGTTAGTCATTATAACTCAGAGAGAAGAGATAAGGTGGCACAGTGGTTAGCACTGCTGCCTCACAGCGCCAGGGGCCCAGGTTCTATTCTGGCCTTGGGTGACTGTGTGGAGTTTGCACGTTTTCCCCGTGTCTGTATGGATTTCCTCCGGGTACCCTGGTTTCCTCCCACAGTCCGAAGATGTGCATGTTAAGTGGATTGGCTATGTTAAATTGCCCGTCAGTGTCCAAAGATGTGTAGGTTAGGTTACAGGGATAGGGCGGGGGAATGGACCTAGGTAGAGTGCTTTTTTTAGAGGGTTGGTGCAGACTCAATGGGCCAAATGGCTTTCCTCTCGGGATTCTGTGATTCTATGATCATAAATCCAGATGAGCCTGAATTTGGCATTCCTTCAATTAGATTGGACAATGAGGAAGTGATGAGAAATTGGGACAAATTGCTGAGTTTCCTTCCAGAGGAAAATGAATGGGGCCTGAAAGAGTTATTACAGTCACAGAGAGCTGTATGTGGGAACAAACTAGTAGTACAAAAGTAATTATACATGATGTAGATGTAGGAAATTCTATTCCAATTAAGCAACATCCATGTAGACTCAATCCACTAAAGTTGGCACAGGTACAAAAGGAGATTGAAAGCATGCTTAAGTATGATATAATTGAAGTGAGTTGCAGTGATTGCAGCTCACCTGTTGTGATGGTACTAATATCAGATGGAATGCAATGATTGTATGTGGACTAAAGAAAAGTCAATGCAATTACAAAGTCAGATTCATATCCTTCATTTGGAAGACTGTATTGAAACGGTGGGACAAGTAGATTTTATTCCCAAACTTGATTTATAGAAAGGATATTTGCAATTATTTTTTTCAGGCAGGGCAAAGGAAGTTTTGGCTTTTGTAATACCTACCAATGTCTCCGGGTGCTCCGGTTTCCTCCCACAAGTCCCGAAAGACGTTCTATTAGGTAATTTCGACATCCTGAGTTCTCCCTCAGTGTACCCGAACAGGTGCCAAACTGTGGCGACTAGGGGCTTTTCACAGTAACTTCATTGCAGTGTTGATGTAAGCCTACTTATGACAATAAAGATTATTATTACTAAATGGTCTGTATCAGTTTAAAGTTATGCCATTTTGAATGAAGAATGAACCAGCAACATTCCAAAATCTAACCAATAAGATATTTTCTGGGCTAGAGAATTGTGTAGTGTACATACAATCTAGTGGCGTTCAGTCAAATGTGGAAGGAGTATTTGGCACATTTAAAGGAATTGTACGATTGACTACAGGAGGCTGGCTTGGGTAGTAAACTTGGCTAAAAGTGGATTTGCAAAAGCCCAAGTCATATTCTTAGGCCATTCATTTGGACATGGTCAGATATTACCACGGAATGTGAAAACGAAACCTACTGGGGAGTTCCCACACTCTCAAAGAGAAGGGATGTTCTGAGATTTCTGGCGTGAGTGGTTTCTACTGGAAATAGTATGAAAGTGTCTCCTTTTGCTGGAAGCAACACTCCACACAGAAGGACTTGCAACTTGTCTTAAAGGATCTTGTTTGCGGAAACCAACTTCCTACTGAGAGGACATCAATTATCATTGTGTTTGCTAACTGTATTTACAAGTGGCTTTTGATCTGCACTCGTATTGCTTGATTGGAGATAGAGAAGGTATCAATTAGAAGTTAAAGTGTTTCCTTTTATTGTTAAGAATTGTTTAATTGTAATTTGTAAGCTATTTTCTGCGGCGTTCATGTAATTGAATCTTGTGTTAACAATAAAGTTTGTTTTAATATATCATATCCCTATTTGTGCGTGGAATCACTACTGGAGTGAAGTATCCTTTCCTCACAGTTTCGCAAATTTTAAAAAGGTATTTGGGGTTCTTGTCCAATATCCTAACAAATGTTGGAATCTGGTCCAGAATACTAACACCACCCTGACTTGCATCCAAAAATACTACTTTCTTGAAGAAGCCTATCTGCTAATTCAGCAGGGATGCGCACATGCCCATATAAAACTCCAACCAACTCTGCATCCACAGGCTTATACAAGTGAACAGAAGATTCAAAGCGGCTCTTAATATTCCAAGACATTTCCAGAGTACCTCCCCGATCTGACTGGAAAGAAAACAATAATTTTGTCAAACATAATTATCCCATGGATTTAGGCTCATCCTTATCGTTCAAGTGCATGTGGTACCAAAAGCAATCCCTTCTAAATGCAAATGCGCACTGCAATCATTCTCAATGTCAAAACAGGCAAGCACCAATATTCTTTAGTCTGCATGTTAGCATCACTTCACTTCCCACCAAGACATGCACTACATAAAAAACAAAGGGCAGGCAAACACCAGCTGGCCTTTCAAGTCTACCCTGCACTCCTGATAGTTGGAGCTAAAGAAAAAATTAGATTTGCATTTATACAGAATTTTTCATGACCTCAGTATATCCTAAGGAGCTTTACTTTAAAAGTGTTACAATTTTACTGCAGGAAACAAGGCACACAATTTGCACACAACAGTTTCTCACAAACAACAAAGTGATAATGACTAAATAATCCAGTTTTGTGGTGTTGGTTGAAGAATAAATAATAAGGAGGACACCAGGGATTACTCCCCTGCTGTTCTTCAAAACAGGATCTTTCAGGTCCACTTGAGAAGGCAGACAAGGCTTCGGTTTAATGCCTCATCTAGTCAACGCCGATTTTGTAATTGGCAATTGGGAGGAGAATCCCTTTTTATGACTGAATCGGGCGCGGCACCTGTTTTTAGATGCTCCGCCCCCTCCAAAACGGGGAGTATGCCGCACGCCATTCGGACAGCCTCAGGACGTTACCTAAAGGCCCACCCCGATACTCCGTCCCCAATAGGCTGGGTTTGCAATGGCACAGTTCACTTGTGCTCTCAGTTTTTGTGAACCGTGCATGGCAGCTGCGGACTGTGTCCAGCGCCGCCACAGTCGGTGGGGGTGGGGGGGGGAGCCCTGCCGCTGGCTGGGGGGGGGGCTTCGGTAAGGGCTGTGGGGACTGGTAGGGGGTGGTCTGGGGTGGTGAGTGGCGTCCCTGGGGGCACTATCTGGCAAGTCGGGTCCGCGCGCGGCCGGCTCCATGCTGTTTGGCGTGACCGCTGCAGGTCGTTGCCGTCTGCATGCGCGGCCACGGATCCGGCCATTCTCTGGCCATTTCTGGCATGGGATCCGAGAGTTCTACCCAGCGCCGCTGCCAGCTCCTCACCAGTCCCGGAATCGTGAGGGTTCAGCGCCGATTTTGCATCGTAAAATGCCACAGTTCCCACGCTGATGTCAGCACTTTGCCACAGAATCGGAGAATCCAGCCCCGCATCTCCTACAGTGCAGCACCTCCTCAGGATTGCATGGAGTGCCAGTCTAGATTTTATTGTTCCATCTCTGGATTGGGGTTTGAGCCAACCATGTTCCAAGTCAAAGGCAAGAGTGCTGTGCAGGGGCTGTCCTCATGATCAGAATATTACCTTTTCCACATTCAATAATGGAAAGGCCACCACACACACTCAACACTGAGAAAACATCGTAGACTAATAAGGGAAAATATACCAAGATATACATCTTAGACTGGAGTGTAAAAACATAACTTCAATGTTTAAAAATGCTCAAAACGCAGAAAAACAATTTAAGAAGGCTGTGAGAAAAAGCAGAAGAGATCCTTGGCTTTATTATTAAGGAAGAGAGCATAAAAGAATGGACATTATGTTATGTCTTTATAAAATACTGGTTAAGTCTCAGCTGTTCAATTCTATACTCTATGCTTCAGGTAGAATGTCAAGGCCTTTGAAGTGGTCGTTGAAGATATTTACTACACTGCGGAGACACTGGAGAACCCAGGGTTGTTCTCCTTACAGCAGACAGGGTTAAGAGGAAATTTGATAGTGGCGTTTAAAGTCATGAACAGTTTTGTGTTATGGGCCAGGATTTAGAGAAACCCAGTGTATCATGGAGTTCACCTGACCCCCAACTTTTACTTGCTTGTGGGATGGGGAGCACACGGCCCACTCTACAGGGGTGGTACAGCAGAAATGGAAAAGTATATTTTTTAAGCAAAACAATGTTTATTCTATGAACTCAAATTAACCTTTTTGAAATAAACAGTGAACATCTTAGCAACCATCAATTCAAATACAACCCCAAAGAATACAACACTAAGTAATCCTTAATAACTTCCCAAGCAACATCCAGAAAACAGATCAGACACATCAACAGAAACCAATTTGGTTCACATTCACTACTGAGAACATTTATAATTCTGAAATCACCAAATGATGAAGAGATAGGGCGCGATTCTCTGGACTCACGACGGTTCGGAGAATAGCGGGCGTCGCAAATTTTTACGGCGACGCTGTTCCGACGCCCTCCCGCTATTCTCCGAACCCCGCAAAATCTCGGAGTCGCCATTCCCAACAAACGCCTCCTTCCCGCCCCCGACACGACCAGATTCGCCACTAATAGCCCCCCCCCCGCTATTCACCGGCCCAGATGGGCCGAAGTCCCGACATCATCGCGCCCTGTTTGCACGGCGTGAAACACACCTGCTATTTAAGTTCGTCAACCAGTGGGGGGGAGGGGGGAGGAGTGGGGGGGGACTGGGGGGGGGAGTGGGGGGGAGACGGGGGGACGGGGGGGGGAGTGGGGGAGACGGGGGGGGGAAGCGGGGGAGATGGGGGGGGGCAGTGGGAGTGGGGGGGGTTAGGTAGAGAGTGAGCGAGTGAGCCGTCCAACCCCGTAACAAAATGTCTGCCACCATGCCATGGCGTGCCGGTCACGAGGATACGGCCGCTGGTTGCCCTGTGGCTTACGGCCACAGGCCACTGACGCACCCGTGAGGAGGACATAGTTTACTGGCCGTTGGATGCAGAAAGTGACCAGGGGTTAGGCTGCCCGCGTGTCAGCAGCGCGACCAGGCCACCGGGACACACAGGTAGCTGCCGAGGTGTTGACTAACCTCCGTCTAACATGTCCCGTTTCTCCGCCCCCACCACCCTTCTGTAGGTTAGCACAATGTCTGTGAACAGAACGCCTATGTTCTGCGCAGTGGTTGGGGCCGCTGTACTGCATTTGGCGATGCAGCAGCATCCACAGCCACAACCCGCAGTGGATGCAGGGCCAGCTGCAGCAGCAGAGGGAAGGGCCGAGGAGTTGCCAGTCGTCGAGCAGCATGGGGAGGAGGAGGATGAGGAGGAAGAGGAAGAGGAGAGAGTGAAAGTGCAGCCACGGCGCCAGAGGCGACGACCAAGGCCGAGGGTGTACCGTGTCCGGATCTCTTTCCTAACAATGACGGACATCACCTGCAGGAGGAGACTCCGGCTGAGTAGGCAGACGGTGATACATATCTGCGAACTCCTGTCGCACCTCGCCCCACGTGGAACGGGGGGAGGACACGCGATCCCGGTTGCCATCAAGGTGACGGTCGCTCTTAACTTCCTTCCAGTCTCCGAGCGGGGATGTCTCCGGGATCTCCCAGTCATCGGTCCACAGGTGTATCCGGGATGTGACCGACGCCCTCTATGCCATCGCGGACCGCTACATCACCTTTCCCGAGGACCAAGCAAGTCAAGACTCACGAGCTCGTGGATTTGCCAGCGTGGCCGGGATACCGAGGGTGCAGGGGGCAATCGATTGTGTTCACGTCCCCATGCGCCCGCCTGCAGGGGACAGGGATGTGTTCACAAACAGAAGGGGGACATACTCCATGAATATCCAGGTGGTATGCGACCCCCACATGAGGATCATGAACGTCTCTGCAAGGTTCCCAGGGAGTGTGCATGACTCCTACATACTGGCGCAGTCGTTCATCCCTGCGATGCTTGAGGGACGTCCCCCCCGGCTGAGGGGCTGGTTGCTAGGCGACAGGGGTTATCCGCTGAGGTCTTGGCTGATGACGCCTATACGGAGGCCTCAGACCAATGCGGAAACACGATACAACGAGGCCCATGCAGCAACCAGGGGTGTGGTGGAGCGCTGCCTTGGCCTCCTGAAGATGAGATTCAGGTGCCTGGACCGCTCCGGAGGGGCCCTGCAGTACCAGGCTGAAAGGGTCGCTCGCATTGTAGTGGTCTGCTGTGCGCTGCACAACATCGCGATGCAGAGGGGAGATGACCTGCTGCAGGAGGCGGAGGGAGAAGCCAGTGGCAGTGGTGCCAGCACAGAGGAGGAGGAGGAGGAGGAGGAGGAGGAGGAGGGGAGGGAGGAGGAGGAGGCTGGTGGAGTGGCGGGCGCAGCACGCAGACACGACCCAGGTGCTGGTGATGTCCAGGAGGCGGCATGACAGACCCGGCGAGGACGGCGGGCACGTACGCCTTGGTGGCAGCACGGTTCACGCATCGCATGTGACGTCCCCGCTGAACACCAAACCACCACCTGCATCGCTAGTCGTGCAGAGGGTCAACACACAACTTCCACCACCACAACCCCCCCACCCCCTCTCAGTGTACCCTGCTCCACTTCGACATCACCCTTACCACTGGGTCCAGACGGTATGGCACAACATTGATGGCTGTATCAGCGGGTGTGATCAGTGCCATGTGGAATGATGACAGCCCGCTCTGCGATGAGCTGTGAGCTCAGAATCGTTAGAGAGAGTCTGACCCATGGCAATAGCTGAACCATCCACCTTGGTGGCTGCTGAGATCGTCACGGACACTCCATCACGTGCCCGCGTGGGCTAGCTGTGGGAGGGGTTGGGGGGGAGGCAGGGACTGCACACCCGGCACCGAAGTTTCACCACTCGTCAACCCAGCGACACTCGGTCACCATCACAAATCCTGTGGCTGTGGAACAATCACACGGTATTACAAGTAAGGTGGAACAGTGCGTTTAATGTTAACAATTATTTACAGGTGCCCTAGCCCCTACAACTAAACTGTGCCCTTCACCCATGCCAACTTACTCAGTGTCTATCTTAGTTGCCTTACGGGCCCTACCACTACGTCTAAGTGACTCCCCAGATGATACAGCAGGAGTGGAGGAGGATTGCTGCGAATCGCCCCCCTCGACTCGTTTCTCCTTGGCCAAGCGTTTCCTGGGGCGACCCGGCCTTGATGGGCCAGGCTGCTCTGCGGGCATCTCGGGTGACATTGTGCCACCCTGCTCTGCCTGCTGCCCACCCGATGCACCAGGGATGGGACGGGGGGAGGCCGAGAATTCCGGGACGTCCCGTGATGGACTTAATGGGACGGGCCCCGAAACCTCCTCCTCCCTCGGGGAGCCCGGTGGCCCCTGGGCCTCACTTTGGGACAGAGGTGCGAGCGGGGAGGTGCCCCGTCGCACCACCGACACCTGGCGCTGCCAGTCCTGGAGGCCTGCAACGGTATCCACCAGGATCCGAAGGTTTGCAGAGACGGAGTCCAGGGAGTTAGACATTCCCGCCAGGGACTGTGCGATCTCAACCTGTGAGTGCACGACGCCATCCAGCACATGTGTCAGGCGGTTGATGCTCTCGGCGACTGACTGCTGCGACTGGCCAATGACCTGGTGAGACTGGGCCAAGGCCTGCAGGGCGCCGGCAATGTTGTTTTGCCTCTGGCACATTGCTGCCTGTGAGAGGGCAACCCTGTCCAGGGCCGAGGATGACGCGTGCACATTAACCCCAAGGCCTTGCATAACCTGACCCATTGCCTCCACCGCGGATGCCACCCGTGCGGTGTCGGACTGGTCTCTGCCATGAGCGGCACCACTCCCTGCTCGTGGACGCGGTTCGACTCCTCTAACAGCGTCTGCAGAGTCTGGAAGGAAACCCTCATCCTGTCGTTGTTTCCCTGGGTTTCTTGAGGCATCGGCTGTGCGGGTGGGTTGAGAAACTCCAGGAACTCCGAAAACGTCTGGGAGCCAGCTGCATCCTGGGCCTGGTCTGGCCCTCGGTTGCTCCGACCTCCACCTGCTGTACCTGCTCAGCTGTGATGTGCAAACCAGACTGTGACCCAGGAGACTCATCACTAAATAGGCCCACCGGGGTGAGTGTCTCTGGGATGATGGATGTTGTGGGAAATAGCAGTGCCGCAAGCCCGATGTTTTCGCAATTTAGCCCCTCCTCAATGGCGTGGGGCCGCTCAGAGTCCGGAGGGTTGTCCCTGGCCATTTCCGGGGGTTGTGTTCTCGCCACCCTCTGGGCGTCCTGATCCGCAGATTGGGTTGGGGAGGATGGGGCTCCCCGCTGATCGGGCACCCTCTGTCGTGCGGCCCCGGGTGAGGTTCTGGCAGATGCCTGTGTCCGTCTGCAGCCAGACGGCCCTGGTCGTTCGGCATCACGTCCTAGGGTAGAGAATGAGACGGGTTATTTAGATTTGCTCGGCAGGCCGCTGGACGGTCCCAGTGGGCAGCGTGTGAAGGGACAGAGGATGGGGGAGGTATCCCAGTGGGCAGGGTGTGTGAAGGGACAGAGGATGGGGGAGGTGTCCAAGTGGGCAGGGTGTGTGAAGGGACAGAGGATGGGGGAGGTATCCCAGTGGGCAGGGTGTGTGAAGGGACAGAGGATGGGGGAGGGGTGGGTGTTTGTCAAAGAGGGTTGTCTCACTTGCTGCAGATCCGCCAACCTCGCATAGCGCGACATCCCGGGTGGCAGACCCCCCAACAAGGTCCAGTGCCCTCTGCTCAAAGGTGGTGAGAGGGTGCAGGTTGGGCGAACCCCCTCCAGTCTTGTGCCGCTCACGGTTGTTGTGAGCGGACTTGGCCTGTTGGGGGAGGGTACATAGGTAGATCATTACAATACGGCAGGTATCAGCAGTCCGTTCAGATACTGGCACAGTTTGGGGGTCACGTTGTCATAAGACGATTGCATCTCTCCACGGGGCCAGAGCGCTGGGTCTGTGACAACTTTGTGAACCATCCTCAAATAACTCTGGCCCAATCCCCCTCCACCCCCTGTGCCAGGGGGGGAGGTGGGTGATTAGGTAAAGGGGGGGGGGAGGGATGGTTGTGACCAGGGGGCACCTTCTTGGCACTTACCCTGGCAGCCCTGGTGAGGTCGTGTAGCTTTTTCCGGCATTGCTCTGCAGAGCGAGGGTTCTGCCCCACAGCACTGACGGCAGCGGCCACCTCACGCCAGGCCTGGCGTACCGCGCTGGCAGGTTGGCGATGCCCTCTCCGCGGGCGGAGGATGCCCCTCCTCTGCTCGACAGCATCGAGCAGAGTCTCGACATCGGCCTCCACAAAACGAGGTGCAGCTCTCCTGGACTCCGACATCATGGCCGACAGATTCTGTGCTCGCCCGCGCCTTTTTACGGCGTCGGGCGGCGTCACGTGGGCGTGATCATGTCGTCGCCGCGTTCCGTCATCATCGCGCACGTGATTGACGCGGCCACGTTACTAGCCCATTTCCCGGAAGTGAATACGTCGGGAAATGGACCCTTCCCGACCGTCGTAAAACGCGCCCGTTTTTTACGACAGTTTCGTGATTTTTCGCGGGTGCGGAGAATCGCGCCCATAGTCTTTTCATGGTAGAGAGATCACCAGTGCACCTGCTCTGTCTGGCTTCAGCTCCAGCACTGAAAACGAAACTAAAACACACCTTGCAGCAAACAGCCTAAAACAAAAGTAAAAAGCTGACAGACAGCCCAGCTCCACCCTCTCTCTGACATCACTGTAGTAGTAAACCCTCATTTCTTAAAGGTACTCTCACATGACATTTGTTAGAGTAAATAAGGTGAATCTTGTCTGTTGGCAGGAGGGTCAGAAACCAGAGGGCACAGATTTAACGTCATTGGGTGATAGTTTCTGGCTTTCTAACTAAGTGCCAACACAGGTAACAGAAGCGGAGTGCTGCCTACCAGCTCCACTTTTCTTTTAAATTCATTTTTATGGCATGTGCGCTTTGCTGGTTACGCCAGCATTTGTTGCCCATCCTGAATTGCCCTTCCAAAGGTGGCGGTGAGCTGCTTTATTGAACCGCTGCAGTCCATGTGGTGCAGGTACACCCACTGTGCTGGCATGGAGGAAGTTCCAGGATTTTGACACAGTAATAGTGAAGGAACGGTGAAATATTTCCAGGTCAGGATGGTGAGTGACTTGGAGGGGAACATCTAAATGGTGGTGTTGTACTGAATTTCTGTTTGCTTTATGCTGCTTTATATGTTACAGTGTGTCAAAACTCCACAAGGAACCTTTTGTGCAAGTTCAATTTAGCAAAATCAACATGGAAACTGACATCCTGTGTCCAGAGACCACTTAAGCAAGGAGACCCCCAACAGAGTCCCCTTAAATAAATAGATCCACACAAAGACCTCCTAAATTAGTAGATTCCCCACAGAGACCCCCTAAAACCCCACCACAGACCTGTCAGAGGAGGAATTAATAGCACTTAACAGTTTGAAGTGGTCCAGGAACTGTGAATCAAAGCTTGATATTTGTAAACATTGTGGCTAGTTTTGTAGCTGACCACTCAACCATGAAGGGATATGAATGGAGCAACTGTGTGTGTGTGGAAGCTGTCAATTACTGCCTAGTAAAATGAATATCAAAGAGGAATGAATGAATGGCTTTCAGATTAAAGACCGGAAGGGGTTAAAACCTAGCTGACTGGTTTTCTCTTTCCAGGAATTTACAGGTGCTGCTTCCTCTACCTGAGCCAGCTGGTGTATTGCCCAGGTGAGTGTTAAAGCAATGATGTTTTATCACTTCCTCTGTCTGAATTACTCTCTAGTTTCCAGATGAGGTTTCCATGCAACAACATCAGAGTAACAAATTTTTTTTTAAAGGCTCCTGCCACAGACAAAGGCCTTCCCCCTCTCTCATGGATACAGGGAAAAGCCCCCCCCCCCCCCCCCCCCACCATGGCCACCTCTACAGAGCCTCCCCAATGGAAGCCCCCTCTGTCATGCAATCTTGGGCAGGAGGGACTCCTTCAAATTTTGGGGGACACTCCATGCCAGGACTTTGGTGCTCCAGCCCGCCTTCATCCCCTGGCATACCCCCTGCCCCTGCAATTGTTCCCTCCCCGATACCCCAGAGCATTCGCCCCCCCTTCCACGCCTGGGGCCCCCAGGACTTCAGAGTGGCCCCAGGGTTTAGTTCCAGATAGAGTGCTGCAGTACCTCTTCTGGCCACTGCAGCACTGTGCCTGGAGAGCTGTCAGTCAACTCACGGGAGGGACTTTCTTCCAAGGATAGAGGGAAGTCCCGCCCACTGTCAATCAATGCTCAAGTGAGTCTTCAATGTTAGTAGGCATCCGAGAGTCAGTCGTAGCACATTATGGCAAAAGCCCGTCATCGTGCAACCCTCAGGAACAAGTCCAGCTCCCTCTTGAAGCAGCACAGTGAGTCAGCACTGACCACACCAGCAGGCAACTCATTCCAGAGGTTGACTGCACTCAGGGAAAAGAACTATACAAACTGATGTGTTAGGCAAGTTGGTTCGATGTGGACTGCACTCGATGCTGGGAAGCTAGAAACAGACGTCTAACACTGGAGAAGATCCAACACTGTTTTATTCAACGATAGAACTAATAAACATATTCAGCTGTGGGTTGACACTATACTGACTTGACTGGAGACCTAGTAGTAGCCTGACCAGACTTACTAGCTATCGCATGGTGTTTGCACTTGCTAACTTGTGGACCCTGACTGTCTCAGTGGCTGGGTCCAGAGAGAGCGGGAAACCTAGTGCCCTCTGGCTTTATAGTGGTAGTGTCCTGCTGGTGATTGGCTGCACTGTGTTGTGTGCTTACTGGTCATCCTGTGTGTCAATCACTGCCTGCACTTCATTATATACACGAGTGGATATTATGACACAAAGTGCTGCACTTCAAGCTTGTAAGCAAAATTGAAACCCATGGGATAAGCAGGAGAAGCATGGATACAAAATTGTTTATGGGGTAGAAAACAGAGAGTCATGGCGAATGGCAGTTTTCAGATTAGAGGAGTGTGCAGTGGAATACCCCGCGATTCAGTGTGAAGATCATTGCTCAGTTTGATATACCTTCATGACTTGGACTTGTAGGTTAAGGGCATCATTTTGAACCCTGCAATTGACACAGAACTTGGAAGTACAGAAAACAGATCGTAATGGACTTAAAGAGGAGACAGGCAGACTGATGGAGTGGGTGGACACATTCTCAATGAACGTCAATGTAGAAAAGTGTCCGGTAATATATTTAGGAAGAAGAAGGTGAAACGATCCATGTTAACTGGTGACATTTAAAAGGGGTACAAGAGCAGGGAGACCTGTGGGTGTTCGTACACAAATCTCTGAAGAACATAGAACATAGAACATTACAGCGCAGTACAGGCCCTTCGGCCCTCGATGTTGCGCCGTCCTGTGAAACCCCTCTAAAGTCCCTCTACACTATTCCCTTATCGTTTATATGCCTATCCAATGGCCATTTGAATGCGTTTAGTATTGGCGAGTCCACTACTGTTGCAGGCAGGGCATTCCACGCCCTTACTACTCTCTGAGTAAAGAACCTACTTCTGACATCTGTCCCATATCTATCTCTCCTCAATTTAAAGCTATGTCCCCTCGTGTTGGACATCACCATTCGAGGAAAAAGGCTCTCAATGTCCACCCGATCTAATCCTCTGATCATCTTGTATGCCTCAATTAAGTCACCTCTTAACCTTCTTCTCTCTAACGAAAACAGCCTCAAGTCCTTCAGCCTTTCCTCATATGATCTTCCCTCCATACCAGGCAACATCCTTGTAAATCTCCTCTGTACCCTTTCCAATGCTTCCACATCCTTCCTATAATGCGGCGACCAGAACTGCACGCAATATTCCAAATGTGGCTGCACCAGAGTTTTGTACAACTGCAACATGACCTCATGGATCCAAAACTCAATTCCTCTACCAATAAAAGCTAACACACCGTACGCCTTCTTAACAACCCTCTCAACCTGGGTGGCAACTTTCAGGGATCTATGGACATGGACACCGAGATCTCTCTGCTTGTCCACACTACCAAAAATCTTACCATTAGCCCAGTACTCTGTCTTCCTGTTATTCCTTCCAAAATGAATCACCTCACACTTTTCTGCATTAAACTCCATTTGCCACCTGTCAGCCCAGCTCTGCAGCTTATCTATGTCCCTCTGTAACTTGTAACATCCTTCTGCACTGTCCACAACTCCACCGACTTTAGTGTCATCTGCAAATTTACTCACCCATCCTTCTACGCCCTCCTCCAGGTCATTTATAAAAATGAAAAACAGCAGCGGCTCCAAAACAGATCCTTGTGGTACACCACTAGTAACTGGACACCAGTCAGAACATTTCCCATCAACCAGCACCCTTTGTCTTCTATCAGCTAGCCAATTTCTGATCCAAACTGCTAAATCACCCTGAATCCCATGCCTCTGTATTTTCTGCAATAGCCTACCGTGGGGAACCTTATCAAACGCTTTACTGAAATCCATATACACCACATCAACTGCTTTACCCTCATCCACCTGTTCATCCACGAGTTCTCGAAGAACTCAATGAGGTTTGTGAGGCACGACCTTGCATTCACAAAACCATGTTGACTATCTCTAATCAAATTATTCCTTTCCAGATGATTATACATCCTATCTCTTATAAACCTTTCCAAGACTTTTCCCACGACAGAAGTAAGGCTCACTGGTCTATAGTTACTGGGGTTATCTCTATTCCCCTTCTTGAACAAGGGGACAATATTTGCTATCCTCCAGTCTTCTGGCACTATTCCTGTAGACAAAGATGACGTAAAGATCTAAGCCAAAGGCTCAGCAATCTCTTCCCTAGCTTCCAGAGAATCCTAGGATAAATCCCATCCGACCCAGGGGACTTATCTATTTTCACACATTCCAGAATCGCTAACACCTCTTCCTTATGAACCTCAAGCCCTTTTAGTCTAGTAGCCTGTATCTCAGTATTCTCCTCAACAACTGTGTCTTTTTCCTGTGTGAATACAGATGAAAAATACTCATTTAGCACCTCTCCTATCTCCTCGGACACAACGCACAAGTTCCCACTACTGTCCTTGACTGGCCCTACTCTTACCTTAGTCATTCTTTTATTCCTGACATATCTATAGAAAGCTTTAGGGTTATCCTTGATCCTACCTGCCAAAGACTTCTCATGTCCTCGCTTGGCTCTTCTTAGCTCTCTCTTTAGAGCCTTCCTAGCTAACTTGTAACTCTCAAGCGCCCTAACTGAACCATCACGTCACATCTTTACATAAGCCTCCTTCTTCCGCTTGACAAGTGTTTCAACTGCTTTAGTAACCCATGGGTCCCTCGCTCGACCACTTCCTCCCTGCCTAACAGGTACATACTTATCAAGGACACGCAGTAGCTGTTCCTTGATCATGCTCCGCATTTCCATTGTGCCCATCCCCTGCAGTTTTCCTCTCCAGCCGATGCATCCTAAGTCTTGCCTCATCACATCATAATTGCCTTTCCCCCAGCAATAACTCTTGCCCTGCGGTGTATACCTATCCCTTTCCATCGCTAGAGTAAACGTAATCGAATTGTGGTCACTATCACCAAAGTGCTCACCTACCTCCAAATCTAACACCTGTCCTGGTTCATTACCCAGTACCAATCCAATACGGCCTTGTCTCTTGTTGGCCTATCTACATACTGCATCAGGAAACCCTCCTGCACGCATTGGACAAAAACGGACCCATCTAAAGTCCTTGAACTATAGTGTTTCCAGTCAATATTTGGAAAGTTAAAGTCCCCCATAACAAGGTCAGGATTTGTTTTCAAATCAATTAATAGAACCTCGCCGCTGCCACCTGTCCTGCAGCCTCCGGCTGGTGCACCGGTTTCTCTCTGGGATCATCCTCCAGCCCTTGCTAGTCTGGTACTGCCACATCACCCTCGTTTTCCTCCTCCTCCTGTTCAGAGATGGACACATGTTCCCCATCACCAGCCTCCAGCACGTCGACCCACTGCTGTGCCAAGTTTTGGATGACACAGCAAACCACCACAAAGTGGGCGAAACTCTGAGGGGTGTATTGAAGAGTACCACTGGAGTGGTCGAGGCATCGGAACCGCATTTTGAGCAGTCCAATGCACCGCCCAATGACAGCCGAGTGGCCACATAAGCCACGTTTTATCGAGTCTCCACTTCAGTCTCTGGCCTCTGTACTGGCGTCATTGGCCAAGTTCGCAGCGGATAGCCCTTATCCCCCATTAGCCAGCCACCTGTCCTGGGGTGGAGCTTGAAGAAGCCAAGGATGGCCCAGGATGTAGCTCTTGTGCACAACCCTGGGAGGTGTGCACACACAGAGTGCATGATCTTTGTATGGTGGTCATACATGAACTGTATGTTCAGGGAGTGGAACCCCTTCCTGTTAATGCTGGGCACTCCCAGATGGCCCGGTGAGGGCAAGGCAACATGCATGCAGTGTATCAGCCATGGACCTGGGGCATCTGGCGCTGTCAGAGAACCCTGCTTCCCGGGCAACTTTCTGGGCTTGGTCAATGTCAAAGTTCATATAGATTTCCGCCTAGGCAAATAGGGCATCTGTGACCTGTCAGATGCACTTGTGCCTGCAAGATGCCACAGAAGTCCCTCCTAGAACCCTGAGGTAAATCCCAAGAAGTAAAGGTTCAGGGCTGCAGTGACCTTGACAGCCAAGGGAGCATGTGTCCTCCTCCTCCATGTGGCACCAAGTTCACAAGGACTTATTGAGGTGGATCCACCTGTAGCACACATTGTGCATAATCTGTTTGAAGAACCAATGGCACTTGTACACCCTGTGCCATCATGAGCCTCTCCCTTTGAGTCCTTCCCTGGATTGATGGCCGACCGGGCCCTCAGGATGTGGGATGTTGTCCAGCGCATGGGCCGCCGCCTCCGGCATCTGCCGACGCTGCTGCTGCCGTCGCCTCTGGTGGTGTCTGGCCGCCCGAGCTACCAGCAGCACCACAAGGGCCTGTTCAAGGGGGTCCAATATACTGCCCATATAATTCAATATCTGGAAGAAATTTGGAGAGTGTGTTAGAATGACAAACAGTGGTGGTTCCCATCCTAGAGATCTACACTACCCCATTGATCCCCCCACTCCCACATTGACCCCCTCCCTCCCCCACGGCCGGAACACCATGCCCATGCACTCCCGGCCACAGCATGCCCCCCCTCAATGGGCCAGACCATGTATCCCAGGCATCCGCTCATAACGTCCCCTCCCTGTTGCACTTACACATCCTCCGACTGTGTACATGACCCCAGACCTGGTTCCTGATGCACAATCAATGGACACGAAATGTAGGTGAAGTCCAAAATGAAAGGCTTTAATCAGCAAGAAGTGAGCCCGGCAGCAGACGTACAGAAATGATCTGGCTGCTGGGAGACACGGGTTCTTATACACCGCCTCGTAGGCGATGCTACCTTCCTCTTAGCCAATAGGAATACAGAGAACACGATACCAGGGCCAATGGGCAGCGAGCCCTCTGCAACAATGGCAGCTCACACTCCCAGGTACCGTAATACCCCTAGTCATACTACCACATTCAGCCCTTGTTGAGAAAGGAACCGGGGGTGGAGTGTACGGAGAATGCGGACATGGAGAGAGAGGGAGGGGGGGGGGGGGGTTTCCTGTTCGAGTGGGTAAGAGACTGGTAGTATGACTAGTGATGTCGGATCGTACCTCTTCAACGGTGGCTGCCCACTGGCCCACAACTATGTACAGAGTCAAGTCAGAACACAGTAACTATATACAGGTTTGAGTGAGGGAAAAAAACACGAGAGAACAAGCAAGAACAAGCAAGAACAAGGGTACATCAACAGTTCACATAGAGTCGATCAGCTGATCGGTGCCTTCCTCTAGCAGGGACTTCTGTGGCATCTCGCAGGCACAACTGCATCTTACAGGTCACAGATGCCCTATGGTGCCTTGGGCGTCCTGTGCGACCTGCGGAGCTTCGCTGGAGACGTTGGAGTTGTGGGCGTCCGTGACTCCGGGAGCGATGATCCGGTCCTTGTGGCTGCGTCCGTACTCCTAGTCGGAGTGGGCGAGGGCCGGGCTGGGGGAGGGTCGTCAGGTCCTTTAGGCAGCGCATGTAAGGGTGTCGGCGGGCCAGGGAGCGGAGCGCCTGCCGGGAGCAGTTACGGTTGGGGGGTGGTTTGGGGGGCTGGCGCCGGGGGCGGTGGTCGGGATCCGGCGGGTGCCAGGTCCCGTAGGGAGTCATGTCCTGTCGGCCATCGGGATACTCCACATAAGCGTACTGCAGGTTCACGTGGAGCAGCTGGACCCTCTCGACCAACGGGTCCGACTTGTGCACCCGCACGTACCCGCACGTGTTTCCGGAGCAGGATGGGCCCGGGGGTAGCCAGCCAGGTCAGGAGCGGGGTCTCTGAGGAAGACTTCCTGGGAAAAACAAGAAGGCGTTCGGGAGGCGTTTGATTAGTGGATGTGCAAAGAAGTGACCGGATTGAGTGGAGGGCGTCTGGAGGACTTCTTGCCAGCGGGAGACTGGGAGAGTTTTGGACCGTAGGGCCAGCAGGACGGTCTTCCAGACCGTACCGTTACCCCTCTCGACCTGTCCGTTACCCCGGGGGTTGTACCTGGTTGTCCTGCTGGGGGCAATGCCCCTGCTGAGCAGGAATTGATGCAGTTCGTCACTCATAAAGGAGGACCCCCTGTCACTATGAATGTCAGCAGGGAATCCGAACAGGGAGAAAGTGGTGTGTAGGGGGGGTGGTCATGTCGGGACAGGGGATGGCGAACGGGAAGTTGGAGTACTCGTCAATCACGTTGAGGAAGTACGTGTTGCGGTTGGTAGAGGGGAGGGGACCTTTGAAGTCCATGCTAAGGCGTTCAAAGGGGCGGGAAGCCTTTATCAGATGCGCTTTTTTGGGGCAGCAGAAGTGCGGCTTGCACTCCGCGCAGATGTGGCAGTCCCTAGTGACTGTCCTGACATCCTCGATGGAGTAGGGCAGGTTGCGGGTCTTGATAAAGTGAAAAAAGCGGGTGACCCCTGGGTGGCAGAGGTCCGCGTGGAGGGTTCGAAGGCGGTCCACTTGTGCATTGGCACAGGTGCCGCGGGACAGGGCATCGGGAGGCTCGTTCAGCTTCCCAGGACGACACAAGATGTCATAGTTGTAGGTGGACAGTTCGATCCTCCACCGCAAGATCTTGTCGTTCTTTATCTTGCCCCTCTGAGCATTGTCGAACATGAAGGCCACTGACCGTTGGTCTGTGAGGAGGGTGAACCTCCTGCCGGCCAGATAGTGCCTCCAGTGTCGCACAGCTTCTACTATGGCCTGTGCTTCCTTCTCGACCAAGGAGTGGTGGATTTCGGAAGCATGGAGGGTACGGAAGAAGAAGGCCACGGGTCTGCCCGCTTGGTTGAGGGTGGCCGCCAGAGCTACATCGGACGCGTCACTCTTAACCTGGAAGGGGAGGGACTCATCGATAGCTCACACATGGCCTTAACAATATCTGCTTTTATGCGGCTAAAGGCCTGGCGGGCCTCCATTGACAGGGGGAACGTGGCTGATTGGATGAGGAGACGGGCTTTGTCGGTGTAATTGGGGACCCACGGGGCGTAATATGAAAAGAAGCCAAGACAGCGCTTGAGGGCTTTGGGGGAATGGGGGAAGGGGAGCTCCATCAGGGGGCGCATGCGTTCCGGGTCGGGGCCTATTACTCCTTTAAGCACTACGTAGCCGAGGATGGCTAGACGGTCGGTGCTAAACACACATTTGTCCTTGTTGTAGATCAGGTTCAGGAGTTTTGCGGTTTGGAGGAATTTGCGGAGATTGGTGTCGTGGTCCTGCTGATAGTGGCTGCAGATGGTGACATTATCGAGATACGGGAAGGTTGCCCGTAATCCGTATTGGTCGACCATTCGGTCCATCTCTCTTTGGAAGACCGAGACCCCGTTTGTGACACTGAAGGGAACCCTTAAAAAGTGGTAGAGCCGCCCATCCGCTTTGAATGCAGTGTACTTGAGATCACTCACGCGGATGGGAAGCTGGTGGTAGGCAGACTTGAGGTCCACCGTGGAGAAGACCTTGTACTGCGTGATCCTGTTGACCAGGTCGGATATACAGAGGAGGGTACGCGTCCAGCTGCGTAAACCTGTTGATGGTCTGACTGTAGTTTATGACCATCCTATTCTTCTCCCCGGTCTTTACCACCAGCACTTGTGCTCGCCAGGGGCTGTTACTAGCCTCGATGACCCCTTCCTTCAGAAGCCATTTGACCTCGGACCTGATGAAGGTCCGGTCCTGGGCACTGTACCGTCGACTCCTGGTGGCGACAGGTTTGCAATCCGGGGTGAGGTTTGCAAACAAGGACGGGGGATCGACCTTGTCCTTTGAGCAAGTCGATAGCCGCGTCGTAGTCTGTTGTGTCCTCTATGAGCATGTATATGGCGGTGCCGATGCACGAGTGGAGGATGTGCAGTTTCTGCTCCCTCATCGAGACATTTTCCGCCGTGCTTAGGTAACTGTTGAAGCAAGCCAGCCAGTGCTTAAATGCGGCTGTTGAATTCGCTGCTTGAGGGCTGAGTCGAAGACTCTCCGGCTTGATGCGGAGCTCCATCCTTTAAAATCTTGCTGATTAAATTGATGCACAATCAATGGACACGAAACGTAGGTGAAGTCCGAAACGAAAGGCTTTAATCAGCAAGAATTGAGCCCGGCAGCAGATGTACAGAAATGGTCTGGCTGCTGGGAGACACGGGTTCTTATGCCCCGCCTTGTAGGCGGAGCTACTTTCCTCTTAGCCAATAGGAATACGGAGAACACGATACAATGGGCAGCGAGCCCTCTGCACCAATGGCAGCTCACACTCCCAGGTACCGTAATACCCCTAGTCATACTACCACAGTTCCCATTCCCTGGGTAGTCGGGAGATGATTGCTGCGTGTGTGGTGTTGCCTCCCGCAGTGTTCAGGCGCAGTGTCCAGGCATCACACTGATTGAGATGCTAGGTAATGATTCTCACATGCTACATGGCCAGCCCACCCACGGGAATCCATTTGGATTGTATGAAGAGCTCACTTAACCACGATTGTCAATTCCCTCTTCTCAATATAGGGGCTGGTTTAGCTCACTCAGCTAAATCGCTGGCTTTGAAAGCAGACCAAGCAGGCCAGCAGCACGGTTCGATTCCCGTGCCAGCCTCCCCGGACAGGCGCCGGAATGTGGCGACTAGGGGCTTTTCACAGTAACTTCATTGAAGCCTACTCGTGACAATAAGCGATTTTCATTTTCGTTTTCAATAGCCTTTGGCAGCACAGCCAGAATCCTCAGCAGTCGGTGGGGGTTATGGATGGTTGGTGGTGCAGATGGGCAGGGACAGGGATCTGTGATGGGCCTCTGTTGTTTGTAGTATACATAAATGTTTTGGAGGAAAATGTAGCTGGTCTGATTAGTAAGTTTGTGGATGCCACCAAGGTTGGTGGAGTGGCAGATAGTGCTGAGGATTATCAGAGGGTACAGCAGGACATAGATAGGTTGGCGACTTGGACAGAGAAATGACAAATGAAGTTTTAAACCGGACAATTGTGAGGTAATACATTTTACTAGGTCTAACGTAGAGGGGAAATATACAGAATGACAAAACCTTTAGGAATATAGAAAGTCAGAGAGATCTGGGCTTACAGGTCTACAGATCTTTGAAAGTGGCAAAGTAGTCAAGAAAGCATATGGAATGCTTGCCTTCATTGCCTGGGGCATCATGTATAAAAATTGGCAAGTCATGCTACGGTTGTATAGAACCTTGGTAAGGCCGCACTTAGAATATTGCGCACAATTCTGGTCGCCACACTACCAGAAGGATGTGGATTGGTGAGGGTGCAGAGGAGGTTTACCAGGATGCTGCCTGGTCTGGAGCCTGTTAGCTATGCGGAGAGGCTGAATAGACTCGGACTGTTTTCATTAGAACGATGGAGGTTGAGAGAGCAACCTGATAGACATCTACAAGATTATGAGATGATGTGGAGATGCCGGCGTTGGACTGGGGTGAGCACAGTAAGAAGTCTTACAACACCAGCTTGAAGTCCAACAGGTTTGTTTCGAACCACGAGCTTTCAGAGCACTGCTCCTTCCTCAGGTGAATGAAGAGGTAGGTTTCAGAAACATATATATCGACAAAGTCAAAGATGCAAGACAATACTTTGAATGCGAGCCTTTGCAGGTAATTAAGTCTATACAGATCCAGAAAGAGGGATAATCACAGGTCAAACAGGTGTGAATTGTCTCAAGCCAGAACAGTTGGTGGAATTTCACAAGCCCAGGACTTTAACCTGGTGTTGTAAGATTATGAGAGGCATGGATAGAGTGGATGGACAGGGCTTCTTTTCCAGTGTGAACGGGTCAGTCATAGGTTTAAGGTCATTGGGGCAAAGTTCAGAGGAGACGTGCGGGGAAGGTTTTTTACACAGAGGGTGGCGAGTGCCTGGAATGTGCTGCCAGGTGAGATTGTGGAAGCAGCATTTGAAAGGCACCTTGACAAATATATGGACAGGATGGGTATAGAGGGATACGGCACTAGGAAGTGCTGAGGGTTATGGCCAATGGTGGTATCATGACTGCTCCAGGCTTGGAAAGCGGAAGGGCCCGTTCCTGCGCTGTATTGTTCTTTGACTTGGGTTGACCCTGGGGACATGATCCAGGGGTTGGCATGGTGGTGCCGTGCATGGTTGATCCTCCAGCACCTCCACCCCCACCTTCCCATGGCAGAACGCCCATGCGGAGGGTCCCCAACCCCCAGCTGGACGTTCCCCCCCCCCCCCCTGCCCCGAGCTGAGGGTCCCCCATCCTCCGCCAAGCACTTGGGCAGCAAGCCAAGTGGCCTCTTTTCTTGTGAGCGAAGATGGTTACTCAGCTCCTTGGCTTCTTGCAGAAGCCCTACCGCCAGGTTCATGTTATTAAAAAGGAGTACTAATCGGCGCCAGCGTGATCAGTGGCTGGGGAGGCCGATGAATGACGGGAGGTCATTGGATACAGGATCACTGCCATTAATTGTATGGAAATAGGGTGATAAGTGGTTTCCCGCCACACTATGGCGGGATCCCAATTTTGCCCATGGGAGCAGGCCAGTTGCATCTCAAACTGTTTGCTGCCTGAAGAGGTTCTCGTTTTCGGCCTCTCCCGCTATTCAATGGCTTTGTTTTACTCGAGCGAGAGCACAACGAGACCAGAGAATCGCATCCATTAGCTTGGCCCCAGACAGAGTATTGTGTTAAATTCTGCGCACCACACCTTTTCAAGAACTTGAAGGCTTTGAAGAAAGTAAAGGAGAGGCTTGGTAGAATATTTCCAGGGATTATAGTTATGTGAATAGAGTGAAGCAACAGCTGAAATTGTTCTCTTTAGAGCTGGGAAGGCTAAGAGGAGATTTAATAAGATGTGCTGAAAATCATGGAGGGTTTATATAGATTGAATAAAGAAAAAAATAATTCCAATGATTGAATGGCTGATAATCAGAGGGCACAGATTTCAGATGAATGGCAAAAGAAGCAACTTGAGGAAAAACTGTTTCTAGGCAACAAACAGCAAGGATTTGGAATTCACTGCCTAGAGAGTTGTTGGAGAAAGATTCCATTGTAGCCTTCAAAGGGGAATTGGGTAAACACTTGAAAGAGAAAAACTTGCAGGTAGCTGGGGAAAGATCAGGGGAGTTTGAATAGCCGGATTGCTCCTCAAAAGAGCAGCCACAGACTTGATGGGCTGAATGGCCTCCTTCCCTGTTGTACTGTTGTATGTTTCTATGATTCTATAACTATCTAACATCTAGTGTATTCCTTCTCTTGCATAGTTTTGTACAGAAGGGACTCTTTCCCAACTGTCAATCATTAGAAGATTAAACTTGTGAATTAAAGGCACTCTACTAACTGAATAAGTGAGCCCCATTCAAAGATCATTATTCTTTTAGGAGTGCATATTTCAACGTTATTAAGTACAAGTGGGCTCAATGATCCCATTAATATTCCTCTGCTATATTTCATTTTTATGATAATGTCTAATACCTCTGCCCTGATATTTTATTACACGTGTATGTTAAAATGTACAACAGTTAACTCCATTACTTTGTTAACAGGGAAAATAAATTTAATTTAAAAAGAAGTCCAACAGACCTTGTCTATCCTACAATACAGATACAGACACCCATGACTGTACCTTTCATTCTAGTATGAATAGTGATTATGGAAGTTTCAAATACCCTATTTTCAAAAGCAATGCATTTAAAATTCAACGATTTGCAACCATAGGAGTTTAAATTACGGTGGATGTTTCTGATCACATTTTCTTTTTAATCTGGATGAATTATTACATAATTTCAAAACATCTAGTATTTACAAGGTTGTCCACAGTCTAAACGAGATGATTAGAGAAAGTACTTTCTTGCAGTACAACCCTGTTAGAAATATTTGAGGTGGATTAAATTAAAAGCATATCACCTTGACACCTTTTTTTAAAAGGTTAACACAATCAATTCAGAAAACTGCACTCAATGCCAATAGTTAAAAGAAAGAAAGACTTGGATTTATAAAGTATTTTTCATATACTCAGAACCTGCCAATTTGTCAACGCAATACTCTTGAAGTATAATAATAGTTGCAATGTAGGAAACACAGCAGCTAATTTGTTCACAATCACCAACGTAACAATGACAATCTGTTGTCGTAATGTTGACTGAGGGATAAATATTGGTCCCAGGGAGAGCTCTCATTTGCTAAAATGGAGTGGGATCTTTTACAAGAGGGTGAACATTATCTCAGTGTAACTTCTCATCTGAAAGGCAGAACAAATGTAGCACTCCCTTGTTATTGCAATAGGGAGTATCAGCCTAGATTTTTGTGCTCAAAGTCTGTGGAGTGGGAAGCATAAAATATACGTCAGTCAGTTACTTAACATTAACATCACTGCTGGATGTTAATTAACTATTTCAACAACATTGAATATCCCATTTGTGAGCTTCAGGCAAAACTCAAAATCGTAGAGAAAAAAGGCCAAAATTGATTATGTTTGAAAGTAGAGCGACAATCAAGAGATGCATTTACAGATATACAAGCCTCGATGCACCCTGGTGTTAAAAGCCTGACTTTAGTCGAGGTGACAGAGATGTATTTCCCATTCCTTTTGAACATAATTGCCTCACAAAGCCCTCATCCAGAATTCCGATTATGTTCTGAATGTATGGCTGTCTGCCATGACTTCATACTTTCAATTGAGACCTTAATCAGTGACAGAACTGCTTTAATAATTCCACATGTCAAGGTTTCCTCTGTTGCCAGCCTGATTTCATTAAGAGCAACGCTCACTTGGGGCTCCCCGTCATCAAGGATAACACACAATCACATTTCTCTCTCAGCCATGTGGAAACAACAGAGGGTCTTGTAACAGTTCCCAATTTAGACACAATGATAAGTAAAAGGAGTTAAGGCATAATAGTGCAAAGAGAACATAAGAACAGGAGCAGGCCGTTCAGTTGCTTGAGCCTGGTTTGACATTCAATTATATCATGGCTGATCTGTATCTTAACATCATTTACTCACACTAGTTCCATATCCTTTGGTACACTTGCAACAACAACACATATTTATATTGCACCTTCAATGTAATAAAATACCAAGGCCCATCACTGGGGAATTATAAAACAAAATATGACACTGAGCCACAAAAAGAGATGCTACCAGGGCTGCACGGTGGCGCAGTGGTTAGTACTGCTGCCTCATGGCACCGAGTGCCCGGGTTCAATCCCGGCCCCTGTCCGTGTGCAGTTTGCACACTCTCCCTGTGTTTGCGTGGGTCTCACCCCCACAACCCAAAAAGATGTGCAGGGTCAGTGAATTGGCCAAGCTAAATGGCCCCTTACTTGGAAAAAATGAATTGTGTACTCGATAAATGTATTCTAAAAAAATAAAGAGTTATTACGGCAGAGGGTAAAAGTTTGGTCAAAAGGTTAGCTTTGAGAAGTGCCTTAAAGGAGGAGAGAGAGGTAGAGAGGCAAATAATTTTATGAAAGGAAAAGCTTAAGGCCCAGGCAACTGACGTATGGCCACAAATAATAATAATCTTTATTAGTGTCACAAGTAGGCTGACATTAATACTGCATGAAGCCACTGTGAAAATCTCCTAGTCATCACACTATGTTGCCTGCTCAGGTACACTGAGGGAGAATTTAGAATATCCAAATTACCTAACAGTCTTTCAGGACTTGTGGGAGGAAACCGGAGCACCCAAAGGAAACCCACGCAGACACGGGGAGAACGTGCGGACTCCGCACAGCCAGTGACCCAAGCAGGAATCGTACCTGGGACCCTGGCACTGTGAAGCAACTGTGCAAACCACTGTGCTACCGTGCCGCTTGCTAAGGATAAGGATGAGAGGGGATCTGATCGAGGTATACAAAATACTAAAAGGGATTTGACAAAGTAAATGTAGGCCAAATGTTTCCCCCTTGTGGGCAATCGAGAACAAGAGGTCACAGATATAGATTGAGAGGCGGTAATTTAAAATTGAGATGAGGTGTCACTGCTCACAAAGGGTGGTGAATTTGTGGAACTCACTGTCCCATAATGCGGTGGAGTCCGAATCATTAAATAATTTCAAAAGGGAGATAGATACATTTCTGATTTTACAAAATAGGTTAAAGGGATATGGGGAACAGATAGGGAGGTGGCTTTGAGACCAGGAAGAGATTAGCCATGATCCGATTGAATGTCGGAGCAGGCTCGACGGACTGAATTGCCTACTTCTGCTCCTAATTCCTATGTTCTTTGTTCCTACATCCTCTAAATCTCATGCCCATTACCTTATTCCCCCTGGTTATTGACCCCTCTACTAAGCAGAAAAGTATCTTCCTAACCACCCTATCTATGTCCCTCATAATTTTATACACCTCAATCAAGTCCCCCCTCACCCTTCTCTGCTCCAGAGAAAACAATCACAGCCTATCCAGACTCTCTTGATAGCTAAAATGCTCCAACCCAGGCAACATCATGGGCAATCTTCTCTGCATACTCTCCAGAGCAATCACTTACTCTCTGTAGTGTGATTAGCAGAACTGTGCACAGTACTCCAGCTGGGGCCTAACCGGTGTTTTATACAGCTCCAGCGTAACTCTCTCCTATATTCAATACTTTGGTTCATAAAGGCAAGAATCCCAAAGGCCTTCTTAACCACCTTATCAACCTACCCTGCTATCTTCAGAGATCAGTGGCCCTGCACATCAAGCTCCCTCTGTATTTCCGAGGCTCTAACCATTCATTATATATTCTCTTGCCTTGTTAGTCATCCAAAAATGCTTTACCTCACACTTCTCATGGTTAAATTCCATTTGCCACTCTTCTGCCCATCTAACCAGCCTATCCATATCGTCCTGTAACCTAAAGCTTTGTTCCTCATATTTACCACACCACTAATTTTTGTGTCATTGCAAACTTACTTATCATACCCCCTGCATTCACACCCAGACCATTAACGTATGCTACAAACAACAAGAGACCCAACCATGAAAAGTGTAGTGGAACACCACTGGACACAGGCTTTCAGTAACAAAAACAACCTTCAACCATCACCTCCTACTAATCAGTCAGTTTTGGATCCAGTTTGCCAAATTGCCCTGGATCCCATGGGCTCTTACCTTCTACATCAGCCGCCCATGTGGGACCTTGTCAAAAGCCTTACTAAAGTCCATATAGAATACATCAAACGCACTACCCTCATCTACACACCTAGTCACCTCCTCAAAAAATTCAATCAAATTTGTAACATGATCTCCCTTTGACAAAACTATGCTAACTATCCTTGATTAATCCTTGCCTCTCCAATTGTAGATTAATTCTGTCCCTCAGATTATTTTCCAGTAGAGTCCCTACCACTGAAGTTAGACTCACTGGCCTGTAATTTCCTGGTTCGTCCCTGTGATGAAATGTGTGAGGTAAGTTTATAGATAATGTTATGGATGACCTCCGACCACTAGGTGGCACTCACGTGACCCTGTGATTGGAGAGTTGGGAGTTGGTCTTCCCGGGAGATAGACTTATTTGTAGTAGTTTCACAATAGTTGTTTAGTGTTAGTTGTTTATTATTTATTTACCCTAGTTATCTTACCATGCAGTAAATTACTTTAAACTACATGTTCTGTAGTTTATCAACCACTTCGGCCAATCTACAGAACATGACAGTCCTTACTCCCCTTCTTCAATAGTGGCACCACATTAGCTGTCCTCCAGTCCTCTGGCACCTCTCCTGTGGCCAGGGAAGATATGAAATTTTTTTTCAGAGCCATGGTAATTCCTCCCTTGCCTCCCACAGCAACCTGAGATACATCTCATCTGGTCCAAAGGATTTCTCCATGTTTAGGCCCGTTAAAACTATTAATACCTCCTCCCTCTCAATGTTAAGTCATTCAATGCGCCTCTCTGATTTCTATACCTACACTATCCTTCTCCTTAGTGATCACAGGCGCAAAGTACTCATTTATAACCTCACCTACATCTTCTGGTTCCACACACAAATTGCCAGATCAGTCCCTAATAGGCTGACGCTGGTCAACCTTCTGCCCTTAATATACTTATAAAACACCTTTGGATTTTCCTTTATTTTACCCACCAGTGCTTTTTTATGCTCCGTCTTTGCTCTCCTAATTTTGCTCTTCTAACCATGTATCCCTTCACATCACAGTGTGGGCAGTACTGTACTGTGTCTCACAGTGACCCTTTCTGGGCCATACATTTAAGCTATAGGTTGGGGATGATACTAAGGGGGAGGAACTTTCATCACCCTGCTTCAATCATCGTGAATCCGGGGCAGGAATGATGGGCCTGTCACATAATGGGATGAAGGCAGAAAAATAAATCAAGAACAGATAAAGTTAATGTGGATGAAATGGAAGAAAAATGCTCCAGGGAATTCTAATATTCTTTTTTTATATGAATTTAGAGAACCCAATTATTTTTTCTCCAATTAAGAGGCAATTTAGCGTGGCCAATCCACCTAACCTGCACATCTTTGGGTTGTGGGGGTGAAACCCACGCAGACATGGGGAGAACGTGAAAACTCCACACGGACAGTGAACCAGGGCTGGTTTCGAACCCGGGCCCTCAGTGCCACAGTCCCAGTGCTAACCACTGCGCCGCATGCTGCCTTGAATTTTAATATTCTGCTAATGATTAATTATGCAAGCTTCACACATTTCTACCAGTGATGCATGTAACTGAACCACAAAAACATTACATTAAAATGTTCTCAAACTCACTCTACCAATACAATTATTAGCTACAATTAGTAATTGACTGGCAATAAACTCACTGAATAATTACTTTGCTTAGCACCTTTCAAAATGCATAAATGTCCCTGTATCTAACTACTTATGGGTTGGGATGGTATCTGGTCACACAATATTACAAAGCACGCCAGATGTCATTCATTTGCACAGTGTCTTCCCAGAAACAATCCTCTCAGGCTGCAGCAAGGCCTACTGAGGACACTGTACTCCTCAAAGCCTCCTCAGCTCCTTCAATGTATTACTTAGTCAACTGGAACCAATTAAGAGAAATCAGAGAAAGGAAAAGGAATTTTTAAAATAACCATAATATCCTGACAGACGGAAGAAGGAAGTAGGATTAACACGTGAACAATTTATTAAATTAAGCAACTATGTCCAGAGAGTTTTACAACACCAGATTAAAGTCCAACAGGTTTGTTTTGAATTACTAGCTTTCAGAGCACAGCTCCTTCCTCAGGTGAATGAAGAGGTGGGTTCCACAAGCACATATATAGACAAATTCAATGATGCAAGATGATACTTTATATGCGAGTCTTTGCAGGTTATTAAATCTATACAAATCCAGATGGTGCAGCTGGAGAGAGGGATAATCACAGATTAAAGAGGTGTGAATTGTCTCAAACCAGGACAGTTGGTAGGATTTTGCAAGCCCAGGCCAGATGGTTAGGGGTGAATGTAATGCAACATAAATCCAATGGCCCGGTTGAGACTGTGCTCATGCGTGCGGAACTTGGCTATCAGTTTCTGTTCGGCAATTCTGCGTTGTCGCGCGTCCTGAAGGCCGCCTTGGAGAACGTTTACCCGAAGATTAGAGGCTGAATGCCGTCGACTGCTGAAGTGTTCGCTGACGAGAAGGGAACATTCCTGCCTCGCGATTGTCGCGTGATGTCCATTCATCCGTTATCGCAGCGTCTGCATGGTCTCGCCAGTGCACCACACCTCAGGACATCCTTTCCTGCAGCGTATGAAGTAAACAACGTTGGCCGAGTCGCACGAGTATGTACCACATACTTGGTGGGTGGAGTTTTCATGTGTAATGGTGGTACCTATGTCGATGATCTGGCATGTCTTGCAGAGGTTGCCATGGCAGGGTTGTTTGGTGTCATGGTGTCGTGGAGTTTGGAGGTGGCGCCCCATTAGCGAATCGACCCCCGTTATGGCATGTAGCGTGGTCTGATAGCAGAAAAAGAACCGGGCCAACCGTGTCTCCAAATATCCTGAGGTCTACTTCCTCATTCTGTGTTTGAATGTTTGGATCACCCGCTCGGCTAACCTATTCAGGGCCAAGTGGTCTGGAGCAGTGCGCACGGGCCGACTCACATTTGAGTGCAGAAATGAGCCCCACTCAGCACTGGTGAAAGCCGTCCCATTATCCGAAACTAGTACTTCAGTTATATCATGAGTGCTGAATGTCTGGCGCCGTGTCCGACTGTGGCTTTCGTGGTAGTTGCTTGCATCCGGTGTACCACCATCGACTTGGAGTGACCGTCAACTATGATGAGGAACATAGAGTCCCGGAACGATCCCGTGAAGTCAATTCCCATGGTTGGAGGGGCGCCGCCAGTGGCAACATCTGGTGGTCCTGGCATGGCACACAACGCAGGGCCAATTTCTCAATATCGGCGTCTATTCTGGGCCACCAGACGTAACTGCAGGCCAACAGCTTCATTTTTGAAACTCCTAGGTGGCCGGTATGGAGGTCCTGTAAGAGCAGGCAGTGGACATGTTCCAAACATGACTTGTGTTCCCCACAGGATAATGCCACCCTCAATGCTCAGTTCCTGGAGTTTGGTCACACAGGCCCTCAGGCAAAGCGCGGTGCTAGGCTGCAGAGAAGATAATGTGTCTGACACGGGACAGCTGCAGGTCCGTCTGGGTCCAAATCCAAATCCGAGATGCTGTTCTGGGCAAAGAGTCTATAAAATGCATGGTAACAATGACTTTGCTGACAGAGGCAGATGTCGACGGTCTGCTGAGGAGGGGGCGGCAGCTTAACGCATCTGCGTGGGGAATCTTCATTCCCAAATAACGTTACAGTCTGCATTCGTAGGAGGCCAGCAACAAGGCCAAGCATTGGATTTGTGTGGACGCTATGGGGGCAATTGTCCGGTCTCCCTTAAACAGACCCAACAAAGGCTTTTGGTTTTTACCCCATAAACGATGGTCAAAGCGTCAAAGAACAAAGAACAATACAGCACAGGAACAGGCCCTTTGGCCCTCCAAGCCTGTGCCGACCATGGCACCTGCCTAAACTAAAACCGTCTGCCCTTACGGAGTCCATATCCATTCATTCCCACCCTATTCATATATTTGTCTAGATGCCCCTTAAATGCTGCTATCATACCTGCTCCCACCACCTCTCCAGGTAGCATGTTTCATATATTTACCACCCTCTGTGTAAAAAACTTGCCTCGCACTTTAAACCTATGTCCCCTAGTACTTGACTCTCCTACTCGAAGAAAGAGCATCTGACTATCCACTTTGTCCGTGCCACTCATAATCTTGTAGACCTCTATCAGGTCACGCCTCAACCCCCGTCGTTCCAATGACAACAGACTAAGTTTATCTAACCTCTCCTCATTGCTAATGCCCTCCATACCAGGCCACATCCTAGTAAACCACTTCTGTACCTTCTCCAAAACATCTGCATCCTTCTGGTAGTGTGGCGACCAGAATTGTGCCCAATATTCCAAATGAGGCCGAACTAAGGTCCTGTGCAGCTGCAACATGACTTGACAAAGTTTATATTCAATGCTCTGACCGATGAAGGCCAGCATGCTGTATTCCTTCTTGACCACCTAAGCCATGCGTTGCCACTTTCAGTGATCGGTGGACATGCACGCCAAGATCTCTCTGCCTGTCAGTACTCGCAAGAGTTCTATCATTTATTGTTTAATTCCTACATGGATTGGACCTTCCAAAGTGCATTACCTCACACTTGTCCAGATTAAACTTCATCTGCCATTTCTCCGCCGAAGGCTCCAGGCAGTTTATATTCTGCTGTATCCTCTGGGACCCCTGATGTACCTGCAATGGCCAATGGCTCCCACCATACATGTTGCCAGCCATGCTTCAGTGTCCCCTAGAGCAAATGTCTGGATACCTGATCGGATTTGGTCAAATGTTTGGCGGCTGACTACAGAGACTGCTGCTACAGTGTTCAACTCCATCCGTATGGCGTGCCCGTTCACCTGGGATTGGCTATACTTGTGGTACCATTGTGCAGTGTAACTGCTGGTAGGAGTCATCTACCCCATCAAAAAAGTATGCCCGGTCACGGGCAGGGGGGTCGCATCTAGCGGGATGAGGCGGGGAATGCCTCTTCGGGCTGTCTGTCATTTTGATCTTGACGGCATTTTGCTGGCCCATATCCGTGATCCGGGTCTTCTCAATTGGGGGAGACTGCTCCACTGCTCGACATGGGACTCTGTTTTATTTCTGTTGAATTGAGCCCACTGTCTTTCGGGTGGGATGTTACTCTCAGGTAAATATAAAAGATCCCGTGGCAATATTCAAACAAGACCAGGATAACTTTTCATGTGTCCTGGGCCAACATTTATCCCTCAACCAACATTACAGAAACAGACTGATATTTGTGGCAGCTCACTGCGACAGTAAAGGAATGTTGATAGTTCCATGACCAGATGTTGTGTGAGATTTTGGGGAATATACAGGGTGGTAATCTCATGCATCTGTTTTCTTAGTTCTTTTAGGTGCAGGTTTGGAAGGTTCTGTTTTTAAATTTTTTCCAATTAAGGGGCAATTTAGTGCGGTTAATCTTCTTACCTTGAACATCTTTGGGTGGTGGGGGTGAGACCCACGCAGATACGGGGAGAATGTTCAAACTCCAAATGGACAGTGACTCGAGGCTAGGATCGAACCCGGGTCCTTGCACTATGAGGTAGTAGTGCTAACCACTGTGCCACCATGCCACCCAAGAAAGATTCTGTTGCGGAAGACTTGGCAAGTTCTGCAGTGCATATTGCAGACAGAACATACGTCTGTCAATGTATGCCCTTGGTGAAGGGAGTGAATGTTTAAAGTGATGGATGAGGCACCGAGTTTCAAGGGTGTTGTTGGAGCTCCTCCGATCCAGGGAAGTAACAAGTATTCTAGCAATGAGTATTGCGCCTGTTGCAAACCCTGCTGAGTCACGGGGTGTGGATCATCCGGTTCCCAATGACCTCTGCAGAGTATGAACTTGCTTGGCAACTAGGTGGGGCTTCCCCTTTAATGAGGGGAACCCTCAGGGTATAAAAACCCCGGTCCGAGTGTAAGTCACGGCGGGAGACCCTTTGGGAAGTTGAATAGTTAATGTATGTATGCGGATTCTACACTGGCAACGAAGATCAAGTGAAGCTGCATCGACGCCAAGTGCTGCGAACACGGACCACTTTTAATAGGCCTCAGGAGGCCGCTCTTCAACCGGCAGAGATGTTGAAGGGGCTGTTTAGCTCACAGGGCTAATCGCTGGCTTTGAAAGCAGACCAAGGCAAGCCAGCAGCACGGTTCGATTCCCGTAACAACCTCCCCAAACAGGCGCCGGAATGTGGCGACTAGGGGCTTTTCACAGTAACTTCATTTGAAGCCTACTCGTGACAATAAGCGATTTTCATTTTTCATTTCATGTCTCACATTGGAAAATCGGATAAATTTGATGCAGGTACTGACGATTGGGGCAGTACATTGAGTGGATACAATACTTCTTTCGAACAAACACTGTAATTGACAATGAACAGCAAATGGTAATCCTGCTTACGGCTTGCGGAGGCATCACCTACAGTATGCATCAGATATGTGGGGCTGGATTCTCCGGTCGCCGAAATCGCGTTCAGCGATTGGCGGGAGAATCACAGTTCTCGACCAAATCGGGGGCGGCACCGCTTTCACGATTCTCCGCCCCTAAGCCACGTGACATATCGACGGTCTTAGGACATTGCCTGAGGCCCGCCCCCAATGCTCCGCCCTCGACCGGCCGAGTTCTCGATGGCGTCGGTCACGTCTGGTCTCATCCGTTGGGAACTTGGCATGGTGGCTGCAGACTCAGTCCAGCACCACCACAGTTAGGGGAGGGCCGATCCGCGGACAGGGGGAACATTATCAGTTACTGGGGGAACTATGGGGGAGTTGTACGGGGCACGCGAGCTGGCCAAAGGGGACGACCATTTCACGGGAGGGGTCCGTGAATGAACGCCGCCATGCGCTTGCGCGGCCACGGACCCGGGAATTCTCCGAGTGCTCTACACTGCCGGCATGCTAGCACCCGGCCAAATGGAGGATCGGTGGCTGTTTTACGCCATTTTTTCTGTCGTAAAACGCCACCGTTCCCAAGCCGGCGTGGGGACATAACCTCAAAATCGGAGGACCCAGCCCGTGGTCTTTCATCGCCTTAGTGACCTTAGTTGGGAAACATTTTAACCCCAAACCACTGATAATTGTCCTCCATTTTCAACTTCACATGGTCACCCAGAGTCAGGAAAAGTCAGATTTTTGGACCCGCCTACAAAAACCCGCTGAGTTCAGTGAGTTAGGAATGACAATGAACAAAATCCTGAAAAACCGTTTGGTTTGTGAGATCCGCGATGCAGCAACACAATGGAATAAACAGAAACAAACAGGAAGGACCCTTACAAGCTGCCACAGGGAAGAGGCACATTATCCATTCATGGGTCTCACATATTATCATGCCTCCCTCAATGAAGGAAACAGATCGAAAGTTATTCATCCCATTCCTATTTATGGGATCTTGCTGTGCACAGGAAGGGTAGTTGCAGTCACAATGGTGGCTGCAAAGCTTTGAAGCACTCGGATTGCCTTGTAAGGTATAATGAGGTGTTATGTGATTGCAAACTTACTTTGCTTCCCATCACCTGGGAGCAGCACCATGCTGTACTGCAGAAACCGGTAGCTGATGGACAATGACTGCGATGCCATAATGCAATCCTGGAATGTAGGTGACACAGAAATAATTTTTTCAGTTTGTTACATTTCTTGAAAACCCTTTATAACCTCACCCCTATTGCTCACTCCCAGCAATTTACAACTGAATTTGATTCAGTTAAAATCCTGCTGCACCATTCAATGGTTGTACCATGAATTCAGGTTGTTGTTGCTGTGAACTAAGTTCTGAAGTTAGAAAACTGGAAAGGCAGAGTAGTTTCTGAGAAAAAAAAGAAATCCAGATCTGAATTAAGTGTGGATGTCGTACGTGGTCTGAACATGGCAAGAAAATTCTCAAAATGCACGTGTTATATGTACTGACTCAACTTCAGGAAAATGAAAACATGAGATATTGAGATCCATAATGTTTTTTATTTAACTCTCTCGTGGGATGTGGGTGCCGTTGGCACACACTACCTCCTTTAATAACTGGGTGTTATGAATCAACTGCATTTGTAGGTCTGGAATCTGTAGCTCACTGAGTAACACGCTCATTGCTAAGTCAGAAGTTGTGGGTTAAGTCCCGTTCCAGGGCTTGAACAATGGGTGGGATCCAGACTTACATAATTAAGTGAGCTTATCTGCTCACTTAACTAAAGCCGAGGCCAGAGCTAACCAGCCCCCGGGTTCTATTGGACTCGCTGAGGAGACCCCAACCCAGCGCCGTTTAGCATTGGTTCCCACAAACAGGGACGAGGTGGAACAGCACTTGGGGTGGGGGTCTCCCAGTCCTTAGAGGCCCCCGGTGGTTGGAATCTGAGCAGCGTGGCACCCTGGGAGTGATTATGCCATACAGGCACCATGACACTGCCAGACTGGCACTGTGGCAACCTGGCAGTGCCACCCAAGTTCCAGCATGGCAGTGCCTAGGTGCCCAGATGGCACTGACAGGATACCAGACTGACAGTGTCACAGTGGTCGTATGGCATCGGGGGGTCAAGTTGATGCCCCAATCTCTTCCCGCACAGGTGAGCGGATCTCCTGAGTGCAGGAAATGTGACTGAGTGCAGGAAATGTGACCTCAGCAGGGAACATCCCGCCGAGGCATGATAAAAACAGGGTCCCGTTCGAAAACAAGATTGTCCCTGCTAACAAAAGAGAAAATGCTGAAAAATCTCAGCAAGTCTGGCAGCATCTGTCGGGAGAGAAAAGAGCTAACGTTTCGAGTCCGATGACTCTTTGTCAAAGCTCCAAGGCTCCAGCTAATCCTGCCCGAAACGGGACTATACTATTGTTGATCCCGCCTGTTATCTCTTGGATGTAATGTTAAACTGAGTGTTGCGAATAGAGACAGACAAACTGCACTGATTTTCAATTACCACCTGTCCATAAGCAGATGTTTTGAATTAATTTTTTAAAAATAGGCAATGGAGCGTTTTCCCAATGCCTCGATTTTTGTGATCTAATTTTCTAATAATCCACAGCAAACATGATGGGCTAAAATCTTCCAGCAGAGACAGGCTTTGAGGCACAGGCTGGTGTTCTGCCTGAAGGGGCCTGTTTCTTTGTGGCTTACCAGTTGGATGTTAAAACAGCAGACTGACGAATTCTGAGTTCTCAAAGGCATATAGGGATTTTAAAATGGATATTGGAGTTATATCACCTTCCTTCTCCACAATGACTTCAAAAAGAGATGTTTATCCAGGGTCTGGAATTGGCTTTGATTTTAGGGCTGATAATTTCCCAGTCATTAGTCATTGAACGAAACACCATCAAATACTGAGGTTATGCCTCACTCCTTGGGTGAATTTGAAAGATCCCATGCCACTATTTTGGAAAGGAGCGGGTGTTATACCTCATTTCCTTTTAAATATCTGAACATGAAAAACAGATGGTGATAGAAACAGATTCAGTAGTGCCATGTCCAGCACAGGCATGAAGATATTACATATTTTAAAGTTATAATTTAAACAAACTATATTTGGACACCAAAAGCTGCTTCAGGTGGCTGTAGGATATCATGTGATTTAGCTGTATTCAGCTCCAGACAGTCCTGAAGCTCAAACAAATGCTTAAATACATTTGGACAATCACAGGCACTTGTTAAATTTGCATATCAATTTGTTAAAGGATGGACTGTCTACAGAAAGGACCATAACATACCAGCCCACTCTTCTTTCTGCTTCACCACGGGGAACTGACACATCAAAACTCAATGGGTGTTAGATGAAAATGGAATGGATCAACCTCTCACTGTACTGTAATAGCTCTTCATCTCAAACACAGAGACATTAGGGCAGCACGGTAGCATGGTGGTTGGCATAAATGCTTCACCGCTCCAGGGTCCCAGGTTCGATTCCCGGATGGGTCACTGTCTGTGTGGAGTCTGCACGTCCTCCCCGTGTGTGCGTGGGTTTCCTCCGGGTGCTCCGGTTTCCTCCCACAGTCCAAAGATGTGTGGGTTAGGTGGATTGGCCATGCTAAATTGCCCGTAGTGTCCTAAAAAGTAAGGTTAAGGCGGGGGTTGGGTTGCGGGTGTGGGGTGGATTTGTGGGTTTGAGTAGGGTGATCATTGCTCGGCACAACATTGAGGGCCGAAGGGCCTGTTCTGTGCTGTACTGTTCTATGTTCTATGTTCTATTAGCTGTTCGAAACTCTCAGGGTATGAAAAGCCATAACATAGGATGTTTACCAGCCGAACACACTGCTGCGTTTGGAAAAGGACTTTGAACTTCTAGCAGATCACATGGGTCAGACAGCCATGTTTGTTATCTTTATTTTTAAAACAGCAGAACCTGATCTGGGACAGATGCCATCAGAAGCACCATCTAAGCCATTGAACCAGCTGCAAGACAACTATTCAGTCAAGGTCACATACAGTCAAGCTATTAAAACATCTTCCCTTTAGATATTTGGAAAAAACTGCATGGCATATTTTTTAAAATGCTTGCTATTTCACTGCATCTGTTGACATAAGCTTAGGGTTGTTATTATTGGATTTGTGATGCATGACTTATTTCACAACTTTCCATATTCACTTTGGAGTCCCTTCCAATTCAGTTTGATTGACAGCTCCAAGTGGTTATAGACTAATGTGAGACTAATGCTTATTTTTATAAGGGATTAAGCATGTGAATTTAATGTTTGTCCTTATGAAGGAATATATGGCAGAAGGCATGAGATTGCAGAGGTTGGTATGGATGGGACATGGAAAGTATATGGAATATGAGGGATATGAGGGATGAGGACTGGAGGACAGTATTTTGTTTTAATTTTTTTAATCTTTGAAAAAACGTCTCTGCACCAGGCAGCTTCTGCATTTGTTCTGGGATTGCCCAGCCTGACTCCCACTACCCCAGATGAAAAACCCAAGTTCCAGGGCCACTTTCTCCCAGGACGTGTTTGTGGAGCCGGAAAATGTCCCGGCTCTGTGATCCCGATTGAGAGTGAAAACCCAGACCACTAACCTCACACATTAAAACACTTTGACCATTGACAACAATAAAGCCAACAAACTTGTCCATGACAACAACAATATTCAAAAGGGAATTTGATAGAGAATCTTGAATGGCACATAGTATAGAAGGAGATCATTAAGATAGTTCAACCAAAGAAGCAGTATCAGCACAATGGGCCAAATGGCCTTCTTCTGTGCAGGATCACTCAATGATTCTATGATAAATGTTTGGTTTTATTGCTGTATATATGGGGTGAAGTGCTATGATAGTGGACTATTTGCAGTTATTCCTATATAACTAACCTGTCTTGTTTCTCCATCACTCCTATTTATTCCCTCCATCAATATATCAACTAATTTGCAGTCAAATTGCAGCTGTAACATATACAAATGAAACAAATTGCTTTTCTTTCTGTCTGTACATGTACTGTGCTTCATGCGAAAAGGTGTCATTTCTGAAGTGGGAAGATTTATGAATATACAACAGTTCTGCTGACTGCAACATAAGACAGTAATAATATCTAATTTGAGGGCAGCACGGTGGCCTAGTGGTTAGCACAACCGCCTCACGGCGCTGAGGTCCCAGGTTCAATCCCGGCTCTGGGTCACTGTCCGTGTGGAGTTTGCACGTTCTCCCCGTGTCTGCGTGGGTTTCGCCCCCACAACCCAAAAATGTGCAGAGTAGGTGGATTGGCCACACTAAATTGCCCCTTAATTGGAAAAAATAATTGGCTAATCTAAATTTAAAAAAAAAAAAATAATATCTAATTTAAGTGCTAAGGCAGAACATTGCTGAAGAATGTCACCATTCAATCAAGCTTATTTAAGAACACGTTGTTGACGTCATCATAGTCATGATGGATTCTGAGCATTGACGATTGGAGAGTCACACAAACAGCCTACACTCTCTTTCCAATACTTGTTCTGAGAATGTGAAAACTAACACAAAAATATCTTTTAAGAGCCCGGTTTCCACAATCGGCCCCTAAATTCCCAGAGCTTGAACACAGGATTAGAAAGAGAATCATTTTGTCCCTCAAGCCTGTTCTGTCAATGAGATCATGGCTGTTCTGCAACCATATATCCAGTGATGAAAATGACCAGGGTCTCCACCCCTGGACTCCAATAGACAGGGGCTCTGTTCTACCAAACATGTGCCAGTGGAGCTATTCCCAAACACTGAGATCTACAAGTGTCGCATTTGTATAACTTTGAACTCTTGTGATGTAAATGGAGATGCATCCTGACTCCAGGGTGAAGCAAACTGAGACTGAGCTTCAAAAATGGGAAAAATCCTGATGCCTGCACCACATTCTCTGCTTCCAGCCACCAACATCCAGAAAATATGGACATTAATTTTTGCAACCGCAGAGACAGAAAACCTTACGTTGTCCTATTGTGTGCCTGAACTAAACCCTGTTCACTAACTGGGCTCACCGACCTATATTTGCTCCCAGTTCAGCAATAGCTAACTTGTAAAATTCTCAATCTTGCTTTCATATTCCTCAATGAACCCATCCCTCCCGATCCATCCAAAAGGCTCCAACCCTATACCTGAGCTCCTCCAGTTCTGGCCTCATGAACATCCCCTATTTTAATCTCTCCAACGCTGGTAGCTATGTGTTCAGCTTCCTCTTTCTCTTATTTAAAACTCTCCTTAAAAACACGGACAGGATTTTCCAGCCCAGTCTGCTACCAGGACTGCTCTAATCCCGCCGGTAGTCAATGGGTGTTTGGCTGGCCCGCCGACACTCCCACAGTGGGTCCTGGCACATCAACGCTGGAAAATCCCAGCCTGCATCTTTGACCAAACCTTTAGTCATCTGCCCTAACATCTCCTTTTTGGCTCAGGGTCGAATTTGGACTAATCCAGCACCTGTTTTACCATGTTAAAGATGCAAAATAAATGTAATTTATTGTTATTGTTGCAGTTGTTGGGTAATTCTTGGGAGGAATCAGATAGAGCCCAAATGTGACTAACTTAAGTTTGTCCTAAAAAACCCCAAAATGTTTGATGCTATCTTCGGTTGAATTTCATTTTGAAGATGACTTATCTGCAAATAGAATCAGCTATAGAATGATGGGTATAAATATGTTTTGTTCTTATTCACGATTTGGTTGTTAAAACATTTTGATGTGCGACTTTGCTCTAAAAGCTAACCAGTGTGTTTTTCAGCAGTTGCCTTGATCTTTTCATAGCTTCTGAAGAACTTGAAGAAAGACTTTGCTTTCCAATTGAGCTGTTATCAGAGTTATCCGAACAGTGCTGGATGGTGTAGTGGTTTTGGACTTCTAATCCAGAGGACCTGAGTTCAAATACCACTATGGCAGTTTAATAATTTTAATGGAAGTATTTAAAATGTGGAATTAAAATAATATTTTATTTTGCAAGAATGTCGCTGAAGCCATTGGATTCCTGTCAAAATTCAACTGGTTCACTAATGTCCTTTCGGGATAGAAACCTGGCATTCCTGTCCATTGTACAATAATAGAATGTTTAATTGTAGTCATACATGTTCACCTTTAACTGGCGAATCACATGCACTCCTCTAATAGGAACAGATTGAAACTGTGGTTAATGGGTTTGGAGATGCATATTTGTAATCTGTGTCTTGCTCCATTAAAGCTTATAAGTGTACCAAAAGGCTATGATCCTGTTCTGTCCTTCACTGCCGAGCAACCTGGATTGGATTTTATGGAATAGGAGCAGGAGTAGACCATATAGCCTTCAAGTTTGCTTTACCATTCAAGACAATCATTCTTAATCTTCAGCCTCGACTCAATTTTTCTGTCCACTCTCCATATCCTTTGATTCCCTGAATTCTTCCACCTCAGTTTTGAAATAACTCACTGATAGAGTATCCACACCCTCTGGAGTTGACAATTCTACAGTTTCACAACTTCCTGAGGGAGCAAATGTATCCTAATCTCAGCCCTAAATCAACATCATTTCCTTGTTCTAGATTCCTCAGCCAGGGGAAACAATATTTAACATCCACCCTGTCAAGCCGTTCATAATCTAGGATATTTCAGTGAGATGACCTCTCATTCTATTAAAGTCCAGACAGTATAGGCCCAGATTACTCAACATCTCATAGGACAAGGCACGTTGCCTTTCCTTAAATAACTTTCTTCCAAAACTTCACACAGGTGTGGTCTCACTATATAATTCTATCAATACATCTATATAAGGGACTGGTTTAGCACAGTGGGCTAAATAGCTTGCTTGTGATGCTGAACAATGCCAGCAGTGCGGGTTCAATTCCTGTACTGGCCTCCCCGAACAGGCGCCGGAATGTGGCGACTCGGGCTTTTCGCAATAACTTCATTTGAAGCCTACTTGTGACAATAAGTGATTATTATTATTATTGCACTCCAGTCCCCTTGCAATAAGGGTCAAAATGCCGTTTTACCTTCCTAATTGCTTGCTGCAGTTGTACACTAATGTTTTGTGCTCCTAGTATGAGAACATTTAAGTCTCTCTGAATATCAAAATTTTTAAAACTCAGGCCTTTTCACAAGTACTCTGTTTTTCTATTCTTTCCATCAATGCTAATATTATACTTTCCTACATTCTACTCAATTTGTCATCTTATAGCCCACTCACTAGACCTGTGCATATCTCTTTGCGACCTCTTTATGTCACAGCTTACATCCCCATGTAGCTTATCATCAACAAACATAGATACAGTACTCTTGTTGTCTTCATCTAAGTCATGAATATAGATCGTAAAGAGCTGAGGCTGTAGAATTGATCATTGCGGCACTCTATTTATTACAGCCTGCCAACTTAAAATCTCCCTGTTATCACGACTGTCTGTTCACTACTCCTCTATCCATGCTAGTATGTTACCCTTAATTCTATGAATCCTCTTGCACATTAACCGATTGTGTGGCATCTTCTTGAATTTTTTGGAAATCCACTACATGGGTAGGATTTTCTATTGTGAGACTTGTTCCCCAGCCCGAGTTGAATTGCACCTGATTTGTGCTCACACTAGGAGTGCAAATAAGGAAGCGATCCCCAATCCTATGTCATGCAAATTTTTGATGGCAAGGATTGCGATGAATTGTCTAAGGAATCCAACTTCCGGGCCACCATTTTCAGCAGGTAGCTGATAGCAAGGTCCTGAGGCTGCCCCCCTCACAATGCAATTCAGTACCCCTCACTACCACAATAATTCAGACCTCCCCAGCATTTACTGGGTCACACCGCCCCCCCCCCCCCCCCCCCGCTCCCTCCCTCCATTATGGGGGGGGGGGGGGTGAGAGTGATCTGACAACCCCCACCCCCCACCAGAGACCCCTAATTAAAGAGACCCCTACCAGAAACCCCACACAAGAGAAACCCCTGCCTGGAATTCCCCAGAAGAGAGTGCCCTGCCTGGAAACTAGAGAGCACTCCAGACAGAGGCAGTGAAAAAAAAAATCACTGCTTTAAAACTAACCTGTGCAATACACCTGCTGGCTCAGGCAGAGGAAGCAGCACCTGCCAATTCCTGGAAAAAGAAAAACAGTCAGCTGTGTTTAAACGCCCTCAAGTCTTTGTCTGCAGCCCATTCATTCATTTCTCTTTGATATTGATTTTATTAGGTTATGATTGACAGCTTTCACACTCCCAGCTGTCAATATTGTTCCATTCATCTCCCTTCATGCTTCAGTGACTTTGAAGTAGTCAGCTGTGAAACTAGCCAATGTTTATAAACATCGCAGCTTGACATCTACTTCACCACATCAAAGAGAGTTAAGTGCTTTCTGGTAGTTTCACTGCTGAATACTTCAAAGTGACTGAAGCATGAAGGGAGGTGAATGGAAAGCGCTTAGCTCTCTTTGACTCGACTCGGTGACACAACAAAGTTATTAACTGTTGTGAGAGGCCTCTCACGAAATTTATGATGCTTGGAATGGTTCATGAGATCCAACGAGATCCCATAAGAAATCGCGATGTGGATCTCGCCCTCGCTAGGTGTGAATAAGGATTACATATTTAAGTGAGCCACTAGGCTCATTTAAATATGTTGACGCCCTATTCTACCAGGGCCCAGGATCGAATGACCACACCTGGCAGCAGGGTTCGCCGCCATCGACGGGATGCCCCAGGTCCAGGGGGTGATTGACGGGATGCATGTCCCCCTATGAGCACCTGCAGATGACAGGCCGCTCTACAAAAACTGAAAGGGGTTCCACTCGAGATGAATGTGCAGCTGATATGTGACCATCAGATGCGCATCATGTATATCAGTGCCCAATACACAGGCAGTGTGCATGATGCCTTCAATCTGGCACACTTGATGATTTCAGGCATGTTCGAGATGCCCCCGCCCCACAGATGGGTGGTTGGCTCCTGGGTAACAGGGGTTATCCACTTTGGTCGTGGCTGATGATGGCTATCTGGAGGCTCAGACCAACGCAGACACCCGCAACAACAATGCCCATGCCACAACCAGGGGCGTGATCGAGAACTGCTTAGGCCTCCTGAAGATGCGGTTGAGGTGCCTGGACCACTCTGAAGGGGCCCTCCAGTATGACGCTGAGATGGTTGCCCACCTCATGGGTGCCTGCTGTGTCCTCCACAACATTGCGCAGCAGACAGGCGACATGCTGAAGGAGGAGGCTGAATGCCAGGCCTCCTCCGACGAGGAGGATGTAAGGGAGGGCGAAGATCGGCAGGACATGGGGCCCAGGAAAGCACAACATGTGTACCAGGGTCAATGTTCACAGGACGCTATGATTGCCTCCACGTTCACTGACTGTGTGGGAGATTGGCCAAAGGCATGGACTCCGCATTCCACCCCCACACAGCCCCACGCCCTCTCCCCGCCCCTCCACCCCACCCAGCCATCCTCCTGCCTGAAATCCCCTCCATGATACAGGGCGTACTACAGGGTGCAGGCCCGGGGTTGGCAGTAACACTGGGTCTGGTCCATGGGATGGAGGATGATGAGATCTGGTGCTCCACATCATTTGACTCCTGCCTACTGTAGCACTTTCCACCGTCCAACTGGGTGATCTCTGCTTGCGAGCTGGTCAATCCATCACACGGACCCATCAAATCCCTTGTTCCAGGCTTACCTGGATCCCCTCCCACAACTCCTTTACTGGTACATCGAAGAATATTTTGCTGCCGCGTCATGCTCTCATCCAGACCTGGAATAACTCATCAACTTTGCTTCCAGTTTCCACCCCTCCATCACTTTCACCTGGTCCATCTCAGACACTTCCCTTCCCTTCCTTGACATTTCTGTCTCCATATCCGGCAATAGACTATCTACTAATATCGATTACTAGCCCACTGACTCCCACAGCTATCTGGACTACAGCTCTTTGCACCCTGCACCCTGTAAGGACTCCATCCCTTTCTCTCAGCTCCTTCTCCTCTGTCGCATTTGTTCCGACGATGCCACTTTCCAAAGTGGTGTTTCGAAAATGTGTTCCTTCTTCCTCAACGGTGATTTCCCACTTACAGTTATAGGCAGCGCCCTCAACAGTGTGCGGTCCATCTCCCGCGCCACGACCCTCGCCCCCTCCCCTCCCTCCCAGAACAAGGATAGAGCCCCCCTCGTTCTCACATTTCACCCCACCTGCCTCCGTTCCGCCACCATTTTCATCAACAGTAGCATGATGCCACCACCAAACACATCTTCCCTTCACTCCCTCTGTCAGCATTCCGCAGAGACCATTCCCTCCAAGATAATCTAGTCCACTCCTCCACCATACCCAACACCTCTCCCATCACCCATGGAACCTTCCCATCCAATCGCAGAAGGTGTAACACCTGCTCCTTTACCTCTTCCATGCTTACCATCCCAGGCCCAAAACATTTATTCCAGTTTCAGCAGTGTTTCACTTGCATCTCTTTCAATTTGGTCTATTGCATTCCATAAGACCATAAGACATAGGAGCGGAAGTAAGGCCATTCGGCCCATCGAGTCCACTCCACCATTCAATCATGGTTGATTTCAACTCCATTTACCCGCTCTCTCCCCATAGCCCTTAATTCCTCGAGAAATCAAGAATTTATCAATTTCTGTCTTAAAGACACTCAACGTCCCGGCCTCCACCGCCCTCTCTGGCAATGAATTCCACAGACCTACCACTCTCTGGCTGAAGAAATTTCTCCTCATCTCTGTTCTAAAGTGACTCCCTTTTATTCTAAGGCTGTGCCCCCGCGTCCTAGTCTCCCCTGCTAATGGAAACAACTTCCCTACGTCCATCCTATCCAAGCCATTCATTATCTTGTAAGTTTCTATTAGATCTCCCCTCAACCTCCTAAACTCCAATGAATATAATCCCACGATCCTCAGACGTTCATCGTATGTTAGGCCTACCATTCCTGGGATCATCCGTGTGAATCTCCGCTGGACCCGCTCCAGTGCCAGTATGTCCTTCCTGAGGTGTGGGGCCCAAAATTGCTCACAGTATTCTAAATGGGGCCTAACTAGTGCTTTATAAAGCCTCAGAAGTACATCCCTGCTTTTATATTCCAAGCCTCTTGAGATAAATGACAACATTACATTTGCTTTCTTAATTACGGACTCAACCTGCAAGTTTACCTTTAGAGAATCCTGGACTAGGACTCCCAAGTCCCTTTGCACTTTAGCATTATGAATTTTGTCACCGTTTAGAAAATAGTCCATGCCTCTATTCTTTTTTCCAAAGTGCAAGACCTCGCACTTGCCCACGTTGAATTTCATCAGCCACTTCTTGGACCATTCTCCTAAACTGTCTAAATCTTTCTGCAGCCTCCCCACCTCCTCAATACTACCTGCCCCTCCACCTATCTTTGTATCATCGGCAAACTTGGCCAGAATGCCCCCAGTCCCGTCATCTAGATCGTTAATATATAAAGAGAACAGCTGTGGCCCCAACACTGAACCCTGCGGGACCCCACTTGTCACCGGTTGCCATTCCGAAAAAGAACCTTTTATCCCAACTCTCTGCCTTCTGTCTGACAGCCAATCGTCAATCCATGTTAGTACCTTGCCTCGAATACCATGGGCCCTTATTTTACTCAGCAGTCTTCCGTGAGGCACCTTGTCATTCGCTGCTCCCAATGTGGTCTCTTCTATATCGGAGAGACCAAACGCAGACTGGGTGATCGATTGCTGAGCACCTTCGGTCTGTGAGCATTCAGGACCGTGACCATCCCATTGCTTGCCATTTTAACACAAGACTCTGCTCCCATGCCCACGTTTGTCCTTGACCTGCTACAATGTTCCAGTGAAGCACAACGTAAACTGGAAGAACAGAATCTCATCTTCCTGTCAGGCACACTAAAGCCTTCCGGTCTCAACATCGAATTCAACAACTTCAGACGATTAGCTCTACCCCAGCTCAACCCCTTTTTTTTCATTCCATTTCATTTTAAATGTCTTTTACATTTTATTTCTTTCTTGTCTTTCTTTATATATATATATTTCCCCCCATCTTATTCCCCCCTCTCCTTACCTTTTCTCCCCTTTGCTTCCTTCCTTCCCCCTACATCTGTCACAGCTTACTCTCTGATTTTAGTTTCTCTGCTGTTTGGTCTTTCACAGCTTTTATTCTCTCCAGGGACTGCCATTAGCACTCCTTTCCCTTGGTTTCTGTGGCTATGCCTCATCTTTCGTTCCCTCACCCCACAGTATAAATATCTCCCACCTTCTATGCCTTTTAGCTTTGACAAAGGCTCATCTGGACTCGAAACGTTAGCTCTTTTCTCTCCCCTCAGAAGCTGCCAGACCTGCTGAGACTTTCCAGCATTTTCTCTTTTGATCCTAGCCAACAAGATGGCAGCAAGACACAGGACCCCGGAATTCCCCGACGTGGAACTGGACGCTGTAGAGGAGAGGCGAGCGACATGTACCCAGGGACTAGCTGCCATCCAGAGATGTTTCGGAATTCTGGAAACAGACAGTCCCATCAACCGTGGAGATGCAGTCACAGAGTCAGGGACTACCTGAGGGGTTGATCAGCGAGCATCCAGCGCCTGCAGGTGCAGTTGGAGAAGTTCAACCGCGTGCAGCAGCAGGAGATTGCGCCGTCCATGCGTCCCACCCAGGCCAACACCCCACGTTTGGCGTCTGCTGTTGGTGGCCTTGAGAGCAAAGGTTTCGGTCATGGATTAACATGTCCTATGCATGGGCAATCTGTGCAGGCGGCGGCAGAGGCTCAGGACAGGGCTGCCGTATCACAGGCAGCCAAGTGCCAGAGCCAAGTGGATGTTGCAGCGGTGCTTCTGAGCGTGGCCCAGTCGCAGCAGGCCATTGCTGAGAGCATCCTGGGCATTGCTCAGGCATTGACCGACGTGGCACAAAAGGAGGTGGTCCAGGCCCAGAGAGAGATGGCACAGAGCCAGAAGGTGGTGGCACAGTCACAGGGAAGATGAGGTGATGGGGCCCATGCCGGTGACTCCCGCAGGGGAGTTTCCGGAACACCACAGCACCTCGGACTCCCCCCTCCTGGCCCATGGCGCATCACATGGGCAGCGGGCAGAACAAGGCGGCACCTGGGAGACCCAAGCAGCAGCAGGGCCCATCCAGGCCCAGTCGCCCCAGAAGACGGCCGCCAAAGGGACCCAGGTCATAGGGCAAGTATCACAGCAGGCCTCTTCCACTCCTGATGTACCATGTGGGGATCCACCTCGGCGCAGCTTTAGGTCCTGTAAGACCAGAAAGGTAAACACGAGTTAGGTTGGCACAGGTGCAGCAAACAGTATAGTGATAGGGGCGAGAGCACAAACCTGTATATATGTCACATTAAACATCTGTGCACAATGCTACAACCTGCTTCTGTGCTCTGTTCGAGGGTTGTAAGGGGTGAGTTGGTCTGGATGAGCTGGTCGCAGAGGGGCGCAGAGGGGAATGGGTGGACGTTGAGGGTGGGTTTGGCCCAGGGACCGTGGTCCAGCCAGCAAGTGGTGCTCCAATGCCGTCCCCCGGACAGGTCACCACTTGGCGCCTCGAAGGACTCCGTGGCATAGACGTTCAGGGGTCCGTCACCTTTTAAAAAATATTTAGAGTACCCAATTCATTTTTTCCAATTAAGGGGCAATTTAGAGTGGCCAATCTACCTATCCTTCACATTTTTGGGTTGTGGGGGTGAAACCCACCCAGACACGGGGAGAATGTGCAAACTCCACACAGACAGTGACCCAGGGCCGGGATTCGAACCCGGGTCCTCAGCGCTGTAGGCAGCAATGCTAACCACTGTGCCACCGTGCTGCCCTCAGGGGTGGGGGGGGGGGGTGGGTCCGTCACCTTGATGGCTACCGGGAGCGGTTATTCTCCCCCATTCACCCGCAGTGCCAGGTGCGCCATGATCTGGAAGATATGCCGCACAGACCCACTGCTCAGCCGGAGTCTTCGATGGCATGCCCGGTCTGGCAGATCCTCGAATGAGAGACACTGCCGGTACACACGAGGCCTCATGCAGCCCCTCCTTTGCACCTTATCCTCCTCCCCCTCCTCCTCGGCCTGTTGGGCTCTCCATCCTCAGTGGCTGCTAGCTGTTCCTCTCAGGCAGGATCTGCTGTGGCAGGGTCCCCCTCAAGCAGCTCCAGCTCGTACAGCCCAGGGATGTGGTGACTAGAGAGGGAGGCCACCATTGCTGGTTGCATTCCAATATCCATTGTCTGCAAGGGTGAAAAACTGACATCTTAGCAGGGCGTATATTCCCGTACCCAACCAGGTTCACCGGGCTACGTTCTGGCCCCGACTGGCACTGCTGACCCTGCCCCCGGATGTCCCTCCCCTGCCCCCCCATCCCTGCACCCCTGGCCTTGTCGGTGACCGGCATCGTGGGGGCCTCTGACCCTGGTGCCCATCCCTGCTGCCAGGGATACAATTGACTGGCACTGCCCATGCCAGGGGTACCCTCCAAGGCCCCCATCTGGCGTCAACCCTGGAGGGGCTACTGTTGCTGATGCCCTAGTGTGTGCCAAATAATACCCTGGTTGGGGGCCGGTTACCGGGAGGAAGTGCTATGGCAGAGGGTGGGATGCGGGGGGTGGGGGCTAGGGTGTGTGGGTAGTGGGGTGGAGAGTGGGGACTGGGGTGTGTGGGTGGTGGGGTGGAGAGTGGGGGCTGGGTACTGGGTGGTGGGGTGGGGGCACCTATACGGCCGGCTGCAGAAATGGCGGTCCATGCCTGCACACTGCCCCATTCCAAGGCGGGTCACCCCAGCCCATATCCTATCCCCCGTCACCCCCTACCCCCAGCCCTAGCAGGGACCCCAGCTGGCCCGACCAGTGTCAGGACCGGCAGCGCACAGTTGCACCTCTTCGTGTCCTACAGCACACTCTCTCCCTCAGCAACCATGGCACCTGTTTCCCGATTTTTAAAAGCACAAGTGAACCTCGCCATCGCAGATTCCCCCAGTGGAGGCGCAGCATCGTGGAGGCCCCAGAGAATACCGGGTCAGGCCTACTAATAATATGCAAGCAGCGTTCACTGTATGTGCGGAGTGGAACGCATTGACGCTGCTGTCGAGGCACTGGAGAATTGCATGAAACCGGTGCCCGCCACAATTTAGGAAGCAAAACTGATTCCCTGCCCAATCGCCTATCCCAATTTCGGCGTCGGCCGACGGAGAATCCCACCCCAGGTACTTTGAAGGAGCAAGAATAAAAAAAATTTCAATATGCAACTCAGAGCATGTCACCGAGTAGCACTCCATACAAGATGGGATGTCTTTTCGAACCACCTAAGTTGTCGTTCTGTAAGTACCTCATCAGCAATGCAAGCTAATGGCTGCAGAAAACAATTTTAATGTTTTTGGTTTCATTATTATTAATCAATTCTACACTTAGGCCCTTTTGGCAATGGCCCTTCACTTTCACATCAAATACAATGCTTTTAAAGGACGTCTCCATTAAGGAAGAACCACTGCAACGTCAAAGGTTGTGACATGTTAAGGGGTATCACAGTGAAAGGCATCTGTCAGGCAGATTATATCTCTGCTGATCTTTGGCAACCAGCCATTAGTTGGGCAAAAATGAAGAGCTGTATTGTCTTGTCAATGAGGTGTCTAAAATAGCATGCTTCTATCTTATGAAATGCATCTAAAAAGCTCAACACACTGAAATTCAGAAAGACAACGCAAAAGAAAAAACACCAGCAAATAAAACACAATTCAAAGAAATTTAGAGAAGCTTCCATTATACTTCAAAACTTCAATACCAATTCATCTGTGCAGAGCAAGCTTATTTTAAAAATGGGTAGTGCAATAAATTACATACAGAGACAAACATGTCACAAAACAGCATCTGAGCATCATTGCAGATCAATTTTGGTCACCAAAGCAATCCAGGAATATATCGATTGGGCAGGAAAGTGGAACGAAGTTCATTCCATGATCTTATTGCCCTGTGGAGCATACCCGATGAGGAATATGCCAGACTCCTGCTCCTCGCCCTATGCTCTTAATTAATCATTCTTTAAGCAAGAGTTTGTCAACTGCTGCACAGCCTACCAATTGTTACCAGTGCTGGAATTGAACTTGAAGTCAAATACCTCAAAAAGCTCTCATCTGTGGGCCGAGTGGCTTTGTGGATTAAAAGAAGACGGCTTGAATTTATACGGGGTCTTCCAATAACTCAGTACACCTCAAAAGGTTTCACAGTCAATGAAGTCCAGATTCTTTCAATAATATATTAATTTTAGATTTATTTCTTGAATCACACTGCAAGTCACAAGCTGAAATTTCGGGTTAGCTCAGTTGATAGGTTAGCACTGTGCATGTGAGAAGGAGCACACCACCATTCAATTTCAGGTACAGTGCTTTTGCTACTTTTAATGCTTTCAGATAACTATATTTTTGTAATCTGAATTTTTTGTTTAATCTTTTCTTTTTCATCATAATAATCTTTGTCATGCAAAATTTTGCAATGCTTTGGAGATTACATCGAGACACGCATGCAGTAAACTTTTTTATTCTTTCATGGCATGCAGATAGCGGTGGCAAAGCAGACATTTGTTGCCCATCCCTAAATGCCCTTGCGAAGGTAGTAGTGAACTGCTGTAGTCCAATTGGTGCAGGTATACCCACAGTGCCACTGGGAAGAGTGTTCCAGGATTTGATTCAGCAATAGGGAAGGAAAATTGATCTGGAGCGGGATTCTCCGACCCCCCGCCTGGTCAGAGAATCGCCGGGGGCCGGCGTCAATCCCGCCCCCGTCGTCCCAAAGTCTCTGGCACCAGAGATTCGCAGGGGCGGGAATCGTGCTGCGCCGGTCGGCGGGCCCTTCCCGCCGGCGATTCTCCGGCCCGCGATGGGCCGAAGACCCGCTTCTGTCATGCCTCTCCCGCCGGCGTAGATCAAACCACCTACCTTACCGGCGGGACCAGGCTGGCTCCGGGGTCCTGGGGTGCCCTTACGATGGCCTGGCCCGCGATAGGGGTCCACCGATCGGCGGGTGGGCCTGTGCCGTGGGGGCATTCTTTTCCTTCTGTCTTTGCCATAGTCTTCACCATGGCAGAGGCGGAAGTGACCCCCTCCCCTGCGCATGCGCGGGGATGACGTCAGCAGCCGCTGACGCTCTGGCGCATGCCCAGACGTCCGCCGGCTGGCGAAGTACCTTCGGCCCTGGCTGGCTTGGTGCCAAAGGCCGTTCCCGCTGGCCAGCGGAGCACCAACCACTCCGGCGCGGGCCTAGCCCCTTAATGTTAGGGCTTTGCCCCCACAGGTGCGGAAACTTCCGCACCTTTGGGGCGGCCCAACGCCGGAGTGGTTCACGCCACTCCATCACGCCAGGACCCACCACCCCGCCAGGTAGGCGAGAATCCCACCCCTGATTCTAAGTCAGAATGATGTGTGTCTTGGGGCAAACTTGCAGCTGGGGGTCTTCCCATGCGTCTGCTGCCCTTGTCCTGGGTGGTAGAGGATGTGCGTTTGGAATATGCTGTCAAAGGAGGTTTGGCGAGTCGCTGCAGTGCATTGTGTACAAAGCCAATTACATAGATATGAGGGCTACGGTTGTTTGGGCCAATATATTAAATTATATGTGGGAAATAAATCTTTAAAGCAACAATTCAAAATGTTCAACATGCATACATTCCATTGAGAAGCAAAACCTTAGCAAGAATTATCCATCCAAGGCTTACTCAGGAAATTAAAGATAGTAATATGTCCAAAGAAGCGGCATAGAATGTTATGTTAAAAGGAGAGGCGTAGAATGATGCAAAGCACAGTAACTCATCTGAGGAGTGGGGGTGTTTTCAAAACCAGCAAAGGGCCACCAAAAAGATGACAGAAATGGAAAAAACTGAATATGAGAATAAGCTGGCCAGTCACATAAAATCGATTAGGTACAAGAGAAAAAGGAGCAGAAGTAAACCTTTTAGCCCCTCTAGCCTGCTCTACCATTCAAATCAATCATGGCTGATCTTCTACCACAATGCCATTTTCCCGCACCATTCCCACATCCCTTGATATGTTTATTTTCTAAAAGTCCATTGATCGGTATATTGAATATACACAATGACTGAGCTTCCACAACCCTCTGGATAGGGAATTTCAAAAGTTCACAACTCTGAAGAAATTCCTCATCATCCCAGCCCTAAAGGGCAGCACAGTAGCATAGTGGTTAGCACAGTTGCTTCATAGCTCCAGGGTCCCAGGTTCGATTCCCGGCTTGGGTGACTGTCTGTGCGGAGTCTGCACGTTGTCCCCATGTGTGCGTGGGTTTCCTCGGGTGCTCCAGTTTCCTCCCACAGTCCAAAGATGTGCGGGTTAGGTGGATTGGCCATGCTAAATTGCCCTTTCGTGTTCAAAAAGGTTGGGTGGGCTTACTGGGTTAGGGGGATAGGGTGGAAGTGTGGGCTTGGGTGGGGTGCTCTTTCCAAGGGCCGGTGCAGACTCGATGGGTTCAATGGCCTCCTGCACTGTAAATTCTATGATTCTATGATTCTATAAATGGCCCAGTTCTTACTATAAGCGGGACTTTCTGCACACCCCACTGCGTGTTTCGCGGAGGTGGAAACGATCCACTATTAGCTGGCGGTGGGATATCCTGGCCCTACCGAAGCCAACGTGGTTCTTCATTGAATGCACCCCTTGCCGCTGAGAAACCTACTGCAGGGGTGCACCGTCCGCAGGACCAGAAGATCCCAGGAGCATGAATGGCTGGAAAGTTCTGGCCTGTGTCTCCTTATTCAAGACCCCCCTCCACCAGCCAAGGGAAACATCCTTCCTGCATCTACTCTCTTGAGACCTATAAAATTTCTGTCTCCTTCAATGCGATCACCTCTCATCCTTTTGATCTATAAGGAACATAGGCAAGGTCTCTTCAATCTCTCCACAGAGGATGTTCCTGCCAACCCAAGAATTAGTCTGGTGAGGCTTCCCTCTATGGCACGTTTATACCTCCTTAGGTAAGGAGAGTAAAACTGTACACAATACTCCATCTGTGGTCCCCAAGGCTCTAATTGATTGCTGCACCTGCAGCTTTCAGTGACTTGTGAAAACAGACAGCCAGATCCCCATAGACATCAACACTTCCTAATCTTTCGCCATGGTTGGATCACCTTTCCCATTGGTTTTGTGTGCCTCAAAAAAATATAAATTTGTTCTAAAACTTGTATTCATTGTTCAAATTCTAGCCAGAGGGACTCCCACAGAGACCCCTAACTAGGGGGATCCCCCACATGGACCCCATTAATAGAGGTACCTACCACAGACCTCCCTGAAATAAAACTCTATCTGGAATCTAAAGATCAGTCCAGACAGAAGTCGTGAACAAAATTTCAATTGTAACACTTACCTGGAAGGACCACGTGTAAATTCCTGGAAAGCGAACAGCAGTGACCTGTGTCTAAACCCCCCAGATCCTGCAGCTGAAAACCATTCATTCACTTCTAGTAGTGGGCTGTGATTGACCGCTTCCACAAAACCGCTGCAACTTTGATTCATTCATTTCACTTCATGGGTCAGAGACTCCAGTGAAACTCCAATGTTTACAAACATCAACCACATCAAAGAGAGGCAAGTGCACTGCAATCACACACTTGAGTGATTGGAATGTAGTTAGTGACAGGAATGCACTTATTTCTCTTTGATGTGGTTGATGTTTGTAAACATTTGGTGAGACCTGTTGTGATTCCCGCCCATGTGATTCCTGGCCCAGAGGACTAAAGAATCATGGAGAGCCAGAGATTAGAGTGCCCTACCCACTAAGTAGATGCAAATATGTCATTAAGACATATTTACATCCATTCACACTCTCCCACAGGCGAGCGGGCACCCCCGATCCCAACTCCAGAGGGGGGCCAGAGCATCGCGATCGATCGGCGCCTGCCAACGCCCAGTGCCGATCTCGATTTGACGATGTTCAGCACCATTTGTGACTCCTCGGATACTGAACCGGTCTGAGTCCAAAAATTGCAAGACTTGGACAACATCCAGGCCTGTGCTGACAAGTGAAATGTAACATTTGTTCCATACAAGTGCTGAGTAATGATCATCTCCAACAAGGGAGAACCTAACCTTCACTCTATGACACTCAGTGGCATTGAATCCCTCACAATCAACTCCTGGGTTTTTCCAGGGCGGCATGGTGGTTCAATGGTTAGCACTGCTGCCTCACGGCACTAAGGAGCCAGTTTGATCCCAGTCCTGGAAACTGTCTGGATAGAGTTTGCACAGTCTCCCCGTGCCTGTGTGGTTCTCACCTCCATAACCCAAAGATAGACAGAGACATAGAACATTACAGCACAGAACAGGCCCTTCAGCCCTCAATGTTGTGCCAAGCAATGATCACCTATACTCAAGTATCCACCCTATACCAGTAACCCCCCCCCCCCCCCCCCCCATTAACCTTATTTTTTTTTAGGACACTAAGGGCAATTTAGCATGGCCAATCCACCTAACCCACACATCTTTGGACTGTGGGTTGGGCGGCACGGTGGCACAGTGGTTAGCATTGCTGCCTACGGCGCTGAGGACCCGGGTTCGAATCCCGGCCCTGGGTCACTGTCTGTGAGGAGTTTGCACATTCTCCCCGTGTCTGCGTGGGTTTCACCCCCATAATCCAAAGATGTGCAGAGTAGGTGGATTGGCCACATTAAATTGCCCCCTAATTGGAAAAAATGAATTGGATATTCTAAATTTATAAGAAAAAAAAATATAAAAAAAAAAAAAAAAATCTTTGGACTGTGGGAAGAAACCGGAGCACCCGGAGGAAACCCACGCACACATGGGGAGGACGTGCAGACTCCGCACAGACAGCGACCCAGCCGGGAATCGAACCTGGGACCCTGGAGCTGTGAAGCATTTATGCTAACCACCATGCTACCGTGCTGCCCACAAATGCCCAGATGTGTAGGGTAGGTGGATTGGCCACACTAAATTGCCCTTTAATTGGGTTTTACCATTGACTAGAAACTGAAATGGACTAGCTATCTAAATACTGTGGCGACAAGAGCAAGTCGGAGGATAGGAATCCTGTGGCAAGTAACTCACCGCCTGATTCCCCAAACTCCACTCACCATCTACAAAGCACAAGTCAGGAGTGTGATGGAATAGTCTCCACTTGCCTGGCTGAGTGCAGCTCAAAAATATTCTGAACCACATGCAGGACAAAGCAGCCCACTTGCTTAGCACATATCCGCAAATATCCACTCCCTCTACGACCGATGCACAGTAGCAGCAGTGTGTACCATCTACAAGATGCACAGAAAGGTTCCTTAGACAGCACCTTCTAAACCCACAACCACTACCACCTAGATGGACAAGGGCATCAGACACATGCAAACGCCACCACCTGGAGGTTCCCCAACAAGTCATTCACCATCCTGGCCTGGAAATATATCCCCGTTCCTTCACTGTTGCTGGGTCAAAATCCTGGAACTCCCTCTCGAATAGCACTGTGAGTGTACCAATATCTCAGGAACTGCAGCAATTCAAGCAGGCATCGCGCCATCATCTTTTTAAGCTATAGGCAATAAATGCTGGTTGCGCCAACGATACCCATGTCCCTTGAATGACTCAATTGGGCGGAGAATAGGTTCCGATGTTAAAATTGCAATCCGTGATGATTTAACGGCAAATCATGATTCTCTTCACCTCGACAGTGGCGTCAATGCGTACCGGAATGCTTGCACAGTGGACACCATTTGCATATCATTAGCAGGCCTGACCCGGTATTCTCTGGGGCCTCCGCGATGCTCCACCTCCATTGGGCTGGATTCCCAATTAACAATTGTGAAACCGACGTGGTGGCTGCTGAGGGAGAGAGATCGGGGCCGGGATTCTCCCCTACTCGGCGGGGCGGGGGGTCCCGGCGTGGTGGAGTGGCACCAACCACTCCGGCGTCGGGCCGCCCCAAAGATGTGGAATTCTCCGCACCTTTAGGGGCTAGGCCCGCGCCGGAGTGGTTGGCGCCACACCGACTTGCGCCAAAACCGGCTGCAACGGTCTTTGACGCCCGCCTCCCGGCGTCAGGGCTGGCGGAATGGCCTTCGCCGGTTTACGCATGCGCCAGTGTGTCAGCGGCCGCTGATGTCACCACCGGCGCATGCGCGGTAGGGGGGTTCTCTTTCACCTCCGCCATGGTGGAGGCAGTGGCAGCGGCGGAAGAAAAAGAGTGCCCCCATGGCACTGGCCCGCCCGCCAATCGGTGGGCCCCGATCGCGGGCCAGGCCACCATGGGGCACCCCCCCGGGGTCTTATCGCCCCCCCCCCGGACCACGGGGGCCCGCTTGCGCCGCCAATCCCGCCGGGAACCACATCAGCGGGAATTGGCCTGTCAGCGGCGGGACTTCGGCCAATCGCGGGCTGGAGAATCGCCGCGGGGAGCACGTTGATCGGCGCGCCGTAATTCCCGCCCCCGCCAATTCCCGGGTGGTGGAGAATTCCAGCCACGGCGGGGGCGGGATTTACGCCGGCCCTGAGCGATTCTCCGACCCTGCAGGGGGTCGGAGAATTCTGCACCGGGTACGGAAAGTGTCCAACATCGCCATAGTTTTCTGCCAGTTGTACTGCTGGCCAGGGGGCTTTTGCCAGGGCCGGGCTGAGTAGCAGTGAGGGGCCAGGAGGTGAGCTGTGGGGTCGGGATGGACGGGCATGGAACACCATTGCCACAGCCGGCAAGGCGGCCATGCAGCTGGACGCACGCTAACAGCCCACTGTGAACATAGGGCCATGGGTCGTATAGGTTTCCCCCCAGGCCACCCCCCCCCCCTCCCGGGTGCCCATCAACTCTATGGGCGTGCTCTAGCACAACCAGTGTCATCTTGTTGGCTGGGATGAATATGTGTGGGGATTGTAATGTGTATGTGCTGCTACAGCTTGTCTCAGAAATGTAGAATCCCACCATAAGTGTTGTCACCAGGGCAGGATTTGTGGACTTCGATGACAGCAAAACTGGCACTGCACCTGGACAGATTCAGTGACTGTTGAGGAGCTGGCACCAGACCCACGTGGAACCCAATCGATTCCAATGAGAACCGGTGCGAAATTCTCCGGATTCGTAATTGACACTCAGGAGGCTGACAGGCTGCAGCCGCATATACATACTTCACTCACCACACACATCATCCCAGCCAAAAGGATGGCAGCAAGGGAAGCGATGAACCACGTATTGCTATGTATATATATATATATATATATTTACCGTTATTTGTTATTTGTCCTTATGTTATCCACCACTGTATATATGTTCACTGTTGTTCTTATTCATTGTTACTTATGGTTGTTGAGTTGGTGCATCTGTTGGCTCCGTCCCTCAGGGGAGGTATATAATTTGCAGACATGTGGCCAGCTCTCAGTGTGGGAACAACAGCAGGCTGGCATACTTCTTAGCTTATCAAAACCACTGTCCTCTCCTACAACTCGACTCGTGTGAATTGATTGTCCATCAATTTAATAAGCTAAGATATCACAATGGACGCCGCTCTTAAGCCTGACTGACTTGAACTCGACCCGCAGGCAGCTGAAGCCACTGCAATCTTTGAGCATTGGCTAAGTTGTTTCGAGGCCTACCTCGACTCCTTGACTGACGATGTCTCCAGGAAGCACAAGCTGCGTCTCCTCGGGTGAGCCACAAAATTTTCCTATTAATCAGAGACGCGGTCTTGTATGAAGAGGTGGTTGCACTGTTGAAAGGGCAGTTCATGAGGCCGGTGAATGAGGTGTACGCTCGACATCTTCTGACCACACGGCGTCAGCGCCCTGGTGAATCGCTGGGAAAATTCCTGTGTGATCTGAGGGTACTCGCCAGGAATTGAAACTGCCAAGCAGTTACGGCAGTGCAACACACGGAACTCATGATCCGGGAAAGCTATGTGGCCGGAGTCTGGTTCAGTTATATCCGGCAAAGACTGCTCGAAGGTGTGCCCTCGAATTCAAGGACACAGTACAGCTATCTACCTCGTTAGAGGTAGCATTCCAGAGTTTGGATGCCTTCATGCCTGACCACACGGCATCCTCGTGGACGTCGGAGGCGTGGCCATCACCCGACCCGAGCGTGTCCCATGCCTGTGCCACGCAGCTGCCCGCCAACTCTTGGGGGTGTTCTGCTACTTCTGCGGCCAGGGCCAGCACCCCAGGCAGCGTTATCCAGCTCGGAACGCGACTTGCAACAAGTGCGATAAGAAGGGGCATTTTGCCAAAGTCTGCCAGGCCCGACCTAAAGTTCTCAAATCGAAAACCTGCCAGGCCCGACCTGAAGCTCACAGATCCCACAGTGTGGCATCATGCCTGTCGGGACTGCCCTCTTCTGACACTTCACCCACCTCATGCAGACCGTGGGGGCCGCCATTTCGTCTGCCATCTTTAACGGCGCCCGCCACGTGCGACCCGTGAGGGTCGCCATCTTGGCCGCCATCTTCGACGACGCCTGTCACGTGCGACTCATGGAGGCCGCCATTTTGGGACCACCCCGCTACCGCCGACCGGACCAGTCATCCGCAGCTCGGCTCTGTTACACTCGACCAGTCCGGACCCCATCATCTCAAGAACTCTATGATGGCCGTTCGGGTCAATGGACATGAGGCGTCCTGCCTCTTCGACTCCGGGAGCACGGATAGCTTCATCCATCCAGATACGGTAAGGCGCTGCTCCCTCCGGATTTTCCCCGTGTCCCAAACAATCTCCCTTGCTTCCGGATCACACTCCATGCAGATCCGGGGGTAATGTGTCACAAACCTTGTGATACAGTGCGTCGAGTACGCCAACTTTAAACTTTACGTCCTCCCCCATATCTGCGCTTCCCTCTTATTAGAACTGGATTTCCAGTGCAAGCTCCGAAGCCTGACCCTGACGTTCGGTGGACCCTTGCCCCCTCTCACCGTCTGTAGCCTCGTGACCCTTAGGGTCGCCCCTCCCTCACTCTTTGCGAACCTCACCCCTGACTGTAAGCCCGTCGCCACCAGGAGCAAACGGTGCAGTGCTCAGGACAAGGCCTTTATCAGGTCGGAGGTCAAGCGACTCTTGTGGGAAGGGATCATTGAGGCCAGTAACAGCCCTGGAGAGCCTAAGTGATGGTCGTCAGGACCGGGGAGAAGAACCGGATGGTCGTCAACCACCAGGGTGAGTATCCAACACAACACCCTCACATCCACCCTCACACACACCCTCACTCCCACCTTCACCTCCACTCCCCTCAAGCCCGTGGTCTAAATATGCATCTTGTCTTGTGTCTCGGAGGACCAGCTGCTGATGGGGCGGGTCCATTTGGTGTCTCGCGCCCCCAGCCAGTGCCACAGCCGGAGCGCCCCCCCCCCCCCCCCCCACCCCCCCACCCCCGTGTGCTGACCAGCGATGAGGATGGCACTATAGACGCCAACCCTCAACAAGAGGCTCAAGACACCGCGGACTCGAGCCCGGGGATGACACTTAATTCCCGTCAAACTGTCTCCAACACCCTCCACCAACCCAGAGACACTCACCTCGGTTGGGCACTTGAGTGAAGAGGCTCCTGGAACACAATCTGGTTTGTATAGCACAGCTAATCCGGTACACCAGGTGGAGGTAGGGACACCCGAGGGGCGGATGGTCGGAGGGAAGGCTGACCCCAGGAACTAGCTGCTGTCCAAAAAGATTTTGACTTCTGGAATAGACGTCAATCGTGGAGATGCAGTCACAAAGCCAGGGACTTCATGAGCGGTTGTCAGCAAACATCCAGGACTTGCGGGCGCAGTTGGAGGAGTCCAACCACTTGCAGGATCAGGAGGTGATGCTGACCATGCATGCCACCCAGGCCAACACCGCATGGGTGGCGTTCGTAGAGTAGGCACGGGGCCCACAGTTTTGGCTACGGATCAGCATTTCTGTGGGATGCTGGCCGAGGCCCAGGACAGGGTGGCCGCCTCACAGATGACCATGTGCCAGAGCCACGACCACAGTGGAAACCACTTGTTACCCAGGAGCTAACTCCCCAGCTGGGGGCATCTTGAATATGTCAGAAATCATCGAATGTGCCACAATGAAGGCGTTGTACACACAGCCCGGGTATTGGGTGCAGACATGCATGATGCACATCTGGTCACCTCATTTTAGGAAGGATGTGGAAGCTTTGGAAAAGGTGCAGAGGAGATTTACCAGGATGTTGCCTGGAATGGAGAGTAGGTCATACGAGGAAAGATTGAGGGTGCTGGGCCTTTTCTCATTGGAACGGAGAAGGATGAGGGGCGACTTGATAGAGGTTTATAAGATGATCAGGGGAATAGATAGAGTAGACAGTCAGAGACTTTTTCCCCGGGTGGAACACACCATTACAAGGGGACATAAATTTAAGATAAATGGTGGAAGATATAGAGGGGATGTCAGAGGTAGGTTCTTTACCCAGAGAGTAGTGGGGGCATGGAATGCACTGCCTGTGGTAGTAGTTGAGTCGGAAAATTTATGGACCTTCAAGCGGCTATTGGATAGGTACTTGGATTAGGGTAGAATAAGGGAGTGTAGGTTAACTTCTTAAGGGCAGCACGGTAGCATTGTGGATAGCACAATTGCTTCACAGCTCCAGGGTCCCAAGTTCGATTTCGACTTGGGTCACTGTCTGTGTGGAGTCTGCACATCCTCCCCGTGACTGCGTGGGTTTCCTCCGGGTACTCCGGTTTCCTCCCACAGTCCAAAGATGTGCAGGTTGGGTGGATTGGCCATGACAAATTGTCCAAAATTCTATGATTAACCTAGGACAAAAGTTCGGCGCAACATCGTGGGCCGAAGGGCCTGTTCTGTGCTGTATTTCTCTATCTATCTGATGGTCACACACCAGCTGCACATTCATCGAGTGGAAGCTCTTTTGGTTTGTGTAGATTGGCCTGTCATCTGTAGGTACTCAAAGGGAGACATGCATCCTGTCAATCACCCGCTGGACCCGGGGTATCCCGTCGAGGGCTGCAAGCCATGCTGCCCTGGCATCCTGGTGAGCTCGGTCCACTTTGAAATGGATGTATTGCGCCATTTGAGAGTATAGAGCCTCCATGATGGCACAGATTCACCTGTGCACCGAGCCCTGTGAGATCGTGGACAGGTCCCCACTCGTCGCCTGGAAGGACCCCGTGGTGTAAACATTCAGGGCAACTTTCATTTGATGGTCAGCGAGAGCCGGTGTCCTTCCCCATAACCCCGCGGCCCCAGATACACCAGATATGTCACACTGTCTCCCTGCTCAGCCGGACTCTTTGACAACATGCCCAGTCCAGCAAGTCCTTGAACAACAGGCGCTGTCAGTACATGCGAGGCCTCATACGGGGCTTACTTTGCACCTCCACCTCCTCCTTGGCCTGTAGAGCGGCCGGCCCCTCATCCTGGGCGGCTGTCTCCTGTTTCTCTGGGGCAGGCTCCGCTGCTGTAGCCTCCTCCTCCTCGAACAGCTACAGCTCGTACAGCCACGGGGCATCTCCCAGGGCTGCGGCGAATAACAGGAAGGCCACCATTGCTGGTTGTATTCCATTGTGAGAAAGGGGTAAAAGGCTGACATGTTAGCATGGTGTGTACCCCATGTCCAACCAGGTCCACTGAGATACATGGTGGCCCTGGTTGGCACTGCGTGCCTTGCCCCCTCATATTCATCCCCCCCATCCCCGCACCACTGGCCCCGTCGGTGCCCAGCACAGTGGGGATTAAGGCCTTTGCACCCATCCCTGCTGCCAAGTGTTCCGTTGGCTGGTGCTGCCCTTGCCAGCGGTATGCTCCACGGCCTCAGCCCGGAGCACCCGTAGGGCCTACAGTGGGCATTGATTGTCATGCATTCATATTCCCCCCAGTTATTAATCTTGGTGTTTACAGCATGGTTAGGGAGGGAAGGTGGGTGCAAGACTTGATTCTCCCCCTCCCTCCACCCTCAATGGAATTTGGGTCCAGGATACATGGACAAAGCTTCCAATTCTTGGTTCCATCACAAGTTTCACCCTTCTCCCAGCAATCCAAATGTTCCCTCGCATCGATTTGGTCCCAGCACGTGTTAGCTAGGAGACCATTATTGTTGACCTTAGCCCAGCTCATCCCAAGTTGCACTATCCGACGATTGAGACAAACTAAATGCCTCAAGGATGAAGATTCCATTTTCATTCTCAAAACATGCAAACGTGCTGAAAGATTATCCGTTTCAACTAGTGTTTAAAGCAATGATCATTAAGGATAAATGACTGGAATTACAGGAATCTACAGTTAACAATAAAGCACAGATGAGGCTGTGAGTGGAAGATAGAACTAACGTTTTGTAAAGATCGAGTTATTGAGCTAGCCAGAGAGAATGGCATTCCCTTTAACTGCTGCCGAAGAAAAGGCATGAGGTAATTAAAGAACAATCACATTTGCATTTATATAGTATCTTTCACAACTTCAAGATGTCCCAGCGCATTTTGCAGCCAAACTTTCCAGGTTTAGTCACTGTTGTAAAGTAGGAAATGCAGGAGCCAATATATACACTACAAAATCCCACAAAAAGCACTGAGATATTGACCAGGTAATCTTTTAATGATATTAGTGGGGGGGGTAAATATTGACCAGGACACCGGGAAGCTGGTGCCTCCGGATGTTTTATATCCACATGGAGCCTCATCCGAATCTCCGATTGTGCAGTGCTCCATCAGCCAATAGACATAGACGTGGTGCCACTGGTACATTATTAGTGCCAGGCACATGGCCACACATACCTCTACCTCCAATAACTCAGTGAACATACTCAAATTTGTCAATGGCTTTTGTGTATTGCACAACTTTGCACTTCAAAGAATCCCTGTCATTTAAAAAAAAATTAATTTACGGGATGTGGGCGTTGCTGGTTAGGCCAGCATTTATTGCCCATCCCTGGTTGCCTTTCAGAAGGTGGTGATGAGTTGCCTTCTTGGACACCTGCAGTCCTTGAGGTGTAGATACACCCACTGTGCTGTTAGGGATGGAGTTCCAGGATATTGACCCAGAGTCAGTGAAAGAACGGCGGATATATTTCCAAGTCAGGGTGGTGAGTGACTTGGAGAAGAAGCTCCAGGTACTGTGGTTCTCAGGTATCTGCTGCTCCTGTCCTTCTAGATGGTGGCCGTGGGTTTGGAAGGTGCTGTCTAAGGAACCTTGGTGAGTTACTGCAGTGCATCTTGTAGATGGTACACATGGCTGCCGCTGCCCGTCGGTGGTAGAGGGTTTGAATGTTTGTGGAAGGGGGAGCAATCAAGCAGGCTGCTTTGACCAGGATGGTGTCAAGCTTCATGAGTGTTGTTGGAGCTGCTCTCATGCAGGCAAAGGGAGAGTATTCCATTACACTCCTGACTTGTTCTTTGTGATTGGTGGACAGGCTTTGGGGGTCAGGAGGTGAGTTACTTGCCATAGGATCCCGAGCCTTTGATCTGCCCTGGTAGCCACAGTATAAATATAGCTAGTCTAGTTCAGTTTCTGATAAATGGTAACCCCCAGAATGTTGATTTTGGGGGATTCAGCGATGGTTATGTCATTGAATGTCAAAGGACGATGGTTAGATCCCCTTTTGTTGATGATGGTGATTGCCTGGCACTTGTGTGGTGCGAATGTAACTTGCCACTTGTCAGCCCAAGCCTGGATATTGTCCAGCTTTTGCCACATTTGGGAATGGACTGCTTCAAATATCTGAGGAGTCACGAATGGTGCTGAACATTGTGCAGTCATCCGCAAACATCCCCACTTCTGACCTTATGATGGAGAGAAGGTCATTGATGAAACAGCTGAAGATGGTTGCGCCGAGAACACTACCTGAGGAACTCCTTCAGTGATGTCTTGGAGCTGAGATGATTGACCTCCAATCACCACAACCATCTTCCTTCGTGCCAGGAATGACTCCAACCAATGGAGAGTTTTCCCCCTGTTTCCCATTGATTCCAGTTTAGCTTGGGCTCCTTGATGCCATACTCGGTCAAATGCTGCCTTGATGTCAAGAGCAGTCACTCTCACCTCACCCCTGGCATTCAGCTCCTTTGTCCATGTTTGAACCAAGGCTGCAATGAGGTCAGGAGCTGAGTGACCCTGACGGAACCCAAACTGAGTGCCATGAGCAGATTATTGCTGAGTAAGTGCCACTAGGTAGCACTATTGATGGCTCCTTCCATCACTTTGCTGATGATGAAGAGTAGACTGATATGGCGGTAATTGGCTGGGTTGGATTTGTCCTGCTTCTTGTGCACAGGACACACCAGGGCAATTTTCCACAATGCCGGCCGTTAAATGCCAGTTGTAGTACAGGAGCCTTAACATATTACGACTCGTATGTGATATATACAACAGTGGTGACGACCACACCCTGTACAGCGTTGTAGCTGTACTGGAACAGCTTGTCTAGGGATCCGGAAAGTTCTGGAGCACAAGTCTTCAATTCTATTGCCAGGATATTGTCAGGGCCCACAGCCTTTGCAGTATCCAGTGCCTTCAGCCATTTCTTGATATCACGTGAAGTGAATCTCATTGACTGAAGACTGACATCTATGATGCTGTGTACCTTGTGTGGCCCTATTATATATTTAATTTTATTTCCTTCTCTTTTCATGTACTTAATGATCTGTTGAGCTGCTCGCAGAAAAATACTTTTCACTGTACTTCAGTACACATGACAATAAACAAATCCAAATCCAGATCCAGATCCTCTGGAAGAGACCAAGATGGATCATCCACTCGGCACTTCTGGCTGAAGATTGTTCTGAAAACCTCAGTCTTGTCTTTTGCACATAGAAGCTGGGCTCCTCCGTCATTGAGGATGGGGATATTTGTGAAGCCTCCTCCTCCAGTGAGTTGTTTAATTGTCCATCACTATTCACGGCTGTAGGTGGCAGAGCTTAGATCTGATGTGTCTGTTGTGGAATCGCTTAGCTCTGTCGATTACTTGCTGCTTATGCTGTTTAGCACACAAGTAGTCCTGTGTTGTAGCTTCACCAGGTCGACACGTTATTTTTTGATATGCCTGATGCTGCTCCTGGCATGCTCTCCTGCACTCTTCATTGAACCAGGGTGTGGTAGTCACCACTGATGTATATATCACATACGAGATTTAATACGTTAAGGCTCCTATACTACAGGTACGAGGGTAGATCCCTGCCTGCTGGCTCCGCCCAGTAGGTGGAGTATAAATGTGCGTGCTCACCGAGCTGTAGCCATTTGGGCAGCAGCTGCAGGAGGCTACATTACACTCGATTACACTCTACTCTCGTCTCGTCGTAGTTGATAGTGCATCAATTTATTAAGCAGAGATTTTACAATGATGGACCTCCGCATCAAGCCAGATTGCCTGCAGCTGCACCCTCAAGCAGACAATGCCAGTCAGTCTTCGCACATTGGCTAGCTTGCTTTGAAGCCGACATCGGATCTGAGATTGAACCACCCACAGAGGCACAGAAACTCCAGATCCTGTATACACGGCTGAGCTCCGATATCTTTCCCCTCATCCGGGTCGCGCCCACCTACGCTGAGGCCATGGCGCTTCTGAAAGAGAACTACACCCAGCAGACCAACAAACTCTATGCCAGGCACCTCCTGTCCACATGGCATCAACTCCCCGGTGAGTCTTTGGAAGATTTCTGGCATGCCCTACACGCTCTGGCGAGGGACTGTGATTGCCAGGCCGTTTCGGCCGTTGAACATTCCGAACTCCTAATCAGGGACGCTTTTGTTACGGGTGCAAAATGGAGTTCTAGGGCCCGACCCCGCTCGCATGCGCCCCGTCATGGAACTCCCCCTCCCCCACTGCCCCAAGGCCCTCAAACGATGCCTGGGGTTCTGGTCATATTATGCCCAGTAGGTCTTTAACTATGCGGACAAGGCCCGCCCGCTCATTCACTACACCGCTTTCCCCCTGACGGCCGAGGCTCACCAGGCCTTCAACCGTATCAAGGCCAACATCGCCGAGGCCGCGATGCATGCGGTCAACAAGACGCTCCCCTTCCAGGTTGAGAGCGATGCATCAGACGTCGCTCTGGCCGCCACCCTCAACCAGGCAGACAGGCCCGTGGCATTCTTTTCATGCACCCTCCATGTCTCCGAAATTTGGCCTCCTCCGTTGGGAAGGAGGCCCAAGCCATCGTAGAAGCTGTGCGGCATTGGAGGCATTACCTGGCCGGCAGGAGATTCACTCTCCTCACTGACCAATGGTCGGTAGCCTTCATGTTCAATAACACACAGTGGGGCAAGATCAAAAATTATAATATCTTGAGGTGGAGGATCGAGCTCTCCATCAACAATTACGAGATTTTGTATCGTCCTGGTAAGCTCAACGAGCCCCCCAATGCCCTATCCAGAGGTACATGTGCCAGTGCACAAGTGGACCGACTCCGGGCCCTACACGACACTCTCTTTGTCACCCAGGCGTCACCCGGTGCTTTCACTTCATAAAGGCCCGCAACCTGCCCTATTCCATTGAGGTGGTCAGGACTATCATCAGAGACTGACAGGTCTGCGAGGAGTGCAAACCGCACTTCTACCGGCCAGACCGTGCACATCTAGAGAAGGCCTCTCGTCCCTTTGAACGCCTCACCGTGGATTTCAAAGGGCCCCTCCCCCCCACCAACCACAACACATACTTCCTTAATGTGGTTGATGAATACTCCAGATTCCCCTTCGCCGTCCCATGCCCCGATATGACATCTGCCACAGTCATCAAAGCACAAAGAGTTGCGAAGGTAAATAGTGGTCCTTTAGAGGATGAGAAGGGAGATTTAATAATGGGAGATGAGGAAATGGCTGAGGAACTGAACAGGTTTTTTGGGTTGGTCTTCACAGTGGAAGACACCAATAACATGCCAGTGACTGATAGAAATTAGGCTGTGACAGGTGGGGACCTTGAGATGATTGTTATCACTAAGGACGTAGTGATGGGCAAGCTAATGGGGCTAAAGGTAGACAAGTCTCCTGGCCCTGATGGAATGCATCCCAGAGTGCTAAAAGAGATGGCTAGGGAAATTGCAAATGCACTAGTGATAATTTACCAAAATTCACGAGACTCTGGGGTGGTCCCGGCGGATTGGAAATTAGCAAATGTGACACCACTGTTTAAAAAAGGAGGTAGGCAGAAAGTGGGTAATTATAGGCCAGTGAGCTTAACTTCGGTAGTAGGGAAGATGCTGGAATCTATCAAGGAAGAAATAGAGAGGCATATGGATGGAAATTGTCCCTTTGGGCAGACGCAGCATGGGTTCATAAAGGGCAGGTCGTGCCTAACTAATTTAGTGGATTTTTTGAGGTCATTACCAGTGCAGTAGATAACGGGGAGCCAATGGATGTGGTATATCTGGATTTCCAGAAAGTCTTTGACAAGGTGCCGCACAAAAAGTTGCTGCATAAGATAAAGATGCATGGCATTAAGGGTAAAGTAGTAGCATGGATCGAGGATTGGTTAATTAATAGAAAGCAAAGAGTGGTGATTAATGGGTGTTTCTCTGGTTGGCAATCAGTAGCTAGTGGTGTTCCTCAGGGATCAGTGTTGGGCCCACAATTGTTCACAATTTACATAGATGATTTGGAGTTGGGGACCAAGGGCAATGTGTCCAAGTTTGCAGGCGACACTAAGATGAGTGGTAAAGCAAAAAGTGTAGAGGATACTGGAAGTCTGCAGAGGGATTTGAATAGGTTAAATGAGTGGGCTAGGGTCTGGCAGATGGAATACAATGTTGACAAATGTGAGGTTCTCCATTTTGGTCGGAATAACAGCAAAAGGGATTATTATTTAAATGGCAAAATATTAAAACATGCTACTGTGCAGAGAGTTGGTTTACAGGTGCAACAGGTGATTAAGAAGGCAAATGGAATGTTGGCCTTCATTGCTAGAGGGATGGAGTTTAAGACTAGGGAGGTTATGCTGCAATTGTATAAGGTGTTAGTGAGGCCACACCTGGAGTATTGTGTTCAGTTTTGGTCTCCTTACCTGAGAAAGGATGTACTGGCACTGGAGGGTGTGCAGATGAGATTCACTAGGTTAATCCCAGAGCTGAAGGGGTTGGATTATGAGGAGAGGTTGAGTAGACTGGGACTGTACTCGTTAGAATTTAGAAGGATGAGGGGGGATCTTATAGAAACATAAAATTATGAAGGGAATAGATAGGATAGATGCGGGCAGGTTGTTTCCACTGGTGTGTGAAAGCAGAACTGGGGGCATAGCCTCAAAATAAGGGGAAGTAGATTTAGGACTGTGTTTAGGAGGAACTTCTTCACCCAAAGGGTTGTGAATCTATGGAATTCCTTGCCCAGTGAAGCAGTTGAGGCTCCTTCATTAAATGTTTTTCTGATAAAGATAGATAGTTTTTTGAAGAATAAAGGGATTAAGCATTGTGGTGTTCAGGCCGGAAAGTGGAGCTGAGTCCACAAAAGATCAGCCATGATCTCATTGAATGGTGGAGCAGGCTCGAGGGGCCAGATGGCCTACTTCTGCTCCTAATTCTTATGTTCTTATGTTCACTCAACACCATCTTCGCCCTGTTCGGTTTCCCTGCCTACATCCACAGCGACCGGGGATCCTCCTTTATGAGTGATGAGCTGCGTCAGTACCTGCTCAGCAAGGGCATTGCCTCGAGCAGGATGACCAGCTACAACCCCTGGGGAAATGGGTAGGTGGAGTGGGAGAATGGGATGGTCTGGAAGGGCATCCAGCTGGCCCTACGGTCCAAAAACCTCCCGGTTTCCGCTGGCAGGAGGTCCTCCCCGATGCCCTTCACTCCATCCGATCGCTACTTTGCACTGAGACTAATGCAACCCCCCATGAACGTCTCCTTGCCTTCCCCAGGAAGTCCACCTCTGGGGTTTCACTCCCAACGTGGCTGGCAGCTCCAGGACCCATTCTCCGCAAGCACGTGCGGCTCCACAAGGCAGATCCGTTGGTCGAGAGGGTACAGCTACTTCATGCAAACCCGCAGTACGCCTACGTGGCGTACCCCAATGGCCGCCAAGACACAGTCTCCCTCAGGGACCTGGCACTAGCTGGTTCCCCCCCCCCCCCCCTGCCCTGGCGCCACTCTTTCTCCCCCCAGCGCACCTCACCACAGCCCCCGCACTAGGACGATTCGTCCTCCCCTTGGTCCCACCCGGGTATGAAGTTGAGGTCTACACGCTCCCGGAGTCAGCGGCGACCGAGCCGACGCCTGCATCGCCACCGGGACTGCAGCACTCACAACGGAGGATCAAGGCACCCGATTTGTGAACTTGTGAACTTTCGCCAAAATGGTAACCTTAAAATGCATGTAAATAGTTTTCCACCACCCCTGCTGGACTCTTTTTAATCAGGGGGTGAATGTGGTATCACCACTGTTGTATATATCACAAACGAGATGTAATATGGTAAGGTTCCTGTACTACAGGTACGGGGGTAGATCCCTGCCTGCTGGCTCTGCCCAGTAGGCGGAGTATAAATGTGTGTGCTCACCGAGCTGCAGCCATTTCGGCAGCCGCTGCAGGAGGCTACACATCTCTGCTTAATAAAGCCTCGATTACACTCTACTCGCGTCTCGTCATAATTGATCGTGCATCACAGGTTTGATTCCCTGGCTTGGTAGTAATGGTAGAGTGGGGGATATACTGAGCCATGAGGTTGTAGATTGTGATTGTATGCAATTCTGCTGCTGCTGATGGCCCACAGCGCCCCATGGATGCCCAGTCTTGAGTTGCTAGATCTGTTCAAAGTCTATCCTATTTAGAATGGATGGTAGTGATATAGAACATGTAGCAGGTGAGAAAAAACAGAAAGGAGGATTCTTCACCTGTGCCTTGCTTCTGATAGTTCTCAAATTCAGTTTGAAATCCTTGTTAAAGGGTGAATAACAATCCTTAAACAGCTCCTTGTACTAAACAAACCAACTGGTGCGTCTTGCATGCTCCCAGAAAGTTATATGCTCAGTCTAATTAAATGAATCAATTTTTGCCTATAGCATCAGGCCAGGCACTGTCTTGAGCACATGAGCCAAGACCACATTTTGCCTGCAAACTTTATTAAAGACACAGTATATGCGAGAAAATGATATGTGATAAAACGATAAAGAATGACAGCTCGTTCATGTTCTGAACATGTTCTGAACATGAACGAGCCAGACAATAAGTTATCCAATAGCTTTTGTCAGAAGCATTCAGAGTTCGCCAATAGAATCAATTATATGTATTTATCCCTCATTAACTACAATCGCTTTCATGAACACTGCAATCTCCAGGATCGTATTACAGTCTGTGGTCTTGGGAGTGTAATCAGATTGTCTGTTGTGTGTATTCAACAAAGTTAAATTGTTCATTCTTGTACATTTTGAACAGCATTATTCATTAAAGGAATTCTTAAACATATGCCAATTGCTATTTGCTGTTCAGACCACATCAACAAGGACTGCAGAAATAAAAGACCAACTTTGATGAAGCAGCTAGACAAGGCCTTAGTTTGATGATTCATCCAAAAGACAGCACCTCTCCGGCAGTGCGGCACTCCCTTTGTGCTGCACCAGAAGTGTCAGCCTAAACTGTGTACTCAAGTCTCTAAAGTATGGCTTAAACCCACAATCCTCTAACTTCGATGAACCATGGCTACAATATCTCTTCCTTCCACCTGAACAGTCTCCCGCTGACTCTGTGTGCCCTTCAGCCATTTCAGCTTTGAATGAGGGCTAAATGATTGCAGGCAGGACTTCTGACTCTCCCTCGGAGGAAGTCCCGCCTTAGAGAGCTGCCAGCCAATCAGATTGGTGGGAAACTCTCCTATCCCTGCAGCAACATGAGCTGCAGTGGACTGAAGAGAAAGTACACCCTCATGCCTGAGCCTTCACTGGACTTAAGGGGGGTGGGTGAGGAGGGCAGGGCACTCACAATCAGAAGGGGGCCACAGAATCACCCCCATTTATTTTCTCCATGGTATCCGCACTGTCATTTTTTCTTTTCTCTATCCCCTCTAGTACTATATAACTGCAAAGCGGGCAACATTTTGACTGCAGTGCCCCCCTCCACATTTTGAATGTGTGCCAATAAACTAACCCTTTGAGTTCATTCTTTCGCGGATTTTTGGTGGGGTAATAGAAATTGGATCACAGCAAAACCGAGAGGTAGAGGAATACACCACCACTTATACAGAATTGTTAATGGACACATGGTGAGGGCAAAAATCGGTGTGGTTTAAATTAACCCCCCTCTTGTCCAGAACAGTGGAACTCAGTAACACAAGTGTGGTGAGGCAAATAGCAGAGAAACATTTAAGCAGAAGCTAGATGAGGGAGAAAGGAATAATTCAATATCATGTTCGAGTTAAAAAGTAGAGCAGGAGGTGACTTTTGTAGAGCACTAATATAGAAACAGATCAGTTGGTTTGAATGCCCTGTTTGTGTGCTTAAATTCAATGTAATATTGTTCACAGCATTTCCCAGGCTGTAAGCATCAATGGTTAGCAATTTTGACTGGTACAGCTGCATAACATTAACCTGCCGATAGTAATGTGAAATTATTAGGCCTCTTGCTTAGTCATTAGGGTTGCAAACTGAGCAATTACTGTGCCAAAACTTCTGTTAAAACTTATGACTTTATCATTCAGTTCACAATGCCTGTTCCACCCATTTAAGAAGATCCCCACTGTTGCCCACAGCCTTGCAAATTCTTCCAAAGTGCCACAAAAGAAGTCTGGTCCAAATGGCCTCATTCGGGGCTTTGTCAAAACAATTTAATATCTAGTTCCTTTCTGAAAATTACTCGTGAATCTGCTTCCACCACCCTTGCGGGCAGTTCATGAAAGGAATGGCTGGACTCGTCATCCGGAGGCCCAGCCAAATGCTCAGTTGACATGAGTTCAAATCCCACTACCTCAGCTGGCGGAATTTGAATTCAATTCATACAGCGAGAATTAAAAAGAGAGTCTCAGTCACAGTGATTGCAAAAATGTTGGATTGTCATAAAAATCCATCAGGGTCACTGACCCTACCCAGCGGAAGAACTCTGCCATCCTGATCCAGTCTGATCTACAAGTGACTCCAGGCCACAGCAATGTGGTTGACTCTTAACTGTCCTCTGAAGTGACCTAGCAAACCACTCAGTTGTATCAAACCACCCCTGAGAAGTCAGATAAGAATAAAACTTGCAACGCCTTAGGCACCAGAAACAAAAAGGCACAACTTTCCAGTCGGCATTGCAAATCCTCCTCGCTAACAGTGGGAGGAGTCTTTGTGCCAAGATTTGGAAAGCTGACCCACAGACAAGTCAAGCAACTGTCTGGCATAGTCATACTCAATGGGCCCGATTCTCCCCCAAAACATCTGAGTTCATTTGGGGCGGGATTTTTAGGGAGTTTCCCACAGGGTCTGCCGGCGAGTTCCCCAATACTATTCAATGACACTTTGGGCTGAATTCTTCTGCCATGCCCACCGCAAGAATACCACGTGCGAGCTGTGGACAATAGAGAAGTCCATTGACCTTGGGCAGGATTCCCCAGTCGCCGGGCGGATGCGGCCGGAGAATCCCATCCCCGGTCACATTTTTGGGCCCTGGGGAGTGTCTCACCAGTTTAGCTGATATTTAGAGCACGATTCTCTGGAAAGATTTCTGAAGGCTAGATTTTTCCGCCCAGCCTGCTGAAAGAATGTCACGGGTGAGACACCAACAATGGAGAAGTCATGGGCGGGATTCTCCGGTCGTCAGGGTGTTGTAGCGAGTGGGAATTGCCGCAAGCTTCCCAGCGTTTAGCCCAGCAGACCAACAACACTATTCAACATTACTTGGTCAACTTAACGAGGCTTCACGGGCTTCTCGCCATAAATGAAGGCTCTCCAGCTGATTTTCCGGCACCGTGCTCGCCCCCTGTCCCATGGAGTGGTGCCGGTGGCCACCAGCTCCCCCAAGTTCCAGCCCTCTGATGAGACCACATGTCACAGTCAACACAAAGGACAGGGCTGCCACTGACAAATGAGTCGGGGTTTTCCAGCCTCAGAGCCCCCAGAGAACGTCCACCAGGGGCATCAAAGGCTACGGGATGTGGTAAGCAGCTATCTGCCTCCACCTCAGATATGCATCCTGGGGACACACCTTGACATAGCAGTAGAACTAGGAGTGCCAAGCACATCGCGGATCACTGAGGGCACCGGAGGAAGGGGGGGAGGGGATTGGAGGGGGTATAGGTAGGGCGTGAGGGGGCTGGGGTGGGGGAGTGGGCAGCACAATCGGGAGAATTGGGAATTGTAAAACACAATAAAAAACCTTTGTGCACAACTAGTACGATGCCTCAGTCACTTTCTTCCACAATGCGGGCTGACCGCCATACCCTTGGCCCATCTCTCCAGGCAGCTCTCCCTCTCATGGCACTCACCCAATCTCTGGCGTGGACATGTCCCCAGATCTGTATCCCATCACCTGGGTGTTCGGATGTTGCGTGTGTGGTGTTGCCCCATGCAATGTTC